>NC_064818.1:78284198-78414041 GCF_023721935.1 Panthera uncia | reverse complement strand
GGGGGGGGGGGGTGTGTGGAGAGAAAATCTTAAGCAGGCTCCACACCCAGTATGGAGCCCAACAGGGGCTTGATCTCACAGTCGTGAGATCATGACCCGAGCTGGAATCGAGAGTCGTACCCTCAGCCGACTGAGCCACCCGGGCGCCCCTGGAGTCCTTTCTGTCAACACTGTGGAAGGTGCTGTGGGTACAAACAAGGAACCAAAAGACTAGTCTGTACGAAAACGTTATGGAGGAGCATGGAAGAACATGACCATGGCCCAACTCTGAACAGCACGCACGCCGAAGGGCGCGAGCGTCAGCGGAGAGGCGGGCGGGAGTTGGGAAGCCTGGGGAGTTCTCAGAGGGAGACAGTTGAGCCTGCCCTGGTTTTCCCGTAATGCTTTTGTATTGCATGTAACAGTTTACAAATCAATCTCACGTCATCAACTTGGGGGGTCCTCAGACACCCCCCCCCGCCAGAGAGGTATTCAAGAGGTAGGTGTCCTCACTTGCAGACAGTTTGGGATGGTTTGCCCAGGATCACACAGATAGACTCCAAACCCAGAAGGTCCAGCTACAAGGCTGGTGCTGGGCCCCTTGCCCCTCTCCCCTCCCCCACCTCCCCCACGCAGAGTAAATGTTCAAGTACGTCTCTGGGTTTGTCACCTCACCACACAGAAATGGCTAGAAGAACTGTCCCCAGATTTGAAGGGTGTGGTAAAGGTGGGCTCACGTAAGATACTGGCAACGTAGCCCACACAAGCTCACGAGAAGGGTCTACAAAGACACAGACCAACGTCCCTCAGGGAAGCCAAAGCTGAGGAGTGACCAGGGGCTGTGTCTTCATCCAAAGACTGTAGGGACACCATAGACAGAGACAACAAAGCGGGGCATGTGCCAAGTCAGAGGCCCCGAGGATGCTTCCAAAGGCAGTATTGGGATCAGACTATCAGGCAGGCGACTCTGGCCTTCAGCCTAATGGAGGTGGGGGCTCTGGCTGGGGTTCAGTGAAAAGCACGTGAATTCATAAAATATTAAAATTGGAAGACTCTCAGGGATCATCTTGTCCCACCCACTCAGTGTATAGATGAGGAAGTGAATTTCCCACGGCCACACAGCCAGCTCAGAAGGGAGCTCAGACAACGTTCTTCTCCAGTATCACATGAAGCCTCTCGCCCACAGAGTATTACTAAAGAAATGCAACCTCATTTTCACGTACGTAAAGTTACGCTGAAAAAAATTATCACCTGCTCAAAGCTCTTAGGGAAAGAATTTTAATGAATAGGTAAGTTACAGTCTGTAGACAAATGGGCATTTTCTTCCCAAGGGCACTTGAAAGCAATCTACGTATCTTCTGTGCTCTCCTTCTTTCCCCGTGGACTCTCTTAGCACACGCTGTCCAGGAATGCACAAAGGTGAGCCTCAGCCCAGTCCTTGCTGAGAATATCACAACCCCCAAATGACGGGGTCTGCTGAATGAGACCCTGCTGTCCCATGAACTAAGAAGACGTCACCGCTGAATGGCATGATCATTCATGACCATGCCACATTTCCTGGGCAGTCAGTCACTTGAACCAGGTAAGGATGGGGAGACAGGATGCACTGGCAGAATGGGCATAAGATCTTAAATATTCTTCTGTGCTGAACTACCTGTAGCTGAGATTTTGTACCCTGCTCATGGCATGGAGTCAAGAGGGGTGTGGCCAGCAGCAGGGAAGTACCTGTCCACGTGTCTGCGGGAGAACGTTCCAGAAGAGGTGGGGGTGCCTATGTGGAGACAGCCTCACAGCTACTTCCTCTCCCCTATCACATGGTGGCTGTTTTGCTGTCCCTTCAGACCTGCTCACCTGTCTTGATCACACCATCAGGATGGAAGCTATGTAGCTCTTCGTTAATAATTCTCGCAAATGTCCTTTTTTAAAATAATTTATTTGTTTACATTTTATTTATTTTTGAGAGACAGAGAGAGACAGAACACAAGTGGGGGAGGGGCAGAGAGAGACAGAGACACAGAATCCGAAGCAGGCTCCAGGCTCCCAGCTGTCAGCACAGAGCCCGACGCGGGGCTCGAACCCACAGACCGCGAGATCGTGACCTGAGCCAAAGTCAGATGCTCAACCAACGGAGCCACCCAGGCGCCCCTTGTAAATGTCCTTTTTAAGATACTTGCACTGATGTCGCAAGAATGGATTCCCCTTGGCGACTAGATGCCATGATTAGACGATCTTTTATGCTACATTAAAGCAATGTTTTAATGGCAAATCAGACCCCTATCATCTCAAAAACAGAAGCAGGTCAACTGGGGCACCTGAAGGCTTGTTTCTGGTGGGGGGGGGTGGTGGTAGCTATTTTATGCCAAAATTACTAAAATCATAATGAGATCAAGAGTGAGGCTAACACTCAAAGTTTGGGGCCTGGTGGGTTGGGTTTTGGCAATACACATTTTTTTTTTCTTTTTTCCACTCATTCAATCCAAAACGACAGCCTTGAAAACCCCTCTGTGATGTTCACCGTGCTCTAAGACATGACAGTGGCCATAATTCAAATTTATGGCTGGGTGTGTGTGTGTGCGCGCGCGTGTGTGTGTGTGCGAACGTACGCTTTTCTTTCTCTTCTTTAAACTAGTAATGAAGTTGTAAGCGCGGCACCTTTCATTACCTATTCATTAAAGATATGACATGAAAACAGTTTCCATGGAAATGGCTTTGTGGATTCTGAGTACATAATAAGAATTTCATTGTTTACACTACAGCACAGATAACTGATGGATGTTATTGTAGCTAGTAAAGTCTTACTTAGCTCCATGAATGCGTGCAGGGGCACAAGGGCGGTGCGCGTGGTCCCCGACGCTCCCCCACGCGCCCCGAAGCTCTCCCTTGTCAGTGGCCGTGACCTTACGGTGGGGAGGAGTGCTGAGCTACGCCTTTTCAACACCATGAAGCTTAAATATTGAAACATTCCAAAGAAAAGAGCCAAAATATTTCCCTTCCACATTAACATGAGTGCATTTAATGTAAAGGAAGATTTTTTCCTCTGCTAACGTTTGGGCTCTGACACAAGAGCCTGGGTTCAAATCTCGGCTCTGATGCTTATTAGGTGCAAGCCCTCAGCCAAATGGCCTCGTCTCTCCCTAAGCCTTAGTTTTCTTATCTGCGAAAGGGGAGTAATCTGCATATGTAATACATCACACATATTATAAGACATACATATAATCGTAATTGTATATAACATAATGACTACATGTACTTAGCACAGGATTGTCTTGAGGATGGGAGGAGAAACTCCATAAAGCACTCAGCAGATGCCTGGCTCCTATAAAATGCTCCCTACATGGGACACGGTGGTGTTGTCCTTGTTTACCATTAACAGGTTGAGAAAACTGACGGGGGCCCATTTCCAGGCTCAGCCAAGTGCCTTCTTCCTTCCGAGGGTCTCCCTGAAAGTGCAGCGGCCCCTCCCTGCTCCAAGCAGCGGCGGGAGGCACCTGTCCCCTTGCGGCCCCTTCCAGCTCCCATCTGCCTTTAACGATTTATGGCTTAATCCCTCTCTCCGTGAGGCCAGGCCTTCCTGGAGGTCAGTGGCCACCCCCGCCTTTCCTATCACGGCCCGGGGCCCGGCACAAAGTAGAAACATCCCCACACACACACACACAAAAGGGAAGGGGGTGGTTTATGAACAACTGAATTAATTAAAACCCACCCTGTGAAGTGAGGATTTTTATTGCTTCGATTTGGTTTGGGAGGTGGCAGGAGCACAGGGAGGCCAAGATCTTTTTTTTTTTAATAAATGTAAAAAGATGGAGGTGCCTGGGTGGCTCAGCCGGTTCGGCATCCAACCCTCGGTTTCGGCTCGGGTCATGATCTCACGGTTTCGGGGGTTCGAGCCCCACATCAGGCTCTGCACTGACAGCACAGAGCCTGCTTGGGATTCTCTCTCTCTCTCTCTCTCTCTCTCTCTCCTTCGTGCCCCTCCCCCCCCTTGCACGGTCTCTGTCTCTCCAAAATAAATAAATAAATAAATTTTAAAATAAAAAAATTAAATTAAAATATATAAAAGGATGCAGGAAATGCATGACCCAAGGCTGAAAACGAGTCCTTAATGACTAAGACACATGCAGTTTCTGAAGTATTCCCCGGCCACCGGTCCCGTGGGGCCAGGACGAGGGCCAGGACCAGGAGGCACCCAGCTGCCACCTTTCATGTGGCATTCACTCACAGGGCCGTCCCCTGGCAGTTAAGCTCTGCACTCTAGACTCGCCCATCTTTACCCCAGACCCAGCCCTGCGTCCCGTACAGCCCGTGCACTTGGATCCCGTGTTTGTTCGCTCTGGGCTGTCACACACAGCCCTCCTGCACCCTGTCACCTAAAGTCCTTTCCCTCCACTTCTGAGGCAAAAATCAGAATAGGGACAAGAACAGTCCCTAACACAGCAGACGGGGATGTCACCGGGTGACTCTGGCTGCTACACTTTGCAAAGGGATACCATTTGGACCTTATTTATAAAACAGACATTAATCCAGTTCTGCACGACTGTAGCACAATTTACTCAAAACATGCCAGGAAGCCTTCCAGCCTATGCAAATCCGCGTCCCACCCTCTTCATCTGCACTATGAATCCCGACTGCTGGCATCCAGATGAGAGAAAGAGATTCAACCATGAAGACGTGTTTGACATAGACCGTGACTATAGAATAAGAATTGTAATTGCCAGAAGGATTCCTTGAATAATTAAGCCAGTTAGGGGTAAGGGGTACTGGGAAACAGAGAGAGAAAGAGGAAGGCAGAGACACAGGACATCGTCCCTCGTCTGTTGTTTCACACAGAGGGCCCCCACTCATCATATTTCCAAGGTGCCCCAGGAAAGCAAAAATGCCTGGAGTCATCGTCATGCAGAAGAGCAGGTTGTAACTGGAAAACTGACTCTCAAATTTACGGGGAGGGGTCACTCGGGTGGCTCAGTCGGTTAAACATCTGGCTCTTGGTTTTGGCTCAGGTCATGATCTCTCGGTTTGTGAGTTCAAGCCCCACACTGGGCTCTGCACTGTTAGCGTGGAGCCTGCTTGGGATTCTCTCTCTCCCTCTCTCTCTCTGCCCCTCCCTGCTCTTGCTCTCTCTCCCTCCCTCTCTCTCTCTCTCTCTCTCTCTCTCTCAAAATAAATAAATAAACTTAAGAAAAATACAAATAAAATTTACGTGGAAATGCAAAGGACCCGGCATATCCAAAACAACTTGGAAAAGGAGAATAAAGCTCAAACACAGAGATTGCAAGGCTTATTAAAAAGCTATAACTTCAAGAGGGTGTGGTTTTGGCACAAGAGATCAGTAGGACAGAACAGAGTCCAGAAATCAACCCAGGCATATATCAAATATACTCATCAAAGCATGTATCATTTGCTTTTCAATAAAAGGGCTAAGGTAATTTAAAGTGAAAAGCTTATAGTGCGGGAACAATTGGATTTCCATATGCAAAAAAATAAAGAACCCAAACCCTTACCTCACATCATATACAAGACTTAACATGAAATAGATCACACATCTAAATGTAGGTGCTAAAATTTTTTTGAATTTTAGGGGCGCCTGGGTGGCTCAGTCAGTTAAGTATCCGACTCCGGCTCAGGTCACGATCTCACGGTTTGTGGGTTCCAGCCCCGTGTCGGGCTCTGTGCTGACAGCTCGGAGCCCGGAGCCTGCTTCCGATTCTGTGTCTCCCTCTCTCTCTCTGCCCCTCCTCTGCTCACGCTCTGTCTCTCTCTGTCTCAAAAATAAACACTATAAAAATGGTTTCTTAAACAAAAAATTTTTTTAATTTTAAATTTTAGAGAAAACGTAGGTGAAAACCCTAATGATGTGGATTTGCCAAAAATTTCTCAAATATAACAAAAATAAAAAGCACACACTACATAATTTTTAAAAATCAGTACATTGACTTCATTAAAATTTAAAACTTTTGCTCTTTAAAACTCTCTGTTCTGAACAAGAAAGGCAAGCCACAGACTGGGACAGAATATGCGTAAAAGTTCATCTGACAAAGACTTGTACCTAGAATATATAAAGAGCTTTTGAAACGGAATAATAACGGAGACAACTCAATTTACATATGGGGAAATATTTGTACACTTTATCAAGGAAGATCTACAGACAACAAATAAGGACATGAAAGACTGTGTGACATTATTCCTCGGTGAGGGAGGTACAAATGAAAATCACAACGGGATATTATTACACACTCACCACAAGGGCTGGAAGGAAAAGGACCGACCGCACCGAGAGCTGGCAAGAATTTGGGAGAACTGAAATGAATCCTTACATGCTGCTGGAAGACAAAGTGATGTGACTACTTTTGCAAACATTTTGGCATTTTCTTAGAGATTTTATTTTTTGAAGTAATCTCTATACCCAGTGTGGGGCTCGAGCTCACAACTTGGAGATCAAGAGACTCATGCTCTACGGACTGAACCAGCCAGGGCCCCCCCCCCGACATTTTTTTCAAAAAGCGAAGCGCATGCCTACCGTATGGCCCAGCCGTTCCGTTCCTAGGTATTTGCCCCCCAAAATAGAGGCATACGCTCACACAAAGATTGTACTCAAGGGGCGCCTGGATGGCTCAGTCAGTTAAACGTCTGACTCTTGGTTTCAGCTCACGTCACGACCTCACGGATCGTGAGTTCAAGCCCCACATCGGGCTCTGCGCTGTTAGCACGGAGCCTGCTTGGGCTTCTCTCTCTCCCTCTCTCTCTGCCCCTCCCCCGCTTGCTCTCTCCGTCTCTCTCTCAACATGAGCAAATAAACTTAAAACAACAAAGACTGCACTCAAACATTTGTAGCAGCTTTACTTGTAATGGTTAAAAGCTGGGGAAAAAATACAAACGTCCGTCACCAGGTGAACGTATGATCAAGTTGCAGGAAATCCATATGACGGACTCAGCAACGTGACGGAATGAACTAGTGATCCGCTCAACAACATAGGTGGATCTCACCATGATTATGCTGACAGAAGCGCGGCAAAAAAAAGAGTCCATACTGGATGAATCTGTTTGCATAAGAGTCACGGAGATACATACGCCATCTGTAATGACAGAAAACAGCTATGTCTGGGGACAGGGACGCAGAGAGGGTCGGGAGGACAGCTTCCTAAGGGGCACGGGAAGCTTTGAGGAAGACAGATTGGTTTGTTGTCTTGAGTGTGGAGGGGGAGTCGTGGGTGCACACGCACGTCAAAACCCATCAGGCTACACGCTTTCCATACGTGTCACTTATTATATGCTGATTTTACCTTAATAAACTTGCTTTCTTTTTTTTAAAGGCAAAACAAAGCAGTGAATGAGGGAGAAAACCAGCATCAGCCGTGGCCCCAAGATGGCGGAGGAGCTGCACGTACCCCACTGACCTTCCTCTTCGAAGCCCCCCAGCGGATGAGAGGCCAGCAGGAGCCCTGGGGGAGCTCCCCTCCCACCGTCTCAGGAAGTGGATCTGAGCATCTCGGGGGTAGACTGACGGCCACTGGGATGTGTGTCCCAGTCTCCCCAGTGAAGGCGGCCTCCCTGCTGCCGGGAATGCTGTTGGCAGGAGAGCCTCTACCCGGAACACAAAGATGGGTTCGTGGCTCTGGGCTCCCTAAAGCTCCTCTCTGAATCCTGTGATGGCAGGGACCCCCCCCCACCCCTTCCCTGGGGGACCAGGAGCTTGTGTCCCTGGCACAGCGGACAAATATCTTGTCTTTGTGACACTATCAGGAAGCCATTCGTCTGATGAATAGTCCACAGTTCCCGCTCCTGGGCCTCCAAACCCCACCCCAAACTCCTCACCAGGTCAACCTACCGTGTCTGGGCACGGCGGCTCTCTGCACACCCCTTGTCCCCCCCACAATGGTCCTAGCAACAAAGGACAACTACAAGCAGAACTGAGATACGAAACTTTTTCATAGAACAATTCAGTAACGGTCACAATAAATAATAGTATTATTTTACACCTCGAGGACGATTCCCCTTTCCATGATCTCATTCAATTAGCAATAATGAAGTGATCTGCACAGGGCTGAAGTGATCTGCACAGGGCTACCTGACGAGGGAAGGGCAGAGCCGGGTTCAAAGCCAGGACCGCATCCTAGGTCCTGCGCGAATGCTTTCCAAACTTCGTGAACTTTGTACATCGTTCGTCCTCGTATTTAATTAATCGTTTTCTTAAAGTCGATTCTCTTTTGTGAAAGAAATGTATCAATTTTAAAATTTCTGTCGCTTCTGAAAATGGAAAGTAAGGATCACTTACACAAATGGGAAAAAATAAATGTGAAAACAAATGCCGTAAACGCAAAACAATATTAACCGTTGGCCTAAAGCCACTGTCTACAGAAGGCTCTGAGCCTGGGGCTGGCATCAGAAAGGCGTTAAGACCAACACCCAATGGGCCTTTGCGCCTGGCTGGACCCAGAATGGCTCAAGGGGGACTGGAAACTGAGTAACTTTGTCACTGGGCGAGTCCATCGGCAACTATTGCCTCACCTGTGCCGCCCAAACCGCCTGGGTGCCTCTGTACATGAGGCTCAGTCCCCTCTCTAGCCGTGCCAGAACCCCAAGAGCCAGCTGTGTCACCAGCTTACCAGCCCTGGGACAGCATGGCCGTCGGCGCTGGCTTTGTGTGTCTTTGACGCAGGTCGGAGCCCTGACTCTACACCACGTCCCTGGTCTAGCAGTCTCCTTCTGTGTTGGTCATGCCTCTCCAGAGAAACAGAACCAGTAGGAGATAGGTAGATGATAGGAAGGCAGGTAGGTAAGTAGATATCTGTAAGGAGGAGTTGGCTTACGTGGTTACGGAGGCTCTGGAGTCCCACCGCCTGCCATCTGCAAGCTGGAGCCCCTGGAAAGCCAGTGGTAGAATTCCATCGGAGTCTGAAGGTCTGGGAACCACAGGAGCCAACGGTGTCCATCCTGGGGCCGGGGCGGTTGAAGATGGGCGTCCCAGCTCAATCAGCGAGGCAGAGAGCAAAAGGGGCCAATTCCCCTTCCTCTTCCTTTCTGCTCTGTCCAGGCCCGCGGTGGCTGGGTGGTTGGGAGGGCAGTCTCCCTTACCGAGTCCACTAACGATTACTCAAGGGTTAATCTCACCCAGAAGCGCCCTCACAGACCCACCCAGAAATCGTGTCCAACCGAGTCACCCCGTGGCCCACTCCAGCTGACACGAGAGATTGCTCACCACACCCTCCGAGCCCCAGCGGGCGTCTAGAAGCAAAGCGTGGCCAGAGGGAGGGCCGCGTGCCCCGGCTGGCACAGCTCACCCCGTCGGGGGTGTGCCTGAGGCCACACACGGGCAGTGAGCGAACCCGCCGAACCCACTTACAGCTATTCTCCGGGTAGGAGTCCCACCTCGACGCCCAAAATGTCCTGCATTGCGTGGGGTTAGTTAGGCCAAGGCAAGCCCACAAAAGGCACAACGTGGGGTTCCCTCCGAGTCTGTCCCCGCACCCTGATCGCTTTGGTTTCCTCCTGACGGGCACGGGACATGCCCTGCTGGGTGTTGCCTCCAGCTGTCTGCAAAGCGCAGAAGGAAGCACACAGGGGCCTTTGCCCCCCCCTCTGGCCGGCCTGCGAGGCCTCCCCGGGACGCGCTTCCCGGCTCAGAGGGCATCCGATTTGCCATAGGGCCTTCCAGCAAAAAGCGTGACCAGCCAGCGCTCCCTCCTTGCGCCAATGAACTTCATCACTGAAGCTCAGTACAGCGGCGGAGGAAGATGCTTCCGTGCCTTTTCAAGGTCAGAAAGGAGAGCAAGGAGCATAAACACGGAGCGGGCCTTGCCGCAGCCAAACAGACCTTGGCATCAGACCCACAAAAGCAGAGATTAGCTACACGCAGCTGCTTGCCAGCCGAATGTGTCTCCTCTTGTGGGGGTTTTATTCCCCCCCCCTCTCGGGAGCGCTCTCTGGAGCTGGCTGGCATCCTCGCACTTTTTGGGTGGGGCCACTGGCAAAATGCGGTTTCTTAAAAAAAAAAAAAAAAAAATCCGTTTTCTGTTAGATTTGATCTGCCCCGCAGCGGAAGGGCTCCAATCATCCTGAGGCAGGAGTGTATATCCTTGGACCCTGAACGAAAAGCTCAGGGCAGGCCGCTTGCTCCCCCAAAGTCCGGAGTCCAGAACCGCCCTTCCCCCGAGGGGACAGCGTCGCCTCCCCCTTGCAAAGGCGGCTGCTCCCCTTGGATCCCCCCCCCCCCCCGGTTCCTCTGGGACCAGCAGCCAACGACTCGCTCCTGGAGCCTCCCACCCACCTGCGTGTGTGATGACACGGCGTTAGACGGCCCACTGGGAAGGCCGGGACGTGGCTCTTGTCATTCCATCTTCATGAGATTATGACTCCGTAGGTCCCATGGGTCCGTAGGTGGGAGCGGGCTTTGTGCGGATATAAGAGCACTGGCCGGGGGAGCCTGGCCACCTGGGCCCCGAACCCAGCTCCCCGCGTGACCCTGGGCCAGTCACTTACCCTCTCAGAGGCTTTGTTTCCCCGGCAGCAAAATGAGAACGCGTGAAATTGTCTCTCACGGGTCACGGTGAGACCCCTGCGTCGCTACAGTTAAACTCCGGAGTACAGGCCACGGCGTGGGGAGCCAGTGGTAGCCCTTCTGATGAGGACCATGGAAATGCCAACCGGGGGGCCCAGGAAGGGAGAGAACTGGCCGTCACTGGGTCTCCCGCCCCGTCGGCGTGCGATGCTGGCCAGGCTGGTTCTCCCCAGGAGAGTGGGACGCTAAAATGCACACGGCGTCACGTCACGTGGAGCCTTACAGCACGGCCACGGCCCTCAGTTGACCGCAATGCTCCTGCATTCCGTTTTCGAGCCAAACACCCTGATGTCGACGGCTTGACCGAGAAGCATCGAAGTAAAAACAAACGTCCCGCTTACTCCCTACGCGTGTGTCTGTTGCCGGTAGGAAGAACGTTCTAGCTGGCACCTGCCTTTCCAAGGAACAGTGACCTAAACAAAGTTAAGAGCCACTTTTCTATGCTTTCTAGGGGGAAGGGAAGCGAACGCTCGTTAGCCTGGAGAAGGGGAGGTTGAAAGGCACGGGAATCCCCTCTCCCCAGGTTGGAAGGTCATCCCAGGAAAAGCTGCTGTCATTGAAGGTGATGTGGTGGCAGGAGGGATGCCTGTCAGAGAGAGGGAGCTTCTGCTGCAAACGGAAAAGACTTTTCTGCCAGGAAGAGTTGTGCGAGCTGCCTCATGAGGGAGAGAAGTGTGAGTTTCACAGAAGGTTCCGGTGGCATCCAGATAACTGTTTGTCGGGATGTTCTTTAAGAAATTCCTGCCTCAAGGGGAAACACTGAGCTGCGTACCTTCGGGGATCCCTGCCTCCCTCCCTGCTAGACTTGAAGACTCTGAAATTGACAGACATAACATTTGTTGGAAGCTGGTGTACACTGGGATACCCAACATGCACTCATGAACAGCCAAATGGATACAATCTTCCTTCAGAAAGGTTGTCTGTCTTTTCATTTTTTAACTTTTTTCTCTCTACAGTCAACATTTCCAGCAGGTTCCCCTCACCCAATATCCACTTTCCTGATCAACATTCCTCTACATAGTCACCAACAAATGGTGGCAAAGAGTATCATCTCCCTAAACAAAACTGAGTCATCAGCATCGCACAATCTCATGGCCTTCCTATGTTAGAGTGTAGAGGACAGGCTCAAACACCGGAGGTGTGCAAGGGTAAAGGAACCTGAGGTCACATCTACTCGGTGCTGACCGGTAGCATTTTTACCTGTCCCTTACTCTCCTACCAGCCATTGGTAACCATCCGAAATCTGACTTTGTGAATAATGTCATTCCTCCTGTTTTTCCCCAAGAACCATAAACTGTAGTTACTTGGTACCACGGGTAATCATTTTCATAGAAGGAGAGCTTTAAGAATTTATGCCACACGTTTCGTACTTGTTACCTCGAGTCAGGCATTACGTACGGCTAAGGGGGAAATCATTCCAAGCCCAAGTTTCCAGGTCTGACTTGTGGTTTGTAATTATATCTAATAGAAAAAAGTGAAATTCACACAGAAAATTAAAAAAAAAAAAAAAAAAAAAGCATTGGGGCACCCCGGGTGGCTCAGTCGGTTAAGCATCTGACTTTGGCTCAGGTCATGATCTCACGGTTGGTGGGTTCCAGCCCCGCGTGGGGCTCTGTGCTGACAGCTCAGAGCCTGGAGCCTACTTTGGATTCTGTGTCTCCCTCTCTCTCTGCCCCTTCCCTGCTCCCGCTCTGTCTCTCTCTCTCTCAAAAATAAACATTTAAAAAAATTTTAAAAAAAGAAAAGAGCATGGTTTGCTCCTAAACACATACTTACATCCATCTTTTACCTGAATTTCTTGGCTTAACCCATCAAAATGATTAGGGAGATAGCTGGGATCGATTGCTGGGGCTTTCTCCTTGAACACTTTATTTATTCAATTTTTAAAAAAAATTGAATATTTTTGAGAGAGAGCACACGAGCACAAGCAGGGTAGGGTCAGAGAGAGAGAGAGAGACACAGCATCCAAAGCAGGCTCCAGGCTCCAGGCTGTCAGCCCAAGGCCTGACGCGGGGCCTGAACCCACAAACTGTGAGATCATGACCTGAGCCAAAGTTGGACGCCTAACTGGCTGAGCCACCCGGGAGCCCCCTCTCTGTACAGTTTAAATAATGGCCCTTTGTCTTTCACTTTTGCTGAATGACCTTCTGGCAACATAACCAGGGAGTAAACAGTCCGCAGGCCAGCTTCTTGTGAAAGTCTTTTTTCCAGAAGGGGGGCCCTGCTAGGACGCCCCAGTGTCTCAGGAGAATGGCTTGCTCCTCAGCACCTGACAAATAGGGCCAAAATGATAGATCTCTTGGCTTAAGGACATCTTACATATTTATGGAATGACATCTTTCTCCATCAAGATTCATGATCTAGATTTTCAGCTACCAAGAGGGACCTCGGCCATTGTCCTAGCAAGTGTCACATTAATGTGGCCCTTACATTGTTGAGATTCACAGAGCAGAGTGAACAAAAGTCAGAGGCAGTGCAAATATGTAGTTAGAAGACAACCACACCTAAATCTTTCCCTTTCAGGTTTCAAAGACAGCACAGCAGAGAACCTATTTCATCTAGAAAACCTTAACGTGAGTCAGGGCAAGCTTTGTAAACAGCATTCCAGCTTATGATCTAGTATGTTTCTTGAAGCCTGAATTTAAAATTAGTATTCATATTTTTTCTTTTTTTCTTTTTGAAAGCGAGCGCGAGAGCATGTGAACGGGGAGGGGCAGAGGGAGAGAGGATCGTAAGCAGGCTCCACGCCTTGCACGGAGCCCAGCTTGTGGGGCTCAATCTCACACCCGCGAGATCCTGACCAGAGCCAAAATCAAGAATCAGACGCTTAACCCACTGAGCCCCCCAGGCACCCCTAAAAATAGTATTCTTCTCATCGTTTAGCAAACTCCTTCTAAGAGGTCAGTCTGCAACTGTGTTACATGCTACAACTGTGAATTTTTAAAACATTATTTCACCTTCGTCTGAGAGCTCAAAAACTAAACTTTGAGGCTAAGTTAAAAGGGTTGCTCCACAAGAATTCTGCGATAAACCTCAACTGTGCAGTTAGGGGCCTTCCAGGGTAGGGCTTGTTGAATATATAACAAACCGTTTCTCTTGCCTGAAAGTTGGCTGTTAGCATGATCTCAGGATTTGTGTCATGAGAGGACTATTTTTAATGCAAATTACAGCTTACACACAACTGTTGAGTTGTGGAGCCTGGGAGACTTCCTGGATCTTAGAACTGTTATTAGTAATTCACGGAAATTGATTACCTGAAGAACAGTCAGATCTTTTACCATTGTGTGGCAGAGACGGTGAACATAACTGTTAGTTGTCAGGGTGATCTTTTTTTTTTCTTTAAAAAAACATTCATTAAAACCGCTGGAAATCATGCTGGTTAAAACAGGGGGTTGCAATTTTCCGAGTACTTCATGCGTCTTGGAAGGGAATTCATTACAACAACAGAGCACTGGGCTGACACCACTTGCGTGAAACAATGGCCTCTTTGGAAACGCTAGATGTGTGACAAAATGAATGCACACTGCCCTCACAGAGATAAAAATATTGATCTTAGGAGCATCACAGCCTAAAGACTACAGGTTATTGGAAAATAAGGAAATCTCTTCTTTCTGTTCCAGCCTCTTAACGCCCCTGATTATCACGAGGGTACTTAATTAACTGGTGAGCACATCTTCAGTAATGGGCAGAGTTCTAAAGAGAAACAATCAAAAATTTCTGGTTTGATGTTTTGCTTGTTGCGTTTTCCCCTGAGAGGTTGAAATTAAGTGCCGTCCTCCCTCCTGAAATCTATTCTTGCATCAGGACTGTCAAGAAAACCTGATGCTAGAGGTTAAGAAAGACCTTAGTAAATTCAAGCCACCTGGATCATTACATTTAAAATGTCCTCCCTTCCAAATTAACCAGACACCGCCTTGGTTACTTCAACTCCCACTTCCCTGCTAATTTCCTGGACCCATCATGGTGTAATGAATTCTTTATTCCGAATTGACTCTTCTTCGCTCAATTCCACTGGAGTTTTTAAAAAGCCACAACCACAGCAAGAACTATTTGCCTTTTACAGAAGTTTCCCTTTAAATATAAAGGCTACAAAGGCACTGGTACGTTACAAGTGAAAGGACAGAAAAGATATTCCATAATCTTTACCATTAGTACAAATTATAGGAAAAGTGCTATGGGTCCATTAATATCAGACACAAGATTAAAGGCAAGGAGAACTACAAGAGATAAAGGGGGGGTTGCGATAACAGGGTTCACTAATCGGAAAGACAAAGCAATTCTAAATGTGTTTGCACCCAGTCGTAGAACATAGGGAAATCTTACAAAATAAACAACTGGAGGCAGAAGGAGGGGAAGGAAGCCTAGTTAATGATTTTAACATTCCACTCTCAGTAACTGATGGACCAGTAGACAGAAGCCTGACAAATAGAGAATCGACAGGAGATCTCTGGACTATTCAAGAAAGTCCCACAAACCAAGAGTCAAGGACAGCCCCAACAGAAAAATGGGGGGAAGATGTGTAAGGGTGACTTCCAACCGAGGAATCCCAAAAGGCTAGCAGGCAAATTAAAAGACGCTGAAATGTGTTAGTAATCAGAGAGGGACAGTGAAACCAGTGAAGAGCCGTCACTTGACATCTGTAAGACTGGCAAAAATTAGGACATGGGCTGACTCCAAGCCTCGGGAAAGAGCATAGACAAGCACAGAGATGGGCAGCAATGGAGCGAGGGGGAGTAGTGAATGGTTTACTCGGCATGGCGCTGGTTACAAGCCATGGAATGTCGATGGCCGAGAGAAGCGATGACCTTCAGCGGCGTGGATGGGTCTTCATCTTAGTGCTCAGCGAAGAGAGTAAGAAACAGAGTCAGATACATAACCAAATACCATTCCTGGAAAACACAAATGCATGCACGCAAACAACGGTGCGCGTTTTCGAGAAACCCTTACAAACGAAAACAAACACGTTGCATTAGAATCGTTCCCCACGGCAGGGAAGGAAATAATGATGGAGATTCAGAGTGAAGGAAAATAAAGGTGAAAAACCAGGAGCAAGGAAGAAAAAAAGGGAAATGTTTTCATGTGGCTGGAAACATTCTATACACACACACACACGCACACACACAGCACTGAGACACAACACGCATCCATGGGGAATAATCAGTTGTGGTATATACACTACATAGATTATTAAGACTGTGTAGGAACTTTCCCAATGCTTATGGTATCACGCTAAATTAAAAAAAACAAGATACACATGTTATCACAATGTGATTATGACCTTTTTTTTTTTTTTTTAAAGAAAGGGTTTACATACATATACACACGGGAAACAAGATCAGAAGGGAAAGAATTAAAATGCTAAAAATAATAGGGTGGTGTGATTATGGATATTTGTTTTCCTTTTTCTTTTTAGTCAGTTACATTTACATTCATATATATTTCTTTTCATGGGCTCTGTTTCATCCTTTCTTTGTAATCTATGTTCTCATTTCTCTTTCACACACAATGTTGATCCCTTATGAATAAATACAAAAAAGAACACATTTTTACCTGAACTTAAAGGGTTTCTAGATAATTCTTACATCTCCAAACTGACCAGAAAGTTGGTCAGTTGGAACCCCACGTTTGATATTTGATCACGGCACGCTTGTATCTCCATGACCCCAATGGCGGAGGGTGTGTGGGTTCACCTGCTTGCTTGGATGAACGTCTTTGGACTACTTTGGGATTTGCTAATGGGGACCTACGGGTTAAAATCTGTTAAAAATCTGGAAGCTGCCCATGATTACCCGTGGTCACTCATAAAGGACCTCTGCTGTGTTCTCAAGGCCGGGCCAGCATGGGGCGGGGGGGGCGGGGGGGGGCAGTTTTGATATTTTTCCTTCCTTTTTTCTTCTTTAAACGTTTATGGTGATTTTCTTCCTGTTTTCATACGAACGTTGTTAGCGATCAGGGGTGACTGCAAGAGAGCCAAATGTTCCAGTTTTGTTTAGACCCACAGCCAGGACCATTCTGTCGCTTTCTAGTTTGAATTCCAGTGGTTTTTTTTTTTTTTTTTTGCAGAGATGTATAAAGTATGGATTATGAATGAAGACAAAACCGTGGAATTTAATTTGCCAAGGGACCCCTCCACAGAAGCTCTACAGAGCCGCAGACATCAACTTTACCCCAGCAAAGGAATCCCCAGAGAGAGGCAATAAATCTCAAATATTGTCCACAGATGTGCAGTAATCAGAAACCACCCATATAATATAGGACTGTTCTGTTTTTCCCTCTGCCCTCCTAATTTTTTCTGATGTCTCTTTCCACTCTCCTCTCCCCTGCTCCTATCTCTTAAGACACATAATCAAAGGACGTCTCCGGGTCTTATCAGACATCTGTGGTTTTCCTTTCCCTCCATAACTGTCAGAAAGAAGAAAGTGGATAGTAGTTATCTGCAAAGTATCCTGTATTTCACCTTTATTATCTGTATGCTACACTATCCTAGATCTAACCCCTTGACAGTAATAAAGAGAAAATCTTTTTAAGAAATTGATCTACCATTGCTGCCTATTCTTCCTCAGAGGATGTGATCCTTCCATTTATTACAGAATAATCGTCCCGATGCCGAAGCGTGTGATGTAATATGCTAAGAGCACGCTGTGAGCCATCCGTCAGGACGCACGGCAGTGGAGCATGTGACCGAGCTTCGGTTGTCTCGCACAGAGAGTGGCCAGGTCAGTGTGGGTCCTGGCCGCTCAGAGAAGCGCAACACCTCTGTTACATTTAGACGGAGCACTCCAGGAGGAGATGGAGGAAATTGCCGCTTTCACTCACCTTCCTGTGGTGGTTTTAATGAGATTGCTCCGGAACCTGACAAAATAATTCTGGGGCTTATCTGGAAGAAGTAACTTGTGAGAATAACAAGACAAATTCTGAAACAGAAGAATCATTATGGAGTGTCTGCCCTGGCAAATGCCAGAACCCATAATGCTGGTTTCTGGAACAGTATGTCCTGGCACAGCAACGATCAAGCAAGTGAAATAGAACGGAACGTACATTCGCAAACCCGAGGTTAGAGAAGAAAACAGTATTTGAGGGTGATGCCTGCAATCAGTGAGTGAGAGATGGGTTATTTAATCAGCGGATATGGAAAACCTTACCAGCTATTTGTATGCCTACCTTGGTCCTTACACCAAAATAAATTACAGTGGGATCAAAGGGTTCAATGTAAAATTGTGACTGTAACTCTAAAGCTGTTAGAATAAAACAGTGGGGAAGGCTGTTATGCTCTTGTGATAGTACTTTCTCAATATAAACACCCCGGCCAGAAAACTTTAAAGATCGAATATTTTATTGTATGAAGCCTGTACGTTTCTTCATGTCAAAAGATACCACCAAGATTAAAGACAAAATAGAAACTGAGAAAACATTTGTAAGATATATGACCAAGGATCAACAGTATCAATTCACGAAGACAACTATATCAAAAATGGGTGAAGGACTAGAACAGGTCATTCGCAAAAGTACACGTGGCGGTTCAACGTGTAAGAATTCAGCTTGCTAACGCTTAAAAGAAATGAAAATCAAAACTATGGTAACATATTTTACTGCATCAAGTTGGCAGGGATTTAGAAGAGTGATAACATACAGTGTAGGCGAAGGGGTAGGGGAATCGGTGTTTTCATATTCAGTTGATAGAATAAATTGCTAAAACCCGTTGCATGGAAATTTGGGGATAACTCAAATTGTGATCATCGTAATAATAACCGGCACCCTTGTCTCTTACTGACTTTAAAGGACACTGTTTCTAGTGTTTTATTATTAAGCAGAAATTGGCTGTTGTTTTGCGTAACATGATTTACACACGTACCATACACACACATAAAAAGTTTATCTGGAAGCATTGTTTTGTTTTACCATGGGCTTATTAAAAATAAAGAGTAGACGCTGAAGCTTGTTAATTAAAGTTCTAGGATCTATTGATAATATATAGTGGAATATATTAATAGATTTCTTACTATTAAATCAGCTTTGCTTTTCTACTAAGGCCTCCTCTCTGTCTTGTATACCTTTGATATCCCATAGGCTCTATATTTCAATAGAGGATTCTAATATTTACCCGGGTTTTGAGTGAGTGTCCTGCCATTTGTCTGTGACGTACATGGGTTGGTCTGTTGTATGCTGCTCTGTTTTACAAATTCTGGCATTCAAGCAAGATTTTAGAGGCTTTCCTTATTTCTCTGTGCCCTCAAAGAGCTAACGAGGCACAGAAGTTCTGTTCCTTGAAGGTTTGAAGGAGCTGGCCATGAAACCCTCTGGATAAAAACCTTTACATTCTGACTTCACTTCCTCCAGCCCTTTCCTTGGTTATTAGCTCATTTAGATTTTCTAGTTACCTCTCAGTTGATTAAGATCTTGAGGATTTTCCTTGAAAATCATCTACCTCATCCTTGTGTTTAAGTTGATTAGTAGAGGAATAAGCAAAGTACCATTGTAGAGTCCTTCAAATTTTATCAACATCTCTGCTCACTTTCCCTGTGGGCTTCTTCTCCCAAATCTTGACTAAGCTGTTTAGTAAACTAATACAATGCATTAATTATCCCCTGGCCTCCCAAAGAACTATCTCTTGGGTTTTTAGTTATGCCATTTTCTACTTTATTAACATGTAATTTTATGTCTGTTTTTCACTCCTAGTTTCTTAAAATGTGTGAACTCTCTTTAAAAAAATTTTTTTAATGTTTACTTATTTTTGAGAGAGAGAGACAGAGTGTGATCAGGGGAGGTGCAGAGAGAGAGAGGGAGCCACAGAATCTGAAGCAGGCTCCAAGCTGTCAGCACAGAGCCCGATGAGGGGCTCGAACTCAAGGACTGTGAGATCATGACCTGAGCTGAAGTCGAATGCTCAACCGACTAGCCACCCAGGCACCCTGAACTCCCTTTTAAAATAGGTTTTCATTTTTAGAACCGTTTTAAGGTCACAGCAAAATGGAGCAGAATATCGATTCTTTTTTATTATCTGAATTGGATACTTGAATTATGTATTTTTCTTTTTTATTTAATTAAGTGCTTAACAGAAAATGCCCGTACCATCCACTTTCAGCTAATTTTAAAACTCAAAGGTTTTAAAATTGTATTTTTATTGTCATTATTTCCTAGATATTCTATATATAGTTACAGGGTTTCTTTCCTTTTTGGTTTAAAAATGGGATAAAAGGGAGAGTTTTTGTTTGGGTTGCAGGCTTTTGGAGTTTCTTTTCCACCTTTGCCGTTAGCTTCCAGAATATTGGGTAGAGACTGTGGTAACTTTTCCTTCTTTAGGGAACACATCGAGTTTTTGTCACGGTTTCACTGTGAAAATGTGTAAATGTACCACTGGCATATGAAAAGGCATACTGCGCAAAGTTCATATATTTACTAGATTTGCCTTGTTAATTACATTATTCAGATTTCTGCATGTTCACTTTTGTTTCCTATTTGGTCCCTAAAGTGGAGGAGTGGAGGTTCTTTTGTTTTGTTTTAAGCTTATAAGCTTTGTGAAATCTGTTTTGTTTTTTTTTTTTTTGAGAGAGAGAGAGAGAGAGAGAGTGAGCGAGCGAGCATGAGTGGCAGAGGGGCAGAGGGAGAGGGAGAGAGAGAATCCTAAGCAGCGTCCACACCCCGCACCAAGCTCAGTCTCATGAGATCATGACCTGAGCTGATCTCAAGATTCAGATGCTTAACGGACCAAGCCACCCAGGTGCCCCCCCTCCCCAAGAGGAGTTTTAAGGTTTTTCATTAAAATTTTATTTCTATTTTTTTCTCCTGCATTTCTTGAGTTTTTCCCAGTGATAGATTTTATTTAGTTAAGAAAGATTATGACAATTCTATCTTAATTGTATACTATCCCCTTTGTGTCAGCGAAAGCTCTTTACATTGCAAATGATAGAAAGCCCATCTCAAACTTGCTTGAACAATAAATGGAATGTACTGGTTCTTGTAACTAACGAATCAAGCTTTAGGTGAGGCTTGATCCAGCAGCCCCATTTGACATCACCAAGATCTTGGTTACTTTCCTTCTTTCTACTCTTTTGGAGTATCTATGAGTACCTATGTTCTTTTTTTTTTTTTTAATGTTTATTTATTTTTGAGGGACAGAGAGCAGGGAAGGGGCAGAAAGAGAGGGAGACAGAGAATCTGAAGCAGGCTCTGCACTGTCTGCACAGAGTGGGACACAGGGCTTGAACTCACAACTCATGAACTGAGCCAAAGGTGGATGCTTAACCAACCGAGTCACCCAGGCATCCCTATTGTTTTGTGGTCTCATCCCAAAGCTGAAAGTCTGTCTTTCCCAGCTCAAGACACATGGCAAATAATAGAAGAAAGTTAAACTTCTCAAAGAGGCGATCCGGACAATACAGTATTGGGAAAAAAATGTTCCGGAAAAGCAATCAACAAATATTCACTACCATCATATCAATGATCTCATTCGATGCCTCTTTCCTTGAAGTTTTCTTTCTTTGATATTCATACTGTAATCTGTTCTTATTCATTCTGTTTGCCATAGTTTTGCCTATCCTATATACTATGTGTCAGTATGTTTTTCTATTTATGTCCTTTATTTATTTATTTTTATTTTTTTATCTTTATTTTTGAGAGAGAGAGAGAGAGAGAGAGACAGAGTATGAGCAGGGGAGGAACAGAGAGAAAGTCACAGAATCCGAAGCAAGCTCCAGGCTCTGAGCTGTCAGCACAGAGCCCAACAAGGGGCTCCAGCTCACAAACCGTGAGATCATGACCTGAGCCGATGTCGGACGCTTAACCGGCTGAGCCCCCCAGGTGCCCCCTTTATTTATTTTTTTAAAGTTTATTTATTTACTTTGAGGGCGGATGAGGGGCAGACAGAAGGAGAGAGAGGATCCCAAGCAGGCTCAGCACTGCCAGCTCACAGAGCCTGCTGTGGGGCTCGAGCCCATGAACTGAGAGATCACGACCTGAGCCCAAATCACGAGTCAGACGCTTAACTGACTGGGCCACCCAGGCGCCCCTATTGGTGTCCTTTAGAAATGAAACCACATCACTGATGCACCCTTATGACCGATGTGCCCAAACTACCCCTTTACACAGCTGCCGTCCATGAAAAAGTTAACCTCTCCTGTGGTAACTTCAACGCTCCCCGGTGATCTTTTTACCCTTGTCGTAGGCAGGATGCTTGTGCTTGTCATGTGCCTAATTCTGCACCTCCAGGTTCAGAGAGGCCCCAAATACTGTCACAGCTGTCATTGTCCTGGGAGTCCCTGCACCTGTGCCTCGTTCTGCCGCTGGGACCATTGCACTCACTGCGGTTGCCCCTTTATTTCCAACCCCTTTTACTATCGCAACATCTCCTCTCTCCAGCTTGTTTCCTCGAAGGCCAAGTGCCATGCTCCCACCTGAGCTCACGCGTCTCGCCTTTCTACCCAGAAGGCCGCCAGTGCGGGCTCCAGGTGTCCCGCCCGCGTCACCCCAGGTTTTGCCTCTACAAGGCTTTATCTGCAGGCAGGGAGGGGGCTGGGCTGCACCCAGGACAAGCCAGAAGTTTCGAAGAGGGATGGCCTGGGCGGCAGTGTCACCCATTGCCAGGGAAGTGGTGACAATTACCCAGCTGCCTCAGCGTGTGGTTGGGCTGACTTCCTGCTGGAGGCGGAGGGAGGGAGCCCATCCCCGTGAGTGGCTCCAGAATTCAGCCTTTTTTTTTTTTTTTTTTTTTTGGCGTCCTTGTCTGTCCTGTCTCACCTCCTCACACCCCTGCCAGTATTTCTCAGGATCACCCTACAAATAAACTACCTCAAATCCTCATCTCAGGATCTGCTTCCAGGGAAACCGAAATCAAGACGGCCCTGCGAGACGAGATCAAAGACACTATTTGAACCGTTGCCATGCAGAACTTTGTTTGTTTAAATTATTTGATGAAGCATGGAGAGCGTCGCTTTAACTTGTACGTACAGTCGTCTTACTGACAGCGATCGCTTCTTTTATATAAACTCAATTAAACACAACAGCGTGCGTTGAACACTTCCTCTGTCCGCTATGCTAAGTGAGGTGCCAAGGGAGATGTGAGGATTGATAAGTGTTGTGCCCAGTCATCAAGGTCTTAAAGGGAAAGGGCGCTGAGCCATTTACAGAAATCTCTCTGACTCTGAGAGCGTGATTAGCGTTACAGAAAATCCAACGTGTTTGGATGGGAGTTTTTGTTTTGTTTTGTTTTGTTTTGTCCTTCTCTTTTGAAAATCTGCTGGGTTTTTTGTAATCAGATGTTGACGAGATACAAAGACCATGAATTAAATTTAAGATGTAAATAATAGCAAGTCAATGGTCGTGGACCCATCACCCAGTTTGAGAAAAAAAATTGTCAATTACCTTTGAAGTCAGTGCCGTGTGTGTGTGTGTGTGTGTGTGTGTGTGTGTGTGTCCTTCCCTGATCTGAGTCCTTCCGCTCCCTGCCCAGTCACCATGATGGTGAATTCCGTGTTTATCACTCTTATTTTCTCTATAGTTGTATCATGTGTTTGTATCGCTAAGCGATATTTATTTTAGTTTTGTTTGTTTTTAAACTTTTGCACGTGAGTCCTTCCCTTTTTCCTCTATTCGTTTAGAAATTAGGGGCGCCTGGGTGGCTCCGTCGGTTAAGCATCCGACTTCAGCTCAGGTCATGATCACGGTTCCTGAGTTCGAGCCCCGCGTCGGGCTCTGTGCCGACAGCTCAGAGCCCGGAGCCTGTTGCCGATTCTGTGTCTCCCTCTCTCTCTGCCCCTCCCCTGCTCATGCTCTGTCTCTCCTCCCTCTCTCAAAAATAAATAAACATTAAAAAAAATTTTTTTAAGAAAATATGCTTCTCATTTTCATTATTTTAATAGCTACCCTAGAGATTTTAACACACACATTTAATCTACCAAAATGTATAACTCATGACTATCTTTACTCTCCTCTGAAACAATATAAGGCCTTAGAACAGTCTAATTCTAGGGGCGCCTGGCTGGCTCATTTGGAAGAATGTGTGACTCTACATCTCTGGGGTGTGAGTTCGAGCCTTACATTGGGTGTAGAGATCACTTAAAAATAAATACATACATACATACATAACTTTTTAAAAAAACACTTTAATTCTGAGAACCCCCTCCAGACATTAGTGCTGTTTTATAAGAATTCTGTTTTTTCAACCGGGAGAATTGCTAATATTGTTTCATTCAGCCCTTGTTTGGGTGCACGTACTTCCTTCACTCTTCCTTCTTGCACCGCAGACCTTCTTCTGGATTGCATTCCTTCTGCCTAACATCCATGTTTTAGAATTTCCTTTACTTAGGGGTCTGCAGAGAGCAAAGTCTCTCCATTTTCTAGAAAGATGTTCTGCTGGGTACATTGATCTAGGTAGACAGTTATTTTCTCTTAGGATGGTGATGGTACCTTTCTTTCCTGCCTGGGATTCGGTGGTTCCTACTGAGAAATCAGGGGTCAGTCTCATTGCCATTCATTTGAAGGTGATTTCCTTCCCTCTGGATATTTTTTATGCTTGTCTCTGTTCCTGGTGGTCTATGTGTGGTGATGAGTCTATGCGTAGGATTTCCTTTTACTCATCCATCTTGCTTGGGTTTCGCTGGGCTTTCTCAATCTGTGTTGTGGGAAATGACTGACTATTATCTCTTCAAATATTGCCTCTGGGCCATTTTGTCCCTATTCTCTTTCAGAAACTCTGATCAGACGTGTGTTGGACCGTCTCATTCCATCCTGCACGTCTCCTTGTCACTCTTCCTACTCTTCGATGTCTTACTCTCTCGGTGGCTCCCTGGGAAAGTTTTTAGACGTGCCTTTTCCTTTACGGGCTCTTGTCAGCTGTGTCTAATTGCCTTCCGTCGAGTTTTCAATATTAATCATTCTGGTTTTCATTTTAAAATTCTGTTTATTTTTCAAATCTGCTCCTTCATTTATTTATAATCTCTTATTGTTTAATCATCTTTTCATTAACTCATTTTATGTCTTTCAACGTAAACACTGAACTCTCCTTATTGTGTATTCTTTATGTGATAATTTCAACCATGACTTATTTGGGAATCTGATTCTCCACTCTCTGCTGGCTTTCACTCTTGATTATTTTCTTGTGGCTTTTAGTGTGTATATATTTCTAGGAAGTTTATATGTGTGGGTTAGTTGGGGCCCAGGCTGAAGGTGGATTTGTCCAGAGAAGAGAAAGATGATGTGCTTCTGCTAAGCTTCTAGGAAGACAACCAGCCTGGAACCCCTTTAAATTTGCTGCAGATAAATTAGCCTCAGGTTACATTTTAGGTATAAATCTTGTGCTTATAGATGGTCAGGGAGGCACACTTCCTCCAACACCATGTTTCAGAAACAATTTTACCTGCATTTGGGGGAATGGGAGAAAGTGGTTTCATTTCGAGTTTACTCTTTTTTTAATGTTTATTCATTTATTTTGAGGGAGTGGGGAGAGGCGGAGAGAGAGGGAAAGAGAGAATCCCAAGCAAGCTTGGAACCACCAGTGTGCAGAGCCCGACGTGGGGCTCGATCTCACAAACCGTGAGATTGTGACCTGAGCTGAAATCAAGAGTCAGACGCTTAACCATCTGAGCCACCCAAGCACCTGTCTAGTTTACTCTTATACTAATGAGATAACCCTTCAGAGCAGGGTTTCTCAATCTCGTCACTCCTGACATTTTGGACCCGATAATTCTCTGTTGTGAGAGTCTGTCCTGTACATCGAAGGGTGTTTAGCAGCATTCCTGGCTTTACCCAGAAAATGCCAGTAGCACCTCTCTGACCATGACAATCAAATATGTCTCCAGACATTGCCGCTCGTACCCTGGTGGGCCAAATCACCCCCCGGTTTAAAAAACAGCTGCTTTAGATTACCAGTAGGGATTCTTCTTTTAGACTCCATCCATTCCCAAGGAGCTATGAAAATCAAAGTTCAAGGTTATCCTGTTCATCAAACGCTCCCAAGAGGAAAACCAGCCTACCTCCGTAGGTAGCTAGATAATGCCTAATCCATTATGGCAGGTGCTCTTGCAAGAAAAAGACATTGAGACCCAGACACGCAGAAGGAGGATGAGGTGAAGACACAGGGAGAAGAGGACCATCTGAAGGTCAAGGACAGAGGCCTCTGAGGACACCAACTCTGCAGATACCTTGATATCAGACTTCCAGGCCCCAGAACCAAAAGAAAATGAATGTCTGTTGCGTAAGCCCCCGGTGTGAGGCACTTGTTACGGCGGTCCTAGCAAACTAATATGTCTCTTCACCTTGATTTTCTTATGTTCTTAGTGTACTCTTAGTACCCAGCTTGCAGATTGGGGCCAGTTAGTACCTGTGATTAGAACATACGGGGCACCTGGGTGGCTTGGTCGCTTAAGCGTCCCATTTGGACTCAAGTCACAATCTCACGATTTGTGAGTTCGAGCCCCACGTTGGGCTCTCTGCTGTCAGCATGGAGCCCGGTTTGAATTCTGTCTCCCTCTCTCTCTGCCCCCTCCCCGACTCGCTCTTTCTCTTTCCCTCAAAAATAAATCAACATCAAAATTTTTTTTAAAAAGATGCCAATGATGCCAAGGTCACGCACCCAGTCACAGGGTGGGAGTCAGGAGGGAAACATCTCCATCACCGCAGAATGCCTCTAATGCCAAAGTAACCACCAGACAAAAATGTTTGCCCAGCACAAGACAACCCGACACAACGTCTGCCAGCCCATGGATACTTCCTAAAAATTGTCCATGAAGTTCAGATGCTTCGGGTGCTCATTTTATCCCCTTGAGGTGAACACATGTGGTTTTTCATAACTGGTATCCTAATACTTCCCGGTTAGAATCTAAGAGCCGTTGCTCTTACTAGTTCCCTCCTCAAACCAGCATGATCCGTCCTTGAAGCTGAGACGCCAATCTGTCCTAGTGATGGAGAAGAGAACTGCTCAAAACCTACGTTAACCAGGAGAAGCTTGGAAAGTCTGGCTGCACGTGCTCATTACGGTTTATTTGAACATATCCTCCCACTACTCAACCAGACAGGAGACGGAAACCCTGACCCCACCCCATTCATCGCCGTGAAGGACCACCAATCACAGGGAAGGGACACGCCGACGGAGGTTCCTCACAGCGAGCGCTCCTGGTGTCCAGTGGGTCCGCTTTCCATCTCCCACCCTTTCGCGGCAATGTTTTTTCTTTCTTTTATTTTGCCTTTCTCTTCTGATCAATAAGTCATAGAGGACAAAAGGCAACCTGCACTGGCTCCTTGATTTGCTGTATACATCACTCGAAGTGTTACGTTTTAGAACCCAATTTTTAAAAATCATTTATACTTCAGAGTAGAAAAATAGCAACATTACTAGAAGATTCAATTAAATTATCCCAGGTTAATGCGTTCACTGCCGGCCATGAATAAACCACAAGTACATAGCCAATGAATAGACTATAAAGCTCTATTTCTTTCACAGATCTATAGTCTCTTTGGCGAGCATATTAAAATGTATTTTCTAATAGAAAAAAAAATGAGATGCCCTTTTGTTTACTCCTTTTTACAGCAAGTTAGTGCCTATCATTCCCAGGACAATGGTTTCCTTAAAACTACAATAGCTTTGATCTCTTCCAGCCCCAGAGGACACTGGGAAAATCTCTCACTTGGGTTAACTTTGCTGAATATATTTAACCAGTAAATTATTTGCCTTCCCAACTGGAAGAACCAATATACATTTATGTCCTAGGAATGGTTTGTTTTACTAACTTTATGAGTGAAGACCTCAATAGTAGCAAAGCCAAGGGACATTTAATTAAGTTATATTTGCTTTTTCATGATCTTTAGCTCTAGCTTATAAATCAAGAATCAATGAGTACTTAATTTCCTCTTATAGCATTAAAAGTAATTGCTTCATAAATTCACTTTAGTAATCCAAATATTTGCACACAGTACAGCACAAAGAGAAGTTGTTTCACTGATGAGATCCTAACTTTTATTTTATTAGTATAAAACGGAGCTTGCTCATTTTATAGCTTATGATTTTCCTGGCTGCCTCAAATTCCTTTTTGAAGCAGACAGGATATAAATTTAAAATAAATACAATTATGACTTTGCTTGAGAAAAAAAAGGCCAGTCTGCTTATTTAAAATATAAAAAGACATCATAGTTGCAGATACATTTCTGCTTAGTAGAGTATAACTACAATGAGTAAATTCTTTCCCCCAAAATTGGGTATGCTGGGAAAGCAACAGAAAATATTTTCAAGCCTGGTTTAACCTTTATCTGTATGTTTTATTGTGGGCGAGGAAAGGGGGGGGAGGAAGTCTTCCTAAAACTGTTATCTCCGCTGCTACGTGATTTTGCTCTGCCCCGGAGGCTGAACATGTTTTGTCTTCTTTAACTGCCCTGGTCTCAATATTTCCCTAAATTTGCATAGCACATTACGATTTCCAAAACGCATTTACAGTGGCCGAGTGCTGCAAGTCTCCATGAACTGGAGATCATGTTCCTGGCATAACTAAAGGAAAAGCCCAGCCAGGGGCGAGCTGGGGAGAAGGCACCCAGCAAGGGGCGAGCTGGGGGGAAGGCACCCAGTTCTTCAGGTGGCAGGCGGGGGCCGTGGCTCTCCCACAGCTACTTACACCTGTGCGCTGTTTCCTTCAATATATATGTACGTATACGTATGTGTATATATATGCATATATATACATATATGTATATATACGTATACATATATATGTGTATATATACATACGTATATATATATATTTTTTTTTTTAATATTTATTTATTTTTGAGATAGAGACAGAGCGTGAGCAGGGCAGGGGCAGAGAGAGAGAGGGAGACACAGAACCTGAAGCAGGCTCCAGGCTCTGAGCCATCAGCACAGAGCCCAATGCGGGGCTCGAACTCATGAACCACGAGATCATGACCTGAGCCAAAGTCCCATGCTTAACCCACTGAGCCACCCAGGCGCCCCTCATTCAACACCTATTTCAGCACCTACTGTGTATCAGCTTCTTAAGGAACTTACAGTCCAGAGCCAACATGGATGAACCTAGAAAACATGCCCAGTGAAAGAAGTCAGCAGGAAAGACCACATATTATACGATTCCACACATACGGGGGCCCGGGGGATGGAAGGAGAGAGGAATGGGGGGCGGGGAACAGGTAAGGTGTGTGGGGTTTCTTTGAGGGGCAACTAGAATGTTCTAAAATTGATTGTGGCGGTAGATACTCAACACTGTGAATATAAAACCACTGAATTGTACATTTAAAGTGGGCAAATTGTATGGGGTGTGCATTATATCTCAATTAAGTTGTTTTCTTAAAAAACTAGGGGCGCCTGGGTGGCTCGGTCGGTTAAGCGTCAACTTTGGCTCAGGTCATGATCTCACGGTTCGTGAGTTTGAGCCCCGCGTCGGGCTCTGTGCCGACAGCTCAGAGCCTGGAGCCTGCTTTGGATTCTGTGTCTCCCTCTCTCTCTGCCCTTCCCCCACTCTTTCTCTCTCTCTCTCTCAAAAATAAATAAAAAACATTAATTAAAAAGAAAGTTTTTAAAAAAAACTAGACAGAGCGACTAGAGAAGCCACACTTCCTGACCCCGAGGGGGCGGATGCTGACCTACTCTGTCCCAGCTGTCCCCAGCGCACCGGCTGCCTCTGTGAGCATGGCTACATTCCCCAGAGGCAGGACCAGCCCTGGCTCTGGGGACACCCCTGGGGACCACGTGAAACCGCAACGCTGTTCCCTCCCTCCAGCCCCTGCCACTCTAGAGCGTCCCCGCTCCAACCCTGTGGACAGTGTGGGACAAACCCCACACGGGTGTGGGGGTGAAGAATGGTCACGTCTTTAGAGTCCTTTCCTTGTCAGACACCAGATTCCCCTAGGACCAGGGACAGCAACCCAGAGGAAGGGCACATAGCCTGGACCCTCAGGAGGGACAGGTGTCCTTCAGTACCTGGGATCCTGTTGCTTCGGACATGAGCCTTGGTGCCCCTGGCTGCAACCCGGCTCCAAGAAGTTCCCGGAGGCTTCCTGCAAGGCACGCCTGGGGCCGTGCGGAGGCCCTCAGCGGATCTAGAGTCTAACTGACCTCATTCCAGAAACTTACCGGTAGAAAAATTGCCACTACAATTTGTCTTGCCTTGATAAGCCACCCTCTTCCCGCCTCCCTGTCTGCACAGGCAGGTCGCACTGCCCTGCTCCCGTCCCTCCACCTGGTGCCTGGTGGCATCTCACACCCCTCTTCGCAGGTCCCACTCAGGGCCACTTCCTCCGCGAACTGCTCGGTAAGCCCTTCCGGCGTTCTCTTAATGTCAAGGGCACTCATGTGGTGACAGGATCCGTCTCTTGTGAGTCGGGGACCGCGGGTCTGGGGCCGCCTGCTTCATCTTCCTGTGGCCCCAGCCTAGAGCCCTGCGCCCACAAAGGAAGGCGCCACCCCGCTGGGGTTATCCAACTTGAACTGAGTTCAGTCATTTAACAAGCAGAGGCTTAGATGAGAAGCATGTAGGCAGAAGCCAGAGTTCTACTTCCAAAAGCCTGAAAAGAAAAACAAGCATGTTTCTTTAGTGATACCAAACGAGACAAAGGAAAGAAGAAACCGCCTGAGGTCACAGACAACCATCAGAGTGGAAGATTTCCACTGGAGCGCGAGGGAATAATCAAGATTTATTTTTTAAATATTGTTATTAAATAAACATTAGAGCAACTTTTGCATATCCGACTTATTTATAGCTTAAGGCATGAAAAACTACATTAGAATGTTGAATTCGAAGAATCCACTGCAGCCTGCTAGCTGACAGGCCGTCAAAGTATTTGCAAATATTTTCTGGAACAGTAACCTTGAAGGATGCCAGCCCCATTCAGTGTAACCTTATCACAAGACAGGAAGGGAGTGCGGAGACGAGTCCGAGGCAAAGGACGGTCTAGGTCCCTGTAACCCCTGCCGGCGGTTTGAACAAGGAGCTTGCCCACCATCTCAGCCAAAAGCCGCGCGTGTATCTCTTGGGTATTTACATCTCTCTCGGCTGCACTTTAAAAAGACGCTATGCAGAAGGCCCCCTTGAGAAATTGTGCTCCGGGCAGGAATTTGTGAGTACATTAGTCACATTTAAGAGGTTTTATATCCTCCAGTCTGCAATAACATAGTTCTGTGAAAATTATGTAATCATTTTAACAAAGAGTCTCTAATTGACATGAAAAGGCAAAGTCAAAATAAAAATGAATTTCAGCGCGAGCAGTACAGACTCTTCATCTTCACGGCCACCCCCCCCCCCCGGAGCCTGGTGGCGGGTGGGAGTGGGGGGGACCGGGAGCCACATCACAGGACCTTTCCGTCACTCTTGGCCTTGTGAAAGCCTTAGTGGCGGATTCCTCCAGGGAGCGATTTTTCTTTAATATCCGATACCTGTACCTTTCAAACACCTCAAATGTGTTCCTTTTCTTCTGATATTCAGCATGATCTTCAGTACTTTAAAGATCTTCCCTTCCACCGAGAAGAAAAATACCTTTCTTTTGATGAAAAACTATTATGGCCCATTTAAATAATCATGAAACGTTTGGGTGGTTTAAAAATTATATCTGGATCATTTAGCAAGGTTGGCACAACATCTGACTTCTAAAATCAGCATTTTGCCAAATATTTTAGCCATATCACAGTTGCTAAGCTAACGAGAAAATGTTAATCGCTTGGCACAAATGTGGCCATGTTAAAATTAAACAAAATTGATTGCCTTCAAAATAACCTTTTGTTTTCGCCTCCAAAAACCTGCTTTGCACATTTGGTGTAGGTGCAAACTCATTGCTCATCCTGACACTAACATCCTTCATGTCTTAAACAGGTTCTGTGTTTTCCTTTGTTCTTCTCATCAATAACAAGGAGCCCATATTTCACCACTACTCAACAGTTGCCGCCGACCTACTACTTGCTTGGTGCCACGCGGTGAGATGTAACTAGGGTCTGCGGTTATGGTAGACTGTAGGCCAAGTGTTACAAGGGAGGAAATAATAGGGTATCGAATGCAGCCAGAGTGCCGTTGCTAGATTATCACGTTTCAGATGAGTTTACGAGTGAAAATAAAAGCAAATTCATTACTTCATTTGGCTTATCCATTCTAATATGTTCTCAGCAACGTATTTTGCAAAAGTAAATCCGTGCAGCTGCCGTCTGTCCGTCCCCGTGGTGAGCACAAATGCACAAGACGTAGCCCCCCTCCCCTCCCGCCAAAGGAGTTCGGAAGCTAGTTCCGAAGACGAAGCATACAGTTCGTAACACTGTGAATAATAACGAGCTCCATAAAAACCATACCAGAGGCATGAGGAATGTATCAGGAGAAGAGGGGAGGAAATGAAATTCGTTGAACACCTGCTATGTGCCAAGATGTTTCACACATACGATGAGTCTCAATCTAGGCACCCAGAGGCACCCTGGTGGCGTCCCACGGCATTCGTCGAAGACGGGGTGGGAAAATGTACACAAAAACGTCTGAAACCGTTCACCGCTGGGGAGAAAATTTGTATCCTATACATCCATGGCACTTTTTTAGATTAACACATATATGTGGTTTTCAATTAAAACTGGTTAGTTTAATGCACATATGTGTACCTGAGCCTACTCCTGATCCATCAGAATTTCTCACATTCTCCACTAACAATCACTAACATATATAGATCATCCTACCTCTATTGACTGATTTAACCCTTTACCATGAAGGAAACTGAGGCTCAGAGATGTCAAGACATTTGCTAAAGACACCAAAGTCAGTGAGTGGCAGGGACAGAATTTGACACACGATCTCTCCGCAGCTGTTGAGGTGATCACGTGGGTCTTGCCCTTTATTCCATTAACTCGGTCCGTTATATTGATCGATTTTCATAGGTTGAACAAACCTTGCATTCATTCCAAGGATAAATCTCATGTGGTCATGGTTTATCATCTTGTTCATATGTGGCTGGATTCAGTTTACCGGTATTTTATTGGGAAATTTTGTATTGTCTCTACTGGTATTTTATTGGGATGCTGGTTTGTAGTTTTCCTGTGATGTCTTTTGTCTGCTTTTGACATCAGGGTAACACTGACCTCCAGAATGATTTGAGAAGTGGTCCCCACTCTTCTATGTTTGGAAGACTTAGCAAAGAACTGGTGTTAATTCTTCCTTAAGGTTTGATGGAAATTACCAGTGAAGCCATCTTGTTCTGGGCTTTTCTTTGCGGGAAGTTTTCTTTATTACTAATTCGATCTCCTTATATTCAGATTTTCTATTTCTTTTTAAGTTAGTTTTGGTAATTTCTGTCCTTATAGGAATTTGTCGACTTCACCTAGGTTATCTGATTTTTTGGTGTACAATTATTCATAGTACTGCCTCACTGTCCTTTTTCATAGTGGCATTTTCTCCTTTTTCAGTTCTTTTGGTGGGCAAGAGGGTCAGTCTAAAGATTTTTCAATGTTTTTATTTTCTTGGTCTTCATTGATTTTCTCTATTGTTTTTCTACTTTGTTTCACCTATGTCGACTCCAATCTTTATTATCTCCTTTCTTCTGCTAGCTTTGGATTTAGTTTGCTCTTCTTTTTATAGTTTCTTAAGGTGTAAGTTTGGGCTATTGATTCAGGATATTTTTTCCCCTTTAATATAGGTAGTTAGTGCCATCTAAGAACTATTGTTATTATGTGCCATAAGTTTTGGTGTGTTGTGTTTTCGTTCCCATTCATTCAAAGGACTTTTCTAATTTGACTTGTGATTTCTGGTTGGATTCATTGGTTCTTTGGAACGTGTTGACTAATTTACACATATGTGTAAATTTCCCAAATTTTCTTCTGTGATCGATTTCCAATTTCATTCCATTTTAGCTGGAGAACATATTTTGTATAATTTCAACCCTTGTAAATCTACTGAGTCTTGTTTTATGACCTTACATATGCTCTATCTTAGAGAATATTCTATTTTGTACTCGAGGAGAATGTGTGTTCTGCTGCCAGGTGGAATGTTCTGCAGATGTCTATTAGGTCTAGTTGGATTACGGCGTTGCTCAAATTGTTTATTTCCCTGTTCATCTTCTGCCTGGTTGTCTCTATTATTGCAAGCGAGGCATTAAAATCACCAACTGTCATTGTTGACTTGTCTATTTCTGTCTTCAAATCTGTTAGTTTTTGTTTCATGCATTTTGGAACTTTATTTCAGGTGCATGAATGTTTATTATTGTTATATCTTCTTAATTTCTTGAACTTTTATCATGATAAAATGTCCTTTGTCTCTACTAACGATTTTGTACATAAAGTCTACTTTTTTCTGATATTAGTATAGCCACTCCAGCTCTTTTTTGATTATTGTTTGCACGATATATCTTTTTTCCATCCCTTGATTTTCAACCTATTTTTGTCTTTGGCTAAAACAGGTCTCTTACAGACAGCATGCCATGGAATCTTTTTTAAATGTGTTTCGCCAATATCTGCCTTTTAATTGGAGTTTTACTCTATTTACATTTAATATAATTATTGATAGGATAAGATTGATGTCTGCAGTTTTCCTATTTGCTTTATCCACATCTTTTGTCTTTTTTGCTCCTCTATTATCATCTTTTGTATGTTAAATATTTTCTCATGCATCATTTTAATACCATTGTCACCACTTTAGCTTTTCTTTCTTTTTTTTAACGTAGCTATCTTCTTACTAGTTGCCCTAGGGATCATAATTAACATATTTTTAAAGTTTATTTTATTTATTTTGAGAGAGAGAACACACACGTGAGCAAATGTAATTTTTTTAGATTAACGCATATATGTGGTTTTCAATTAAAACTGGTTAGTTAAACGCACATATGTGTACCTGAGCCCACCCAGGGCTCAAACCCACAAAATGTGAGATGATGAGCTGAGCTGAAATCAAGAGTCAGATGCTTCACCGACTGAACCACCCGGTGGTTAACATCTTAATTTACAACTTAAATTACAACAGTTTGGATTAATACCAACTTACTTTCAATGTACTACAAAAACTGTACTCCTCTACAGTTCATCCTTTGCGTTATTATTAGTGTATAAATGACATTTGGACACATTGTCGGTCAATTACCACAAATTTATAACTACTGCTCTCTGCAGTTGTCTTTCGTATCAGATGGCAGAAAAAGAAGAATTAAAAATACGTTAACGCTGTCTTTTATATTTGCTTGTGTCATGATCTCTGCCACTGCTCTTTATTTCTTCATATGGATTCAAGTTGCTGCCTAGAGGCCTTTCAGCTCAGACTTGAGGACTCCCTTTAGTATGACTTGTGGAGCAGGTCTGTTAGCCACAAAATGATTCAGTTTTTGTTTTTCGGGGAACATTTTAACTTCTCTATCATTTTCAAGGGATAATTTGCTAGATTTAAGTTTTGGTTGGTAGTCTCTATCTTTTGGCCCTTTGAATATGTCTTCCCACCACCCTCTGGCCTCCATAGTTTCTGATGAGGACTCAGATGTTAATCTTATTGAGGATCTTCTGTATTTGATGAGTTGTTTCTTTTTGCAGGTCTCAAGATTCTTTGTTTTTGGCTTTCAATAGTTTGATTATAATATGTTTAGCTGTGACTCTCTCGGTATATCCTATTTGAAATTCATTGGGCTTCTTGAATGTGTTGATTAATGTTTTTCATCAAATTTGGGAAGTTTTGAGGGCTCCTAGGTGGCTCAGTCAGTTAAGCGGCTGACCTTGGCTCTGGTCATGATTTCGCGGTCCATGAGTTTGAGCCCCGTGATGGGCTCTGTGCTGACAGCTCAGAGCCTGGAGCCTGCTTCAGATTCTGTGTCTCCCTCTCTCTCTGCCCCTCCCAACTCACGCTCTGTCTCTCTCTTTCTCAAAACTGAATAAATGTTTAAAAAAAAATTTTTTTTTAATTTGGGAAGTTTTTGGCGGTTAATTCATCAAATATTCTTTCTGCCCCTTTTTCTCTCTGCTCTCCTTCTGGGATTTTCAGTATGCATATTTGGTATGTTTCATGGGGTCCTACAGATCTCTGTTTTTCCTCATCCTTCTTTTCTTTCTTTCTTTCTATTTTTTTTTTTTCTGTCCTCAGACTGGAAGGTCTCAGTTGACCTGTCTTCACGTTTTCTGATTCTTCACTCTGCCTACTCAAATCTGTAACTAAGCCCCTCTAGTATATTTTTCATTTTAATTATTATAATTTTCAAATCCAGGATTTCTATTTGGTTCTTTCTCATAATTTCTGTCCCTATCTGATATTCCCTATTTGGTAAGACGTCATTCATGTACTTTCATTTAGTTATTTATACAGGATTTCTTTTTGGTTTTTGAACATATTTTAAATAAATAATTTAAAGTCTTTGTCTAGTAAATCCAATGTCTGGGCTTCCTCAAGGATAGTTTCTATTGACTTTTTCCCCGCTGTATTTGAGCCACACTTTCTTGTTTATTTGCAAGTTTTGTGTTTTGTTTTTGTTTGTCCCTAAAAACTAGACATTTAAAATAATATAATGGGGCAACTGTTGAAATCAGATTCTCCCCCAACCCCAGGGTGTATTGTTGTTGCTGTTTGTTATGGTTGCTGTTGGCTTTTTATTGATTTTCTGAACCAAGTCTGTAATGTCTTATTCTTCGTTAGGTGACAAAAGTCTGTGCAGTTAGCTTAGTGGTCAGCTAATCATTGGGCAGAGATTTCCTTAAATACTTAAAACCAATAAATCTCCTAGTCTTTGATGAGGGGCTCTGTGTGCATGTTGGGCACAACTTCAACACTCAGCCACGAGGCTTATAACTCTGTCTTAGCCTCACTTCCTGCTTGTGCAGAGCCTCAAAGTTCTTCAAACTTGAGAGCTTAGAGCCTTCTCAGGCCTTTCCCTAAGCATATGTATAGCCCTGTAGATGTGTGTAAACATGTGCATGGCCTTCTAGATTCCTAACAATATGTCAGAGATTCCCAAAGCTCCCTATGGACATCTGATTTCCTAGATTTTTCCTTTAAACCCTTTGTGTATTATTTTCCCCAACTGCTATCCATCACCTTTTGAGTACTTACTGTGTTCCAGACATTGTGCTGGGTACCTAGAGATACATGATATAGCCCCTCCCGTTGTGGGGTCCACATTCTAGATAAGGAGGTGGCACTGCAGCTGGGTTTCATAAATGATGTGGGCAGAGTAACACCTGGGGAAGTCCAAGGGCGAGACATTCAATGAAGCTTGGGGTAGAGGCAGGCTTTCCAGAAGAGGCAGTGTCCTACCTGAGCTTTAAGAGACAAATGCTTGCTCAAAATTGGTGGGGGGAGTGGTCACGTGTTAGCCTGTTCAGGCTGCCATAACAAAATCTCACCGACTTAGTGGCTTAAGCAACACAAATTTACTTTCTCACATTCCTGGAGGCTAGAAGTCCAAGATCAAGGTATCAGCAGCTTGGTTTCTCCTGAGCACTCTCTTTCTGGCTTGCAGACAGCCAGCTGACTGTGTCCTCACGTGGCCTCCCCTCTGTATGTGCACACTCCGGGTGTCTCTTCCTCCCCGTATAAGAAAACCAGTCCTTTTGGAATAAGGACCCACTCTTATGACTTCATTTAACCCTAAGTACTTTTTAAAGTCCTGTCTCCAAATACGGGTACTGGGAGTTACGGCTTCAGTGTGTGAATTTCGGGAGGATACAATTCAGTCCATAACAGATAATAATTCAACAAAAGTTTGGAAATGAGAGGGGACGCTGATGGGCACTAAGATGTGCACTTCGATTGATGCTTTCTCCTTTAGCTACCAGTTCCTACCCCCAGGTTATCTTGGTTTTCTGAGTTTCTATGTCCTTGTTTCACTTTCCTGAAATAAAAGAGTATACAGAAGTCTTTAAATAACTTACATTTATTAAAAAATACATGTAATGAAACGAAAGAAAATTTTATGGAAAGAAAAAATATCACTAGGACAGATATAGATGATTATTAAAGTTTTAAAGTACGAAAGTACTTAAGAATACTAGAATATTGTGTACCCTTTCATGGTGTGCACTTGTGATTAGGAAGCGGCAGCCCAGCTGGGACTACATTTCCCAGCCTTCCTTGCCTCCAGATGGGGCCATGTGTCTCCCTCAGGCCAATCAAATGTGAGTTTGGCCAAATTAGGTTAGAACGTGGCTCTCTATCCATCACTGAATGGAGAAGATTCCAAAGCACTACAGGAGGGACTCACCATGAGCTGGAAGATAGCCTGGGTTCCTGAAAACTCGCACTGGACTTGCTGTGAGCAAAACTTCACTTCTAGAGCATTAAACCTCTGAGATTTCAGAGTTTCTCTTTTCAAACTACCTGCATCACCTTAACTAAAGTAATCACCATAACCCCAAAGTTGTTTTTCTTTTTGCACATATTTCCTTCTAGTTCTTAGCAACACGGATTCATTTTTACATAGCCATAAGCCTGGAGTTACAGACCATTTCTATTCATTTTTTTAACATGCAGATATTTTTTAAAAATTTCCTTGTCCATCCATTAATTTCATTTTTAGGGCCTAGATAATATTTCACTGAACAAACCTGTTCCCGATTGTTGAACATTTGGCTGTTTCCAATTATTACTTGAGAGTTATATAAAGTACCTATTAGTCTGACATTGGGCAGGGAAATATATATAAAAAAAAAAATTATCCAGCAAGATAACACCACAGACATGGAAAAGAGAAGCAAACACCAGAAGAAGGGAAACAGACCAAGAGATAAAAGGAATTGATTCCTATAATAGGTCCCTCAAGGATAGCTACATTTGAAGAGCAGAAATTCTCAACCCACACATGTCCCTTAAGTGTAGGACATGGGATTCAATCAGATACGGTCTCTAGGCTAATGTGACAGGTCATTAAATATTTATCACCAGTTAGAACCCGAAGACGCAAAGTTAACACAGAAAAAAAAAAAATAGCTGAGGCGCCTAGATGGCTCAGTTGGTTGGGCCTCCGACGTTGGCTCAGGTCATGATCTCACAGTTGGTGGGCTGGAGCCCCACGTTAGGCTCTGAGCTGACAGAGCAGAGCCTGCTAGGGATTTTCTCTCTCTCCCTCTCTCTCTGTCCCTCCCCCACTCTCTGAAAACAAATAAACATATTTTAAAAAAAGGAAAGAAATAAAAGTTTTAGAACCAAGAGACTGGATTTCAGGATGGAAGTGCCCTTCTTCCCCGGGAGGTCTCTGTTTTGTCTCTACAACCGGACTGTATCACTTATGTAAGTGAAAATGTTCGGCAAGCTGTAAATTGCCAATGCGTATGCATGCAGACCATACTTTGAAATATTATCCAACATACTTTCCTTCTGGGCAGTTCCCGTGTTTTCTGTGAGAGTTTCCACACAGAATTTTGCAAGTCCATGCCTGGCGGTTATTTGACAGGCAGCCTTGCCTTTCCTTTGCAGGAACCAAGAGAAATGGCTCCAGGGATTTCTAAAACCAACAGCGGCCCATCACGGTTGAAACCCGGTGGACTGACATGTGAACTGCAGCCGAGAGAAGGGGGTGTGGGATGCGTGGGGAAAGCTAAGAGAACTGGGGCCGGGGGGCTAGGGTCTAAACGCTGGTGAGGGTCCTCTTCCCGCCCCAGACCCCGGGTGCCATCTGAGATTCCCCAGATGGATCCGCAGACTCAAAATTAGATAACACAAAACTGTTCCCCATCAGCACTCTGAGAGGAGTCTTCAAGCGTGATGATCTCACAACACGCGCCCCGCCCCCCCGCCCTGGAGGGCAGAAGGGAGAACCCGTGATTCCTCAGGGATTTGGAAACTGAGGACTCCCGTCCCCCACCCCTGAACGGAGTGCCAGAGGACCTGTGCTGTTGTGCCTGGTCCCCAGCACGCCGGGCTCCAGGGAGAGGCCACCGGTGGGATCCCCAGCCTGGCGGGGCGGAAGGATGTGGCCCTTCTTAGGATAAGCACCCCCAGAAAACCGGGTCAGGGTGAGGCATGTCAGAGCCCCCCCCCCCCCAGTTCTCCAGCCAGGCCAGCCAGAGAGGACCCCCGCACAGCAGACGTGGGTGCCCTGGGGCCTATCCAGGGAGCGTGGGAGGGAAGAAAATGGACAGTTCCCTTGTACCCGCAAGACTCTTCCGCCCTCAGGGGAATCAGGGGTCTGGCGACAAGTTCACTCACTCCCAGTATACAGAAAGTGATCACCTTTGCACATCCCGGTTTGTGACCAGGAAATGCATGACAAGAGGGGGGAAGCGACTTTGCATTCAGAGGGCTTTGCAAATTGTAATGCAAATGTTTACTATCATCGCTATTAATTGCTACAGTGGCTCTATGTTCACTTATTCCGTAAATATTTATTGTCTACCAAGTGTCACACACCAGTGAGGCTACTGAAGACAAGAGCACAAAAAGCAGCAAAACGCCTGCCCTGGGGAGCCTCGGGTCTGGGGGGGCTCGGGCCTGGGGGGGGCCTCGGATCTGGGGCGTGGGGGGCTCGGGTCTGAGGAGGCTCGGGTCTGGGGAGGCTCAGGTCTGGGGGGTCTCGGATCTGGGCGTGGCGTGCTCGGGTCTGGGGGGGCGGACAGGAGCAAACGCATAGGGAGGGTGCTAAGCAAGCCAGCTGGTGGTAAATACTAGGAGGAAAATAAGGCAGGGGGTGCCGAGGATGGTCAGGGCGGCCCTCGCTGAGAAGGTGTGGTCAGAGCGGAGCCCGGGGGGTAAAGGATCGGCTCGCTGCTTGGCGAACCAGCCAGGGCGGAGGCAGGCAGGTGCGATGCTGGAGCCTCCAGGCCCCGGGGCTGGAGCAGAGAGAGCAGGGCCGGGAGGGGAGGAGGCCTGGCGGCAAGGGAAGGGGAGGGGCGACTCCCCTAAGGCCCCCGGGACCCGCTTCGCCTCCAGTGAGATCGGCCGGCTCTTGGAGGGCTTGGAAACTGTGCAGGGACAGACCTGAAATGAAGTCGGGGAAGTGGAGGGGGAGAGGGGTTGGGGACTCCTCCCCGGAGGGCGGCCTTTCCAGCAAGGACACCGGTGAGCAGGGGAGGGTAGACAACCGTGTCCTTCCTAGAACTCGGTGAATTTGCTTCTTGATCATCATAGTTGGTCTCCCAGATTTATTGCAGCAGGGAAAAACAAAAGATCCGGCCTGACTCCGCGGGGAGAGCGGGGGAGGCGGAGGCGGGCAGGGACCGTCATAATTTGTCCGTTTTACAGCTCAGGACACACAAAAGACGCGGAAAGATCGGCCCACAGTCGTACAACGGCAACAGTGGGGAGAGAGGGCCAGATGTGAGGCCCCCCGTATTTCCAGCCCCGGCGCCCTCACCGACAGGTGCAGCGGCTGAAGGGGGGCAGGGCCCTCGGGAGGGAGCGGGCTTCTCACCTGTGCAGGGGCCTCTGTGGGGGGCCGCGGGGAGGGGGGAGCAGGTAGCTGCCTGGGACAGAGCGCTCTCTCTCTCTCTCTCTCTCTCTCGCTCTCTCCATCCCTCCTTCCCTCTCCCCTCCAGACTGGGAAGGAGAACAGCCAACCTCAGGAGAGTCAGAAATAACAAACAAACGGGCAATGAAGTGCTTTACGGATGGCGGGTGGATGCTAAATAACATTAACGTAGCCGGGACGGTGAACCGACGGGAAGACTGCTGTCGCCATGACTCCAGGTGTGCGAGGCCAGCTGCCCCCACCCCCGCCGGCCTCCGCCCCCCTGGTACCTGCAGCTCAGCGCAGGATCACAGGGCCCGGGATGCCTGCGCCTGCCTCTGGCTGCTGATGGATGGCCCCCTCCCCTAACGGAGACCATCCCCCGGGGGGGGGGGGCGGCTAGATGACTGGGGAGCGGTGGCCATCGCCCCCCCCTTGCGCCCTCTCCGCTGCGCTAACGAAGCATCGGCCAGTGCATACATCACCGGGAAATGGCACGCGGGGGTTGGGGCAGCTTTTCATTGCATTTTGTGGCCCTCCGTCGATTGCTTCGCACCCCCGCCCCCCACCTCCTCGCCTCTTCGCTGCCGTCCTGTTTTTACACCGATCGCTGTCCTGACCCTTATTCTTTCTCCCTTCACGTCTCTGCCCTCGGCCGACTAATTTATTGATTGGCTTTTACCTAAGGCCAAATGAAGTTCTCCTTTATTGAGACAATTTCTCAAAGTCTGGAACTCGCACAGAACGACTGCGCCTCACGTTCTCTTTAATTAATGGAGAGCCACTCACCGAGCGGGGTCCAGCCGCCACATGCACCGCGCATGTTAATGTCCTTCCCACTCTGCTGGCTGCACCCGCGCGCGTGCCGCCCAGACGCCAGACACAAAGAATGGTTTGATCCGGGCCGCTCAACCCAGGAAGTCGTCCGGGGAGAAGCACCACACACCCTGCCCTTAAGCCAGGGGCTGTGCGTTTGCGACCTGGATGGGCAGTGGGGTCTGAGTCACCGTCCAAAGGCACAAAAACAAGACATCGCTGACATTTGTCCAGAATTACTGCTTCCCTAAGAGTTACTTCTGTGTCAAATAGGCAGGTCATCGAGGAAAATCGGGCGTGTGCTCAATTTCTCACCAAACCCCGCAGCCAGTCCCCTCTCCTTACTCACCTTCTCTCTGCCTGGGAAGCTGCGAGGAAGCAACTCGAACACCTGTCCCACGGTCCAGCCTCTTTGCCCGGCTGTCGACTTCCAAAACTCTGTGCTTTACCATGAGTCTCAAAAGCAGGCTGGGCAGCACACTTAGATCTCTTTCTTTTACCAAACGCCATGGTAAAAATATGATTCTGCAGTAGTGTGTGACTTCTATCTGCTGTTGTGTTAATGCAAAGACTGAGCCCACAAAAGACCACAAAGTCACAAATGCTGTCTCTCTAATCTTTACTTTGCCAAGTCACCAGCTTCAGGAGGAGGCAGGGCCTCTTACCCCAAACTCCCCCTGGGGCGGACTAACGGGCAATAATGTGTTTGTGTTAAACCGTTTGAATGGCTACCATATTCACAAAGATCAAACGGCCGTTTTATAGGAAAAGGTCCTTAGGGAAAAGTCCGCTACCTGCTCAGCTTAAAATCACCCCCATCTTGGGGCGCCCAGGGGGCTCAGTCGGTTGGGCCTCCGACTTCGGCTCAGGTCATGATCTCGTGCTTCGTCAGTTTGAGCCCCGCGTCGGGCCTCTGTGCTGACGGCTCCGAGCCTGGAGCCTGCTTCCGATTCTGTGTCTCCCCCTCTCTCTGCCCCTCCCCCGCTTGTGCTCCGTCTCTCAAAAATAAATGTAAAAAAAAAAAAAATTAAAATCACCCCCATCTCTCTACGGAGGTTACCTGTGTTCAGATTCCTAATGTATTCCTCCAAGCTTCCTTACCCGAATCAAGCAAGCACGAATATAGATTCTTCCTCTGCCCCCGCCCACCACGCGTACCTTTATGTAAAAAGTGCCACACTATATATACTGTTCCTTCTTTCCACACAACGGTGTACCCTGGAGATCTTTCTTTACCTAAATAGAGATCATGTGGATGCATCATCCGTGTAAGCAGCCATCTGTTGATGGCCTTGGATTGTCTCCAGGCTTCCCGATGACAGGGCTGCAGTGAATAACCAGACACGTACTCCGTACTAACATGTGGGCTAGAAGACGTGTGCACAAAGTCCCAGAATTGGAATCCAGAGTCCCAGGGATAGCCCTTTTGCACTTTGATAGATATTGCCAAAGAGCCTCCAGAAGGTTTGCACCGATTTACACACACGACAGTCACGCATACCTATGCCTCTTCCCCCACCCCTTCACCAACATGATATTATCACATGTCTTTCCTGAGGCGCCTGGGTGGCTCAGTCAGTCAAGCATCTGACTCTTGGTTTCAGCTCCGGTCATGATCGCACAGTTCACGAGTTCGAGCCCTGCATCTGGCTCCATGCTGACAGCTCAGAGCCCGCTTGGGATCCTCTCTCTCCTTTTTCTGCCCCCTCCTGCTCTCTCTCTCTCTCTCTCTCAAAATAAAACAAACTTAAAAACAAACAAACAAAACAGGGATGCCTGGGTGGCTCAGTTGGTTAAGCGTCCGACTTCGGCTCAGGTCTCGAGCTCACGATTTGTGGGTTCGAGCCCCACATGGGGCTCTGTGCTGACGGCTCAGAGCCTGGAGCCTGCTTCGGATTCTGTGTCTCCCTCTCTCTGCCCCTCCCCTGCTCGTGCTCTATCTCTCTCTCTGTCTCTCAAAAATAAATAAACATTAAAAAAAATTTTTTTTTAGTTAAAAATGCAACCAACCTCTTTTTAAAAAAAAAACATGTTTTTCTTCCAATCTAATAAGTGAAAACTGGAGACTCCATTTTTCTTTGCCTTCCTCTACTTATGAGAGAGGCTAAGTAAGCATCTTTTCATAGGTTTAGGAGGAACTTGTATTTCCTTTATTGTCAACTGTATCATTCGCCTATTTTTTCTTAAGTAGGCTCCACACTCAGCGCAGGGCTTGAACTCACCACCCCGAGATCAAGACCCGAGCTGAGATCAAGAGCCAGACACTTAACCAACTGAGCCACCCATCATTTGCCTATTTTTCTGTTGAGCGTTTAGGTTTCGTCTTATTGTCATCAATTTCTGGGAGCTCTTTACATATTCAGGTTAGTCCTTTGCTACAAGGTGAACAAAATGGGTTGCACTTTTTCCGTTCAGTTTTGGTTTGTGCTTTGGCTTTGCTTCGTAGGATTTCTGTTTGCTTTCTTCTATCCTGTGATGCGGTTGTGGTGGTTTTGCCAGCCGGGAGACTTTTAGTACTGTGTAGTCAAATTTGTCCGTATTTTCTGGCTTTCGCGTCATAGTTAGAAAGGACTTCTCCACTCCAAAATTAAAAAGGAACTCTCCCGTTTTGCCTCTGGCAAATGCATGGTTACATTCACATCTTTGACTCCTCTAGAGTTTATCCTGATGGACAGTGTAAAGTTGAGATCATAGATTTACTTTTCCTCACAGCTACTCTCCGGTCTCATCAGATGGCAGGCATTTTTGCTGTGTCATACAGAAAAGAAAGCAAGTCATTACTGTCAGAGGTTTTGTTTTTCATCCCTCCACAGAGACTCGAGGATATGTTCCTGCTGCATTCTCTTGGCTGCCTTTCCCACCTCTCTGCCACTGTTCAAACCCTGGGAATTCCTAGTCATTTTGTTTGTCAAGTCCGTCCTTCCAATCACCCAGCCAGTTTTGTCCTTTGTCTTTTTAATGAAGCTTTTTACGGAAGTATGACACCCAGACAGAAAAGCACACAGGTCATAAATAGCTTTATGAAGTCTCACAAAGCGAACACACCCGGATAACCACCCGGCTGCAGATCGAGGGCGTCCCAGCATCCCAGAGCCCCTGGGTCCTCCCTGCCAGTGTCTACCCCCGCCCGAAGGTAACCGCTCACGATTTCTGTCACCACAGGCTGGTCTGCTTGTCGTTAAAGTGTGTATCAATCGCATATACCACATGCACTCTCTTGCCTCTGACTTCTTTCTCCCCGCATTGTGCTTATGGATTCCAACACGTTGTTCCCACTGTAGTTCTTCCTTTGTTCTTGTTGCTGTGCGTCTCACTGTGTGAACAGAACACCATGGGCTTATCCATTCTCCTGCTGACATTTGCATTGTTTCAAACTGGGGACCATTATGAGGACCGATGCTATCAACATGCTCGTCGTGTCCTTTGGTGCACCTGCGGGAGCTTTTCGACTGGGTAAATACCTCGGTGTGGGAGTCCTGAGTTAAGATATGCATACGGCTGGCTCTCCGCTCTACGGCGATGCAGTTTCTAACTATTTTTAAACTCGATTCAACAAAAGTGTAGTCACTTAAATCCCCAGCGAAATACAGCCCGTTAATTTCTTGGTGCCCTGCTGTCTTCAGATACCTTACATAAATTCTCTCTCTAGATACCCCCCATTGTCCCGAGATGTCATTCTATTATTGCCCCACTTTACAGCTGATAAGACTGAGCAGGGTCATGTTCTCCCAGGGGAGAATTTTCACTGCCACATTGTAAAATGCTGACGCTATCATATTTTATAAAGCTACTTATCTCTGCAGCAATTTTGAGTTTGACTCCTGGGTTTTTAAGATAGATTTCAGAACAGGGATGGGTTTGGGCTATGAATACAAGAAGCAATTGCTAAGCGTTAAGAGATTGATGTGATTCAAGACAATGTGTATTATACTTAAGTTGTCATTTAAACTGCAGTGAGTTTCTATGTCTACAGGTGGTTGGGTAAGAAGTGTAAACATGTAAGAGGTCGTGAGTATCCATTCATTCATTCATTCATTCATTCATATTTTCCAGCAATGTTACTGAGCCCCTACCGAGTTCAGGACTAGAACAAAGCTTGGGGAAGATGGTAAAGTAAAATGGAATAAAAGATTATAAATGTCCTAGACATTGAAAGCTAAGACTCGCCAGTTTCTATTGAAACTAAAGCGAAACAATTCAAAGCAATCTGGCAAGTACTATCGAAGACTATGGATAGGGTGCCTGGGCGGCTCCGTGAGTTAAGCGTCCGACTTCGGCTGGGGTCATGATCTCGCGGTTCGTGACTCGAGCCCTGCGTTGGGCTCTGTGATGACAGCTCAGGGCCTGGAGCCTACTTCGGATTCTCTGTCTTCCTCTCTGTCTGCCCCTCCCCTGCTCATGCGCGCGCGTGCTCTCTCTCTCTCTCCTCTCGAGCAAAGGAAAGAGCACGGTTGCAAAAAATGATAATTTAGGTGTTGTTCAAGGTATACAAGGGGAAGAAGAGAGAAGTGATGGGGAGTGACAGACGTATGTTGCTCAAGTCAAAGAAATCTCTGAATGCCACACCAAGGATTTAGCTTTTATTCTGTGTGTACTTGGGGGCAGGGTAACGACTCAAAGAGTTTGGCAACAACAATGTATAAAATGTACAAGTTTGTGCAATTTAAACACGAAATTGCCATTTTTGAATTTGTTTCATGTTTTTTATTTATTTTTGAGCCTCCTTTGGATTCTGTGTCCAAAGAATCTCTCTCTCTCTGCCCCTCCCCTACTCACGTTCTCTCTCTCTCTCTCAAAAATAAGGAAACATTTTAAAAAATCAAAACAAATAAATTTACATGGAGTTGACACTATTCTAATGTAGAGACAAGACCTCTTCTTTCAGTGTAAAGTATTCAAATGCATTTCCAGTGTCTTTTTTACATATGAAATTTTTACACCATTAACACACTGGCATACGTTTTTGAGGAACTTTACCATGGAACAAGAACTTAGACACTTGCAAATAATCTTTTAAAATTTCCTAGCTTAGGGGAAACTGGGTGGCTCAGTCCGCTAAGCGTCCGACTTCAGCTCAGGTCATGATCTCACGGTTCACGGGTTCAAGCCCCACCCGGGGCTCTGTGCGGACAGCTCCGAGCCTGGAGCCTGCTTCCGATTCTGTGTCTCCCTCTCTCTCTGCCCCTCCCCCGCTCATGCTCTGTCTCTCTCTGTCTCCCAAAAATAAATAAATGTTAAAAAAAATTTTTCTTTCATAAAATAAAATTTTCTAGCTTCCTGTGACTCTTCAGTTTTCAATTACTGTGATTTTTTTTTTTAATCATTGTCTCAGCTGCTCCTAATTCTATAGCAATTTTTCAATGACTTATCCATAGCGTGTCTTTTTAATAGCATTCCACTCATATTTTTATAGATACAGGTCTTTTTCCCTTACCCCCCCCCCCCCGTATGTCATTCATTCAGTCAACACTAAATTAGATGACCGGGTTACACTAACAAGGGCAACTGACATAAAAAGGTTTGGGAACTAACACATTAGACTCTGGGCGGTCACACAATCCAGCCGGTGGGGAAAATGCATAGATGTCCTGAGTGAATGATCTCTAGACCAGCAACATCAGTATCCCCGACGACTGGTGAAAAGTACAAATGCTTCAGCCCCACCCAGAGTTATTGAAGTAGAAACTGTGGGGGTGGAGCCCAGAAGCCCACGGCTTAACATGTCCTCCAGGTATTTCTGATGTTCCCTAACATTTGAGAACCTCTGCCCTGCAGAGCAACCTGCTGGTCCCATGCTTTCTCCACAAGTGTGAACCACGTTTCGTCGAGGAATGGGGGGCACCAGTTCATCGGTTCACGGTCAAGAGGCTTCGGCTGCATAGCTCTATGTAGATATGGAAATTATTTTTTAACCGAATTGGATCAGTCTATAGTGGACTCCTCTGGGACCCTGGATCACATCCCCTGGGCCACTCCTGATTTCAGCCCCAACGGAGCCAGGCAGGTGTACGTGAGCACCAACCTCCTCTCACACATACTGCCCACCTTCCTTTGCATCTTCTGTCCCAGAGGCTCCGTCTCCCGTCTTGCAGTCAGGGGACATCTCCGGAGCAATTCCGCCCTCTTCTCGGGAGGTTCCAGGTGGATGAAGCCTTCAGATCCCATTTTATGTGACGATTTTGCTTCTTCTTCCTCCCGGACTCACTCTCCCTGCCACCTCACTCCTGCTTCCTGGGATCTCTTCCCAAAGGAACTACCCGCACCGCACCCTTGTCTCAGGCTCTGTTTCCAGGGAAACCCACACCGGGACATAACCCCTTTTTTCTTAATCACATGCCTTCGATATTGTATTTCAGCATAGGCATCTACCGTAATTCGACTAGTCACCTACTGTTAAGACACTGAGAGGGTTTCAAATCACAAGGTGATGACATTTTTTACAAAAGTCTTCCTACCCTTATACCGATATACCTATTGGGAAATTTTCAAAAGTAAAACTGCTGGGTATATGCATTTATTTTTTTTTTTAATTTTTTTTAACGTGTATTTATTTTTGAGAGAGACAGAGACAGGATGCGAGTGGGTTAGGGGCAGAGAGAGAGGGAGACACAGCATCCGAAGCGGGCTCCAGGCTCCGAGCTGTCCGCACAGAGCCCGACGCGGGGCTCGGACTCACGAGCCGTGAGATCGTGACCTGAGCCGAAGTTGGACGCTCAACCGACTGAGCCACCCAGGTGCCCCTGGGTATGTGCATTAAAAATTTTTATTAGTGCTGCCAGATTTCCCTCCCAAAAAACTATGCCACTACGAACTCACACCCAAAGTTTGTAATACTGCCTGTTACATTATCTTTCCCATCATTTAGTGTTAGCATTTTTTTAATCTCATAAGTAAAATTTATCTGACCTCAATTATAAGCTCTTTTGAGCATGAAAAAAATTTTAGTCTCTCCAATAGTCCACCCTTTTTTTCTACCTTTTGTATTTTATTTTTGTTTCTAGTCTTGTGCTACCGTAAACAATGATATATAGTAAACATTGTTATTTATAAATTTTGACTATGTTTCTAATTGTTTTTAGCACAGATTTTAAAAGTTGAATTACTTGGGCACACCTGGGTGGCTCAGTAGGTTAAGCGTCCTGCTTCAGCTCGGGTCATGATCTCAAGGTTCATGGGTTTGAACCCCGCATAGGGCTCTGTGCTGACATCTCAGAGCCTGGAGGCTGCTTTGGATTCTGTGTCTCCCTCTCTCTCTGTGCCTCCCCAACTCATGCTCTGTCTGTGTCTCTCAAAAATAAATAAATTTTTAAAAAAAATTTTTTTAAGTTGAATTACTTGGTCGAAAAGTATGAACATTTTACAGGTGCCTGGGTGGCTTAGTCGGTTAAGCATCTGACTCTTAATTTCAGTCCAGGTCATGATCTCATGGCCGTGGGATTCAGCCCCGTGTCAGTCTACTAAAGATTCTCTTTCTCTCTCCCTCTGCCCCTCTCCCCTGCTTGTGGGCTTGCTCGCTCTCGCTCTCTCTCTCTCTCTCTCTCAAAAAAAAAAAAAAGGTATGAACATTTTAAAGGCTTTTGAAGCATACTAACAAATTGCTTCCCAGAAACGTGGAATCATTCCACACGCTCAACTTAAGTAGATAAGAATGACTCATTCTTATAATCTTTGGAAGACATGGAATTTTATTGTTGTTTTTATTTTAATTCATTTAATGGCTAGTAAAGCAAAACAATTTTATGTTTATTCTCCATTTGTATTTTTTTCATTGACTTCTTACCCTTATCTTATTTTTCTATCATGTTGGACATTTTTCTTATCAGGTAGTGAGAACTATTTATATATTATTTTGACACTGGGTCTCTTTTTACTTTATATCTTTTAAGGGAAATCTATTAGAAATAAACAAGATCTAAATTTAAAAAATTATAAAGCCTTTTAATGAGAGACATTAAAGAAGGCCCACATGGAGAGAAAGCGTATGTTTATGGATAAAACAACTTCTCTTTTACTTTCTCTTTGTATTTTGAGTATCTTTGGAATATACATTTTTATCACGTATAGTACAGTTTTACGGTGAAAGTATAAAAAGAACATGTTTCTATTGGGTTGATTATCTTTTTTTTTAAGGACTCCGAGGGGATTTTTCATATTTTCTTGGCGATCAGACTTTGTCCCGTATCTCAACTGCAGATATCTCCCAGCTCGTGACTTTCCATTTCACTTTAAAAAAAATGGTTGTTGCTGTTTTTAATGGTTGCAGATTAAAGAAGACGAAGAATAGGAAGAGGAGGAGGAAGGCTTTCATTTGCATTTAGTCAGATTTAGCTTTCTTGCCTGTTGAAATTCACGTATTGGAGTTCTGTTGAAGAAAATCCATCCTGGCTCAAGATGAGAACGATATTCACCTCTATTTTTAACTTTTTTTTTTAAATGTTTATTTGTTTTGAAAGAGAGACGGAGAGAGCGCAAGCCAGCGAGGGGCAGAGGTGTGGGGGAGACAGAGCATCCCAAGCAGGCTCCACACTGTCAGTGCACAGCAGCCCGACACGGGGCTTGATCCCATGAACCGCGAGGTCATGATCTGAGCCGAAATCAAGAGTCGGGTGTTCCAGCCACTGAGCCACCCCAGCACCCCATTCACCTATATTTTGAAGTTTCGCTTTAATCCACTTGGAGCTGATAGGGACCCAATTTGGTTTTTCATAAGGGTAATTGACTTTTCAGCTTCATTTGTTGAGTGGTCGCTCTTTCCCCAGTGTTCTCTCATGCTACCCGCGTTGTATTTCAAAGTTCCACATACGCAAGGATCTCTTCTTGGTCTCTCTCTTCTTGGTCTCTCTTGGTCTCTCTTATTAGGGACTCTCACCTTCCTCCTACTGCTCCCTACACATTCTGGAATTAACTTGTCAAACTCCACAGACCAGAATCGTGCTCACTCTGTATAGATCCAGTTGGGGAGCGGGGGGCGGGTAGGAATCAAAATCCTATCCATGAACATAGAATATCTCTCAACTTCCCTAGATCTTCTGAATGTGACTCACTAAAGAATTTTATGTTTTTAAGTTTTTGCCTCGCACACCTTTTGTAGGGCTAATTGGAGGTGTTGTGTAATGTTGCTTGGCTATTATAAATAATGACATTCTTTTTTTTTAAGATTTTTTTTAACATTTATTCATTTTTTGAGAGTCAGAGAGAGCACAAGCAGGGGAGGGGCCGGGAGAGGGGGAGACCCAGAATCCGAAGCAGGCTCCAGGCTCTGAGCTGTCAGCACAGAGCCCGATGCGGGGCTTGAACTCATGAAACGCGAGATCACGACCTGAGCCGAAGTCGGACACTTAACCGACTGAGCCACCCAGGCACCCCAATAATGACATTCTTAATATTACATTTTCTAACTGTTTATAGATGGTGTATAGAAATACCACTGGCATTTGTCTATTGGTTCCATATCCAGCCACCCTGATAAGGTCTCCTGTTTTAGATTATTTGGAGTGTTCTATGCACTCAGTAATGTCATCTGCAAAGAATAATAGTCATATACTTCTTCCCAATCCTACTGTCTTTAATTTATTTTTCATGTCTTTATTATTCTTTGACAAGGACCTCCAGGACAGCATTGAATAGCAGGGGCATTAGCGGACATCCTTGTCTTATTCCTACAAATCAATGTAACAAAAACAAACAATGTAGTTGAAAAACAGAAAGGACATAAGCCTATAAATTCAGAGGGGGAAAAAGATATAGCCTACAAATGTATGAAAAGATATTCAATTTTATTAGAACTGTGAAAAGGCAGATCCAGACCGCAATAAGATGTTATTTTATTCCCATTCGACTGACAAAAATTAAGAAGCCTGGCGTAGAAGTGTTGGGCAGAATGTGGACTGATGGGGTCTCTTGGACCTTGATGGTGGGTTGTAGGAGACGCTAGGGGTGGGGGGGGGCAGTACACAGGAAATATAGGCCAATCTTATCGCTGGAGAGCTCAAGTTGGTTGTTGGGCATAGATGGTCACTGCAACTATCAGGCAAATCCTCAGATTAAATAGTCAAACAAGTAAATAAAAGAGAAAATAAAAGAGACCATTTATGAGTGTGTGTCCTAAACCAAGGCTTGTCATTAATCCTCCTCTGGGCATCAGAAGTCCAGGAGGCAAAAAAGGAAAAAGAAACAAAACAGAAAGTCAAATCCACTCATTAATCCCATTGTTGCGGGACACCTGCCATCAACATTTTCTGAGCATTCTTTCAGTCTGGTTTTATGCACACTTGTAGATAGATGAGATCGGCGGACGAAAGATAGACACACAAACAGCACAGCAATAACAAAACTGGGATAATGCCGTGTATGCTGCTTTATAAATTGATTGGTGTCTTTAATCTGCAGGTGTTTTTAAAAGTTCCTATTGTCCTCTGTGACTGAATCTCATGCTTTTCTGCTCAGAAATATTTTGAGAGAAGAATAAATAAAAATCATATGAGTAAATGAGAAAGCGGCTAAAGAAAAGAAAAAAATTAAGTTTGGCTTTAACATTTCCCTTGCAGATAATTGAGAAAAGGGTGCTATGGACAGACGGGGCAGGGGAGGTGAGAAAAATCTAGTAGAGAGCTGGTTTGAGAAGCATGCTCTGTAAAGCTTTAGAGACCTTGAGTTGAAGGTGAGCAACCAGTTGGGTATTTGGTTGAAAGTTCAATATAGAGATGTGAACTTCGGGGTCATCAGATTCAGGATGATGAGTGAAGCCAGGAAAATGAACGTTAGGGATGTCTAAAGAATAAGAAGGATTTGGGGCGCCTGGTGGCTCAGTCGGTTGGGTGGCTGACTTCGGCTCAGGTCATGATCTCGCGGTTCATGAGTTTGAGCCCCACGGTCAGGCTCTGTGCTGACCGCTCGGAGCCTGGAGCCTGCTTCCGATTCTGTGTCTCCCTCTCTCTCTGCCCCTCCCCTGCTTGCTCTCTGTCTCTCTCTCTCTCTCTCTCAAAAATAATAAACATTAAAAATTTTTAATAAAAAAATAAGAAGGATTTGAAGAGATGGTCAGTGCTAAAAGAACGATATTGTAAAGAGGTAAATCAGCGGACACTGTGAAAATCCATCATTTGGGAAAGAAAAAGAGAGACAGTGAGCAAGAGAAATAAGAAAGGGATGCCAAAGTTCCCACAGAAGAAGGGGCCAGAGGGAGAAGAAGAGAACAGAGCAGTGGTGGGGGGAGCAAAGGCAGAGCTTGAGGGTCAGTAGGATCCAATCCAACAACAAAAATGGAGGAAGAGAAGCAAGCATTGTTGGCAGAGTGTGTGGAACAGAAATCAAATTGGAAGGGGTCAAGGAGACTGAAAGAAATGGAAATCGACCAGGAGGAAATAAACCTGAGGGTCGCAGCTCAGTGCCGTGAGCCATTGACAGACCACGCAGATTATCTCCCGGCTCCCCCGAGATGGGCATCTCCATCCTGGCCAGAGAGGAAGGGATGGCGGAGGTTAAGGTCACACCCTCTTCAGGGAAGCAGGCTGGGGTTCCGACCATGCCCTTTCTGCTCCGCCATGTCGCTTCCCATTCTACCAGCCTTGAGAACCTCTCATTTCCCCAGAGCTGAGCACAGACCTGGCACTTGTCGGTGCTTAATCACTGTTTTCTGGGTGAATGGAAGAATAAAGACATTTTAAGGGAAGTTCTCAGAGGCTCCTGGTTGCCCTCTGGGGACGGGTGTCTTTCCCCAGCAAACATTAGCATACTGTCAAAGCTGAAACACCGGGTACTCTGCCTCCACTTAGAAAATAAATAAATGGATCTTGGCATTCAGGGAGCAAACCGCTAGCGGCCAAATATTTTTTAATTTTAAATAAGTGCCATGGGACTTCCGGGCTGAAGGATGAAGGCCCTTTAATTTGAACTTCAGCATCTTCCTATCTGCTACTTTTTCTAATATATGGCACAAAAATACTGAGTGCACGTGTATTTGCTAATGTGCCCGAAGTGATGTGAAAATGAAAAGCCTTAAGAAATCACACTTGCTATTTTCCAAAAGACATAGAGAAAATGTGATATCTATAGCCTAGATTACACAAGAGAGTTGCGTTTCTTTCTTTCTCCTGTTTAATCTGTTTACTGACAGGAAGGAAAAAAAAGCAGTAATGGGGGGCGGAAATCTGCTTTGTGCCTAACACATGATTCGGCTGACGGCACAAAGAATCAGATAATTCTACAAAAAACTGACTAGCTTGATAGTGATTGGGATGAGGGTGTAGACTTCTCTAAATACCCACAAATATTACCGTCTGATGCTTAACATTCACAAACCATTAGATCCAACGTGTATATTTACGGCTTGAAAATCAGCTGTCATTAAGAGGTGAATAAACAACATAATGCTCATGTTTAGAGGAATATAAAAGTGGGAAAAATAGAGCCAACAACCCAAGAACATTTACCTTGTTCCCCTCCACGAAAACAAAGGAGAATGAATCTCTATAGTTTTGATCAATCTTGTCTGATATCCTGTCTTGTCTTAGATGGCAGAGCCCGAGACTTCTCTTTTTTTTTCACATGAAATTTATAAATTTAGAATTTAGAATTTATAAATTTATAATTTATTTCATCTCAAGGGAAAAGGTTGCATTAAAGTTACCAGATTAGAGATCATCATTCAATGGCTGTCTCTGTCTAATCAACCCCCAATAGCATCTAAGCAAACAAAAGAGGTCAACTATGCCTTTCAGGCTGATAGAATGACTCGGTGAACTTAGTTGTACCTCTCACTAGCTTAGGGAAGTCACTTAATCTCTCCGGAGCTCAATCTCTTGAGCTCCCTCTTGGATTATGATAATGGACCTGGCAGCGTGCCAAGTAAAACTCCTCACCCTCGGTTATTGCATGGATGACAATGTGATGGTGATGATAATCATGATCATGATGGCGATGATCCCCTCTCAGTGCAATGGGAAATGTACACACAAATACATTGGATTTGGGGGTGAGTGGTCGGGGTCTCTTGTATAGCAGCCCTTTTAAAATTCAACAACGGTCATACAGCCATGTTCACAGCAGCATGACTCACAATGGCCAAAATGGCCAAAAAGGTGGAAGCCACCCAATTGTCCGTTGATGGGTAAATGGATAAACAAAATATGGTCTATCCATACAATGGAATATCGTTCACCCTTAAAAAGGAAGGGAATTCTGACACAGAAGCACAAGGTTCTGGACGAACCTTGAGGACACGATGCTAAGGGAAACAAGCCAGTCACCAAAGGACACATATTGCTTGATCCCACGTAGGTGAGGTAGGTACCTGGGGCAATCAAATTTAGAACGACAGAGAGGAGAGTGGTGGTGCCTGGGAGGCGGGATGGGGAACCACCGTGTGACGGAGACAGGGTCGCTATTTGCAAGATGGAAAGAACTCTGGAGATGGATGGGGGTGGTCCCACGACACATGAATGTCCTTAACACTACTGAACTCCACCTTTAAAACGGTTAAGACGTAAAATTCTATATTATATATATTTTACCGCAATTAAAAATTGAATTTTTAAAGCAACGAAGCTTAAAAAAGAAACCGCAACGGTAGCCTTCCAGGTGAAAACTGAACCCAGCATTCTCTTTCCCCCCGAGACTCCATTAAAATAATATTGAAGGAATAAAAAAAAAAAATGGAGGATCTCATACCAATGAAGGAAACCAAAGGGAGCCATTAGAGAATAAGTCATTTAAACCAGTTTCTAGGTAACGTAAACGTGATGGGTGAATCTTGGTTGTTATATCAGAGCAGAGGGAGGCAAGAAGCTGTACATGAATGGTGTGCACGAGGGGTCATGCAGCCCAGAAGTACCCAGAGAGTCTCCAGACTTGAAAACTGCAGCCAGCTGGACCTCTCCAGGCACCTGCCCTTAGCTCTACTATACTCATGACACAAAAGGGTATGTTCATCGTAAGTACAGTATTTAAGGTAACTCCCCCGGGCGCCCGGGTGGTTCAGCTGGTTAAGCTTCCCAGCCTGATTTCTGCTCAGGTCATGATCCCGCGTTGTGAGATCAAGCCCCACGATGGGCTCCATGCTGAGCCCAGAGCCTGCTTGGGGTTCTCACTCCCTCTCCTTCTGCCCTTCTCCCCTACCCACTCTCTGTCTTTCGCTCTCTCGCTCTCAAAACCAAAACATTTTTTTAATTTAAAAAACAGAATAACTCACCAACATGAGCTACAAGATACCAGATATTACATACTGATCACCGCTACCATTTATTGAAGCTTTGCTGTGTGCCAGGCACCGTTCCGAGCACTTTGCTGCATTATCACGTTTGATGCTCACGGCAATCCTATGGGGTGAGCAGTTTTATTACCATTTTCACTTTACACACCAGAAAACAGAAGCTCCAAGACGTTGCCCAAATCTGACTTCATTCACTTTGGTTTAAGTAACCCCCACATCTAGCTGACTTCATATTGTCAACCACTGTGCTATTAGGCCTCCAGTATGTCCTGTTGAGAACACTGGGGGCTTAGACACAGACACATACGCAGCTACGGATATCTGTACGCAGATGTGCGTCCAAATAGGTATTATGGACCAGATATCTCAGGAGCAGGAGGAACAAAATCTCCTCTTGCCCCTACCTCTCAAGGACTAGACCCAATGGGGGAAAGTTGGACACAAGAGAGGGTATTGATGCAGTCCCCATGGACCACCAGGAGCACAGAGCCTCTCTGGGGTGAAGGAAGAAGGGGGGAGAATGGAGGTAAAGAAGGGAATCTGTCACTTTGGTTTGTTGTCTATCTCCCAATAAAAATGTAAGCTCTGGAGCCCCTGGGTGGCTCAGTTGGTTCGGCATCCGACTTTGGCTCAGGTCACGATCTCACGGTTTGTGAATTCAAGCCCCGTGTCGGGCTCTGTGCTGACAGCTCAGAGCCTGGAGCCTGCTTCGGATTCTGTGTCTCCCTCTCTCTCTGCCCCTCCCCTGCTCCCGCTCTGTCTCTGTCTCTCTGTCTCTGTCTCTCTCTCTCTCAAAAATAACTAATCCTCTGTTTAAAAAAAAAAAAAATGTAAGCTCTAAGAACATGGAACTCTATGGACGTTTGCCTGGGCTGTTCACGGATAGATCTCCAACAGCTAGAACTGTGGGCAGTTTACAAGGCACCGAGCAGATGCACAGTGAACTTTTGCTAAATAAATGAACAATTTATTGCCTGAGCCAGCTGGCCAACCAACATCATCTAGGGCAGGAATCAGCAAACTCCAACACGGAGTCAAATCCTGCCTTCTTTCTGTTCTTGTAAATAAAGTTTTATAGAAACGCAGCCATGCCGTTTGTTTACACGTTGTCCGGGGCTCCTTTACATAATAACGGCAGGGTCGAGCAGGTGCTATGAGACTGTACGGCCCACGAAACTAAAAACGGTTACTATTTGGCCCCTTCCAGAAAAAGCTTGCCAATCCCTCTGGCTGTGGGACGGGGAGCCGGCGACCACGAGCTATTGAATCCCGACACCGAAGCAGCGTGTGTGGATGGCAGACGGTTTCCAAGCCCACGATTCCGTCTTGTGACTTGCCTCTGCCCAAACCCCAAATGATCCTGGAAGAAGTAAGTCTGCTTATGCAGAAGGAAACTCCCTCGCCAGGACACCTCACGCATAGCTGAGGATAATGGCGCCACCCATGAAGAGGAGTTTCATCTGAGGCGCTGACAAGGGTTTCTCATCTCCTCAATCCTGGTGACTTATGCGGTGAAGAGGTGCCCGAGGACGGGCCTGCCCAACAAGCTTCCATTTTCCAAAATTCTTGAGCCAAGCAGAGTGGCCAGGTAGAAGTCCCACCCTCCTGCCTGCCCTCTGCTCACCAGAACTCTCTCCTCTCAGAAGCTCTGCGGGGTTTGCGTTCAACCGTGAATCACATATTCCCCTCAGTTTTGAACCGGAAACCACACACTTCCACTTAGCTATTGACCTTCAGGGAATAGCAAGCCGGGGGACAAGGAGTGCAGGGTGGTTGACATTTCCAAGTCTCCTCATCGCGGCAGGGCTGAGGTGGGGCTTCTCATCGCGCGAGGGTGGCGTAGCCCATCCAAGAGGCCGCTCCTCCGCGCCTCACCTCCCTGTGGCTCTTCCACAGCCATCCTCTTCGTCTCCCTCCCAGAGGGACATCTACACATCCCTTTCTGCTGTGGACTGAAGGTTTGTGTCCCCCTGAAATGTGTATGTTGAAACCTCATTCATACCCCGGTGTGATGGCATCTGGAGGTGCTTTGGGGAGGTAATTCAGTCATGATGGTGGAGCCTTCATGACTGGGGCCACTGCCCCTACCAGGAGAGATGGCAGAGACGATCTCTCCCTCCGCTGTGTGAGGATACGAGAAAGAGGCTGTCCACAGCCCCGGAAGAGGACCCTAACCAGAATCCAACCACACGGACATCCTGATGTTGGACTTCCAGCTTCCGGAACCGTGAGACACAAGTGTCCGTTGTATGAGCTCCCTCAGTCTGTGGTACGTGTTGCCACTGAGCTGACTCTCCAGGTTCCCAGCTTGCCGGGGTTTGCTTCCTGCCCATGAGCTCTAGCGACACCTGGCCATCCACTCCACAAAGCCCGCCAGAACCACCACAGACGTCAATCGGACAAAAATTATGTGCGCCCGAAGACACATTCTTTGCACTTATAAAATGGCGTATTCAGGGGCACCTGGGTGGCTCAGTCGGTTGAGTGTCCAACTCGATTCTGGCTCAATTCGTGATCCCAGAGTCACGGAATCGAGCCCCAGAGTCATGGGATCGAGAGATTCTCTCTGTCTCTCTCTCTCCCTCCGCCCCTCTCCCCAGCTTGCTCTCTCTCTCTGCCCAAAATCAAAAGTAAAACAAAATGCTTTTCTAAATAAAATGGCATATTTATTTGCAGAGACACAAACAGCAAGTCATTTGCCTCTGGGATGAATAACTGATAATGAATAACTGAGTCCTGACCAACAGGGTCAAGGCTTTGCTGACACAGCACTGTATTCACTTTTCCTGGTGAACCTTCATTTGGGAGAATGACTTCTCAAGGGTTTCAGGAACTCCCTGACGAATTTATGTGCCTGGGGACACACACCTATTATGCTACATAAATCGTGGTTCTGCGAACCTGCGATGAATACAAACATTTCTGTAAGCACAACTTATTACTGGAAGCTTCTTCATATTGCCAAAATGCAGCCGTAGTAATACTATTAACATTGCATTTGGAAGAGCCAAAACTGGGAACAGAGAAGATGCATTCCCCCACCACTTCTCCGCACACTTCCAGAATACAGGAAATAGTTCCGAGAGACATGTGACTCATTCTTGGTGACTTTATCGTAGCCCCCACCAGTCTTGCTTGAGTTCATAACGTTCTGTTTATGACAGCCTTTGAAGAGCAAGCAAGGTGCGTGGAAAGGTATTTCTGGCTCCGTGGAGGTTGTCTATTTGCCCGTCTGTTGTAGTAAGTGCTGAAAGTTGCAATGAAAGCTTCAATACTTATGCAAGATGGAGAGAGATGTACTCACATCTGTGTGTCAAATGAACAGATAAAATGGTGCCCACATTGGATGTGACGTCCCCCCTAGTGTTGGCAACATGCGAGGGAGGCCGGCGAGAGGTGGCAGGTGGCAGAGAATGGCAAAAGTACAAGACCAGCCCTGTCCAGGCGGCAGCTGTCAGGTGACCTGCCCTGCCCATAAAGAAGCAAACGGAAAACACTGCAGGAATTGGGGTGCTGATGGCTGAACAGTGATCTGAGGAAGGCCGGTGAATCCGGGCCCGATCACAGCATTCGTCTGAAGTCCCAAGAACTGCAAGCCCGACATTTAATTCACTTACACCGAATCCACCCAGCATCCCAGGCAGGCCCGCGTATCGACCGGATTGCCCTGTTCAAATGTGTGTCTCCTAAAGGAACGTGGTAAGTCTTGGGGTTCCATCTCACCAGTTACTGGGAAAATTGGAAAGATGTTCCCAGTGCCATTTTGAAAAATGGAATCCAGCATATAAGCCACCCTGGAATGAGAACAAAGATGGCTTCCTGAAGCTACCACTTGGGAAAAAACAAAAGATCTAAGAAAAAAAAAGCACAAATGCTCTGTGACCACCAGCTAATGCATATGGAGTCAGCCTAGCCCAGCCTTGGACGGTGGGTGTTACAGTTTTCTGTTCTAAGACTTTCTTTTTAACACCGACATCTTGGCCCCGAAGATAAATGTTGGCTCACTCGTTCAGAATAAGAAATGGGTTATGCTGGTTTGGAAACTCAGAACACAGTGGAATTTTTCTTTTATTCAGAATATATTACTTACCAATGGCATGGGAGGGGAGGAAGAGGTCTGCTTCAAAGCAAAAACAAGTTTCCTACAAGGTCATCTCAATGGCCTTCTTGTGGACACGTGGACACACCAGCAAACGCAAGAGAAGTAGGTCAGCTTAGGTTTCTCCCTGTTCGGAAAACAAAGCAGTTTCCTCTTCAGCTTGCTATGTTATAAACAATTTGGTACAATGATACTGCCTTCCGTTTTCATTTGACAGCGCGAGGTCAAATCGAAAAGCTACAAGGAAGTCTTCAGAGGGTGACGCTGGAGGAGGTTCAGAGTTCAAGGCTCGCCCACCGGGAGGGGAGTGTAGGAGGGGGACAGGGAAAGCCTTGCTGACCACAGACCTTGAGCACCAGGCAGCACAGGCCCTGGAAAAGCAGAGGGGGGGTGGTCATATGGAGTCAAGCTCCTCTCTGACAAAGACAGGAGATCACTTGTCCTCGAAGGATACGGAAAGCGGCCGCCCCGAGCTGGGTGACTGGGGAGACGTTTCTGAAAGCAGTCTTCGGGTATCCGCTACCTGCCCGAGAAGCTGTGCGTCCGAGCCGCTTTTGATTTTGAAACGAGGCTGAAGGGGTACGGAGAGCCGGAAGCCTGCGAACACCTCCCTTGCCAAAGCCATTTCTGTGGCAGAGCCTCCGCTCTGCTCATACCTGTGTCCAGATGGACACTTTGACCTTGGCCGCGGCCACTCGGGTCCTCTTCTGTCCATGCCGGGCCTGGGTTTGGCCGGACTGCCGTGGAGGGGCAGGAGGGATGGCCATCTGGTGTGGGAGGCGTTGCCTGACAGGTGGCTCAGCGGCAGGAGAACTTACCGGGCCGAAACGAATCCGAGGAGAGGCTGGTGGCCGGGGATGACGAGGCGCACAGAAACCTCCCAGGCCAGCTCAGGCGGTGACGTGGAGAGGCCAGCAAGCAGCGAGGAACTGGGTCACCCTTACCACTGCTGCCGTGGCGTGGCCCTGAGTGAGGTCCCTGGACCCCAAGCCTGCCAGCGACAGAAGAGCCAGCCCCAAGGTGAGACAAGGGGACCTCCTCCCTGGGAAGGAGGACGGGTTCTGTGAGTGGGTCCCTGTGTCTGGGCCCTTGTGTCCCAAGCCATGTTCAGGGCAGCCTTTGAGGACCATCTCTGTGGCTTCTTCCTGAAGGGGACTGTGGCTCAGTCCAATCCAAAGTGACTCGAGTTGAGGATGCCATAAAGAGGGAGCCCCATATGGCATATGAGGTTTCTGTTCCTGGTGCGTGGGAACCAGCCTCCAGCAGCCTGGGGTCACCCAGAGCCGGATGCAGTACCGAAGGACCTCTGGGGGCCACCGCCTGACAAGGAAAACAGCTGTTTGACACACCCCCTCTGACCCTGGTGAAGATAGTAAGCTCTGCGGGCCACATTGGTTCACCGAGCAAGTGAAGGAGACACACCTGGTAAACTGTGTCTACACCCCTCACGGGAGGAATGAGGGCATCAGAGCCAGATAATTCGGAGTTTGGTCCTCCGAATTCGGTCCTCCAAGGCTCTACACCTTGCAAGTTACGTGATATTGGGGAACTTTTTTTTTTAAGTTTATTTATTTATTTTGAGAGACAGAGGGAGGGAGGGAGGGGCAAAGAGAGAGGGAGAGACGGAATCCCAGGCAGGCTCCGCACTGTCAGCACAGAGCCCAACTCGGGGCTCGATCTCGCGAACCATGACGTCGTGACCTGAGCTGAGATCAAGAGTCGGACGCTTCACCCGACTGAGCCCCCCAGGCGCCCCTGATCTCGAGGAACTTTCTTCCCTCACCTGACCTTCATTCTGTCGTTGGTAAGGTCCCGCCATAATGCATCACGTGATCCAAGGGCTGAGTGAGACACAAGGGCACCAGAGAGTGGATGGCACAGAGCAGGCCAGCCTTTCTTCCCAGCCATCCTCCTCCCTCGGGTCCCTCCAGCTTAAAACTTCTGCAAATCCTGGAAAAGCCCATTGTTGGCCTATAACATCTTTGGGATCCTGTCCTCTTAAGGCTGACTTCATTTGCCCAGGTAGGGGATTTATTTGCACAGGTAGGGGATTTGCACAGGTAGGGGATTTATTTGCACAGGTAGGGGATTTGCACAGGTAAGGGATCCCATCAAAAGGTGCAGGTGCCATGCTATCACCTGGACTGGCTACACTTGGGCAAATCACCTTTCCTTCTGTAGCCACAAATAAACCACACCCGTCATTTCTCCTGGAGCCGCTGAGCGGCAAATGGCATCCCCACATACCTGGTGTCCTTCTTCAGGGGCATCCAGCACTCTCAGAGATTTGCTGTCATGTCGTGTGGAAGGGGTGCTCACATCGGTGGCTCGTGACCACGACAGCACATCAGGACCACCTGAGCGGCTTGCCAAGGGGAGGGCAGCCAGCACCCCCACCACCACCCCCCCCCCGCCCCAGGGCTCCCGCACCAGAGGTGTCCAGAGGGGGTCTGCTTTTCCGAAAGCTGAGGTTTCATGGAACAAGGAAACTGAAATCTAGGGGGCAAACGGCATCGAAGGAAGATTTTGAAAACAATGGGGAATTTGTTAGGGAAAAGGAGGGACTTGTCTAGGACTTTTTTTTCCCAAGGCTGATTATCTTTGCCAAAAGTCCAGATGAGCAATGCACTCTTGTGTTGATTCAACATCAACTTATTGGCCACCTAGTTGAGCATACACATCACACCGTGGGCTGGGGGGTTCAAATTCCTGAGGCTGAACAACACTTTAAAGATGGAATCTCCTAGACCTGTGACTCTACGGGATGAAGAAAATGAGGCCCAAGAAGGGACATGACTTGGACGATGTCACACAGCCAGTGGCTCTGGAGAACCAGCATCCAGGGGCCTGACTACCCCCTCCCCTGCCCCTCCACGCCCTGCCTTCCCCTGGCTGCCCCCATGTGGACTACAGACACGCTTTGTTTGGTCCAGCCATGTTTTTCTGCCAATTTCAAGAAGTACAGAGAGCCATCTTCTCTTACTAAGATCTGACCACGCGGGAACACTGGGCCAGTGTTTCTCACAGGCAGGAATCTGCTGCCATGCTTCCTTTCAAAGCGAGCTGAGGGCCTCACTTGGCCACAGGCCTACCCTCCATGTGCCGTTTATTCCCGTCACCCGCCTGGCCCCTGAAGCCTGGGTTTGCAATCCCTGCATCAGGGAGAAGAGGCCGGCACCCTCCCCGCACCCCACACCCCACACCCACGAGAGGGGAGGGCCAGCAGTCAGGTCCCCCCGTGAAAGCTCATGGCCAAACTTCAGTGAGATGTTCGACCCTAAGAACGGTCGTGTGAACGTAAAAATTAAGAAGTATAATTGACATGTTTACATTTACATTTTAGCAAGAGTTATCGTCCAAGGGATTTCCACTGGGCCTGAAGCCGTGGGTCCCAGAATATGGGGATCCTTTCCTAGAGAACTCTGATATCCCCAGTGGGCCACAAAGGTTACAAAGGGTTTTTTCTCAACCTTTTCCCTGGCCCCACGCGGGTTGCCACAGAGAGATTCTGCGTTTCCTGCTGCCCTCGCCAGCTGGGACCAGTTACCTCCTCCACCAGATCCTGACCCGGCTTCTCACAAGCCCACCCCGGCCCCCCCTCCCGCCCCGCCCCGCCCCACCCCGCCCCACCACCGTAGCTGGTGTGGGTCCTGGAGAATTCGGGCTGCGTTTGTTGCCAAGTTCAGAGGAAAGGGGGTTTACTCGGCAAATTAACTGTGTTAGCAGAGCAGAAAGTAAATGTTTCACCTACAGAGAAGATGCCATTTGAAAACACTTAGCTGCCCTTTTCTGCAGACAACCCACGTGCTTCTTGTGAAGACGTACGTTACAACAGGCCCAGCCTGACCTGGGGGCCAGCTCGAGCACCTGACGGTGAGCCTGAGCGAGAGCGAGGGGCTTTGAATGTGGATCTGAGCAGGTGCTTCACCAGCCAGACCAGCTTTCCCGCGTTCATTTCACTTTTCAGTGCCGAGCTCCCAGTGTCTCGTAGGACATCTGCAAACAAGAACAATGGATTCAGTCTCTTCAGGTCATTTTCTTAAAGGACACTGGAGCAGGGCTAGGGTGACAGAGACTTTGTGACCAGCCACCGACCGGGAAAACACTGCTGCTCTTCCCAGAAAAGCACAGTTCTGGAGTCAGTCTGAGCCACCACTTGAGGTAAGAGCCAGAGAGACCTCTGGAGACACCTCGATGCTTCTCCCTTGATCCTTCCAAAGGGGGTGGGGAAGGGGCTGGAACACGAGAAGAAACGGGGAGCATGGGCACCGAGCACGGGTGTCCCGTCCTCCAGGCTGCCGGTCAGAGCCCCCCGTTCGTCCTCCGGGCTCAGCCCAAACCTCCCTCCCAGTCTTCCGCCGTCTCCCCAGTTCAAGCGTCACCACCTCCAGCCCCTTCCGCAGCTCCCTGGGTCTCAGCCGCTGCAGGGGGTCCTGAAGGCAGGTCCACTTTTCTTACTCACGTGTCTCCCCTGCCCTCTCCCCACCATGAGCACCAGGACAGTGCTGAGCCCAAGACAGATGCTCAGTAAGGTTTGCGGAGGTGGAGACAATGAGAGTTTAGAACCACAGGGAAAGACACACGGGAAATCCACAAGCACATTATGCTGAAGAAAGTGTGATACAAACTTGCAAGGTCGGGGGGGGGGGGGGGGCTGCCTAGGAAAACACCTTGTTTGGAAGTTGGAATGTTCTCTTAACTGATTCGCTTCAGGGTGAGCCACTCAGTCCTGCTCTGTGCAAGGTACCACGAGTGCGTTGGTTCTCTGGAGTTGGGACAAAACCACCCAGCGTCAGGGCTGAAAACCAGGGTCCAGGTGTGGGGAGAGACTAGCGAGATCCCCGGAGCGTGAGATCTAAGGAGGTATTCACTCTCGAGGTCGAGCAAGGACCTGAGAGCAAAACACCTCCTAGGTGCCTTCTTGCCCCCCTAGACCCCACCCTGCTTAAAACAACCAGTTTAACATCCCTTGTGGGGGGCACCTGGGTGGCTCAGTCGGTTGAGCATCCGACTGTTGATTGCGGCTCAGGTCGTGATCCCGGGGTTGTGGGATGGAACCTCTGCGTGGGGCTCCGCACTCCGCATGGAACCTGCTTGGGATTCTCTCTCTTTCCCTCTGCCCCTCTTTCCTGCTCGTTTTCTCTCTCTTGAAAAAAAAATAATCCCTCCTGGTACTGCAGGTTTGAAGGGCTCAGCTGGGCAGTCCTGCTGGTCTCACCCGAGACCTTGTGATCTCGTGAAGTGGCAGCCGATTGGCAGCTGGGCTGGTGTCCCCTGGAGGTTTTGCCGAAATGGCCCCACAGCTGAGTATCGTGCATGTAGCATTGCCACGTGCCCTTTCCAAGAGGACGGTCGGTCTCACAAGGCTGTTAGGTGGCCCAACAGTAAGCGTTCTAAGAGGGAGGACGGCAACGTTGCCGGTCCCCTTGGACGCCGAGCCCAGAACTGGCACAGCTTCCCTTCTGCAGCCATCCTTTTGGTCAATGTCAGTTCAGTCTCAGGAGCGTCCCGGATCCGGGTGCAAAGCATGGACCACGTCTCCAGAGAGAATGTGATAAAAGACTTTGTGGCCATTCTAACCCATCCCGGTGAATTGACGAGAATCCACTGTTTCCTAATTCCAAGAGGGATTATGGAAACAGGAAGGTTGGATGACCCGGGTCGGAAACCAGGCTATGTCACTTTCGCTGAGTTTCACTGCTGTCATGTATAAAATGGAGATACAAATATTTGCCCGACAAATACGTATTAGATGCCTTCGTTGCGCCAAGCACGCTGGCAGGGACTGGAAGTACGATGGCGAACAGGGCGGTTGACCTGGCTCCTAGTGCAATTTTATTCTGAGAGAAATAAATTGTTTAAAAAGGAAACCTAGAAATAGAAATTGCAGCAAGTTCTATGAAAGAAAGGGAAAGGGTGCTGAAAGAAAGGACAGATTGGGGAGAAGGGCTGGTGGACTCCTCCAGAATGATCACAAAAGGTCTATCTCGGGGGGGTAACGGTAGACTGAGATCTGAATGCTAAGAAGGACTAAGGATTGATGGAAGCTGAGGGGCAGGGGAGGAGCTGGGACAGGGGAGGAGCTGAGAGGTAGTGATATTTTGAACTGAAAGGGCATGAGAAGGCTTGTACTTATTCCCTGGCTTTCCATTAACCCTGAAATGTAAGTAAAATAAAACATTAAACAGTTTGCAAATACATTATGAGCACAGAATGCCAAGCAGTAGTTGCTCTAGGACTGCAAAGTGTTTGATATTGACTATTCTTACTGAAGGCTTGAGTGATGGGACAGAAATAATCCCCCTGATGATGTCGCTGTTGTTGTTGTTGTTTTTGTTTTTAATGGAGATGACTCTTAAGTGTTTGTTTGTTTGTTTGTTTTGAGAGACAGTAGGGGAAGGGCAGAGAGAGAGGGGAAAGAGAGAATCCCAAGCAGGCTCCTCGCTGTGAGTCGAGAGCCCCATGTGGGGTTCGATCTCACCAACAGTGAGCTCAGGACCTGAGCCCAAACCAAGAGTCCACACTTAACGGACTGAGCCCCTCCAGCTGCTGTTTTTTGTTCGTTTGTATGCTTTATTTATTTTTGAGAGAGTGCCAGAGAGGGGGGGGGCAGAGAGGGAGGGGGGGACAGAGGCTCTGAAGCGGGCTCTTCGCTGAAAGCAGGGAGCCTGATGAAGGGCTTGAACCAACGTGAGATCTTGATGACCTGAGCCAAAGGCAACTGCTTAACCGACTGAGCCACCCTCATGCCCCTTAAAAGTGATAAAGCTGAAGCTTTGCTCTACCCCAAAGCCCTGATCTCTTGGGGGTGTTCGTGGCCCCACACGCCAACACCACAGGGACAAGGGTGGTGGGGTTGGACTTCAGAGCCATCGCCCCTTTACCTTCGGGTCACCCCGTTCTTGTGGGGCCCTCACCTGTGGCTTTCAGGGTACCACTCTCTCGGTTTCCCTCCCAGGCTGACTGCTGTTTCTGGCTTTTTTGCTGGTTCTTCTTCTCCCAACTTAACTTTGGAGGGTGCACAGCTCAGTCTTTGGTTTTCTCCGCTGTATCCATATTGTCAATTATCTCCCCTAGTTTCGTGGCTTTAAGTCAAATCTGTATGCTGACAATCCCCCAAATATATGTATTTGTCGCTGAGCTGTAGTTCCTAAGCTGGGCACTTGCATATCAATGGCCTACTCAGCAAACATCTCAAATTCAACACGTCCAAAACTGAACTTCTGATTTCCGCCACCCCTCCCCCCACCACCACCAAAATCTGCACCATCCCCGGTCTTCCCCAATTCAGTTGGTACTAACTCTATCTTTACAAGTTTCCAGTGAAAAATCCTTAGAAAAAAACCAAAATTCTCTCAAGTTCCACAGTCTAACTTCAAAATATATCCAATCCTGGTTACTGTGCAAAGTTCTAATCAAACAGACTCTTGTGCAGATAATCAAATATAAAAATATAAGTACCCAAAGGCACTGGAGAACAACCCAGAGCAGATGGGTTTTTGAGGCGAGTGGACACCTGGGAGAAAGTAATGACCCTGGATGAGTTTCCCACTTTTGATGGGTGTTATCCGAGGGAAGCCTCAAATGTACACCAGGGGGGGCGTCTGAAAGTCCAACAGCAAAACTTTAGTCTTGTTCGAGGAACTAGAAGAGAGGGTCCAGGTCCACTGCATCTGATAGAAAATGAGAAGGGAAAGGTTGAAAGGGAGAGAACCGTAAAACTGAAACCTGAAATTCGGGATGTAAACTCAACCCAGATCTCTGAGTGACACCAAACCACGTGTGGGAAGGGCAGATTCCAGAGGCCCAGCTTGGGCTAAAGGAACTGAACTGAGATTTGATCGGCCGCCGACCGCAGGAATTCACCTGGACTGCACAACTTACGCCTGGGATTCACCCAGTTAAGTGACTGCTTAAAAAAATGGGCACTCTTCAAAGGAATATAATGGAACCCAGTGACTCCACAACATAACCTTCACTGTACAATCCAAAATTACTCAACAGACGAAGAAATGGGAAAAATGTGACCCATTTTTTTTTTCAAGAGAAAAGATGACCTAGAAAAGACCATTTTTCTGTATTTTTTAAATGCTCATAATAACCTATGGGAAACTATGAAAAATCTACATTTCCAGAATCTGATCACACCTTAACCACCTCCTTGTCATTGCCCTGCTTAAATGACAGGTGGGAGCAGTGCACTGGCCTTCAAATTGATCTCCTGTTTCCACCACTGCCCCCCTCTAGTCTACTCCCAACACAGCACCCAGAGAAATCCTCTCAAAATAGAAGTCGGATCGTACAGCCTGTGCTCAGAACCCTCTGGCGGCTTCCATCTTATTCAGAGTAAGAGCCAAAGCCCTTGCGATGGCAGATACAGCTATGTCCATCTGTTGAGGTTGCTCTAATGGAATATTGGAGACTTAATGGCTTGTAAACTACAGACATCGGTTTCTCACGGTTCTGGAGAGTGGAGGTCCAAATCAGGAAGCCAGCAGTTTCCATGAAGGCCTGCTACCTAGTTCGTGGCTGCCCATCTTCCCACTGTGTCCTCACAGGGCACGAGGGGTGAGGGAGCTCTGTGGGGCCTCTTGTACAAGGCCACCAATCCCATTCCTGAGGGCTCCCCCCTTACAACTTAGCCGCCTCCTAAAGGCTCACCTCCTAACAACATCGCCTTGGGCTTAGAATTCAACATATGGATGGTGGGTGGGGACGCACATATTCAGTCCTTAGCAACAACCTTATGTGATCTGACCCCCATACCTCTTTGGCCTCTTTATCTCTTCCCTTCACTCACTGGGTGCCAGTCACACCAGCCTCCCAGCCGTTCAGACGCTCCAGGCAAATGCTCCCTCCTTAGAGGCTAGTATGCCTTCTGCCGGGTCACTCTTCTCCAGATGCCTACTCGGTTAACTCTCTCCCCCTCCAGGTCTTTGCTCAAATTTCGCCTCCCCACTCGGACCACCCTGACCCCGCCCCCCCAGCCTGTTCTAATCTTTTTCCCATATGACTTACCGCCTTCTGACATATTCTATCGTTTTTCTTTTTTTTTTTTTTTAATTTTTTTTTCAACGTTTTTTATTTATGTTTGGGACAGAGAGAGACAGAGCATGAACGGGGGAGGGGCAGAGAGAGAGGGAGACACAGAATCGGAAACAGGCTCCAGGCTCTGAGCCATCAGCCCAGAGCCTGACGCGGGGCTCGAACTCACGGACCGCGAGATCGTGACCTGGCTGAAGTCGGACGCTTAACCGACTGTGCCACCCAGGCGCCCCTCTATTGTTTTTCTTTAGTCATATTATTTGTGGCAGGTTTTCCCAGCTTTGAAGACAGGAAGCTTTGTCTCTTTTGTTCACTAGTATGTCCCAAGAGCCCAGTACAGTGCCTGGTTCGTAGCAAGCACTCAGTAATGAGTGAAATGAATAAATACATTAACTATTGCTAGGGAAAACCATGTCATTGTGAGGACAAAAATCACAGGCTAAATATATACACCTGTCTTTCCTTCCTTGCAAATTCCCATTGAAATGGAAAAAAAACAGGAGATATTTTAAAATATTTTAAAACTCATCTTGAGGGGCCCCTGGGTGGCTCAGTCAGTTAAGTGTCGGTCTTCAGCTCAGGTCACAGTCTTACCGCTCATGGGTTCGAGCCCCTCATCGGGCTCTCTGCTGTCAGATCCTCTGTCCCCTTCTTTCTCTGCCCCTCCCCCACTCATCCTCTCTTCTCTCTCTCTCTCTCTCTGTCTCAAAAATGAACATTTTATAAAAATCAAAATCAGCCTTGAAAAACAAGAAAGGGAGTCTGCAGCCAGAGACTGTGGAAACTCTGGAAGGTAAGCCACAGGTGGACTGGATCGATTGTTACACAAAGCAGGTTGTCACAAAGCATGTCCCAGCACCTTTTATGATGAGGTACTGTTCCCAGTGCTGAGGGGGACAAGTCAGTGAATGTCCAGCCCTCAAGGAGTGTGGGGAAGGTGGGCAGATAATAGGAACGAACCTACTATCTTATACAGATCAGTGCCACGGATAGAGAAACACTGGTAATTTGGTAGAGAACTTAGAAGTCTGGACCTAGAACAAAAGGAGTAGGACACGAGATTTATAAGCTCTCCGAGGACTGGGTCCTTTCTGAAACCCTGTAAGAAGGTTGGATTTTACTCTAGCTACAAGGGGGTTGTGGTGGAAGGGTAAAAGCAAGAGAAGTGACATGACCAGATAGAGATTTTTTTAAGACCTCTCTGGTTTCTGAGTACTGGGGAGGTTGTGGGGACACAGGGCAAGAGGGGAGGCGGGGAGGTGAGTCAGAGACAGTTGCAGAAGTCCGGGCAAAAGGAGACCATGACTGGGACGAGGCTATGGCAGTGAAGACGTGAGAAGTTCTTTGAGTTTTTTTTTTAATTTTTTTAATGTTTATTTATTTTTGAGAGAGAAAGAGAGAGAGAGGGAGGGAGGGGGAGAATCCTTAGCAGGCTCCAGGCTCTGAGCTGTCAGCATAGAGCCCGACACGGGGCTGGAACTCACGAGCTGTGAGATCACGACCTGAGCCGAAGTCGGATGCTTAACCGACTGAGCCACCCAGGCGCCCCAGGAGTTCTTTGAATTTTGATTTTGGGTGGCAATACCACAACAGGAATTGTCAATATATTGGATGCCACGGGTGAGGTAAAGGGAGGAATCAGCGGTGAATAACACTGCCTCGGGCCTGACTGCCACTGGATGGTGACTCAGTTTACTGAAAGGCTCAAACCGCGCAAGGCAACAGGTCGGCCCGAGCGGGAAGGTGCTCCCCCAGCAGGTGTCTCCGGATCCCCATCCGCGGGGCTTCTGTAAGAATCACGGTGTAGCCTGTGGGTAGCGGGCTGTCTCCGAATCTGCCATCAGCAAGGAAGGAAAATCACAGGCCGGCATCCTTCATGAGCATAGATGCGAAAGACCTAACCAAATATGAGCAAATCAACTTCGGCGGTAAGTGTCGGCTTCCAGCGCCACGCGTCAGGGGCTTGGAAGTGGCCACTCCGTCCCAACAAGTAAACAGCCAGATAGAGTGAAAACACGAACGGTTCTTCTCGAGTCCGCGAGCGAGGGGGAGACCGCGTGCACACGTCTCCCAGTGCCGGAGAAACAGGCGAATATAGCGAGTCGCAGCTTCCCAGAGCAGAGACTTGCGAGCAGAAACCGCAGAGGGAACCGGGGCCGTGGTAGGAGATCCTGAGCTCTAATTGCCAAAGTTGCTCGAGGCTCAGCGCAGGCAAGTCTGAAGTTGAAAACTCCAGGGGGACCCGGTCGCGAGGGAGCCTCCCCCAGATATTGTGAAAGGTGCTTCCAGGAGCTCGGCCACATTCCCACGGTAAATATCAGACGGAAAAATACCCCCTCGGGTTCCGGCAGGGGCCGTGGGAAAAGAGCCAGCCTGACACGGGTCTGAGCACCCTGTTGTTCCCTGGCCTCAAGGGAATCTCGTTAACCAGAGCCTCACTGGCTGTGGGGAGGAGAGATCCCCAACTCCACTCCAGCCACCCTGTCCCAGCTGAGGGAGAGAACGACACGGAGAAACACTTGTGACATTCCCGGCCCACAGGGCTAGGCTCACTAGACAACTGAGACCCAATCGCGGGACCGTAGAATGCTTCCCGACACGTCACCACCACATCCCTAAAGGCCTATTTACCCAGTACGTTCCTTCTACCTGGTGCATCATGTCTGAGTATCACTCTAAATTATAAGGCACACTGAAAGGCAAAAGCCACAATGTGAAGAGAGACCAAGCATCAAACCAAGCATGGCAGGGACGTTGGAATTCTCAGACCAGGAATTTAAAACCACTGTGATTACTATGCCAAGGGCTCCGACGGATGAAGGAGACGGCACGCAAGAACAGGTGGGCGATCTAAGCGGAGAGGTGGAAATCCTAAAAAGAAACCAAAAAGAAATGGTAGAGGGGCGCCTGGGGGGCTCAGTTGGTTGAGCATCCGACTCTTGATTTTGGCCCCGGGTGGTGATCCCGGGGTCATGAGATCCAGCCCCGCGTCGGGCTCTGCGCTGTGCGTGTGCTCTCTCTCTCCCTCTGCCCCTCTCTTCCGCTCATGCTCTCTAAAAATTTTAAAAAAGAGAAGAAATGCCTCTGAATCCCCCGCGGAACCACACAAAAAAGAGAGTAGAGTGGACTATTTCGTGTTGAGACGAAAACACCACCAGCCTAGAATTCTGTGTCCTGTGGAATTATCCTTCAAAAGCGAAGGAGAAATCAAGACTTTTCAGATGAACAGAAGTCGAGGGAATGTTTGCCAGTAGTTCTTCCCTGCAGGAAATGTTACAAGGACGTTTTTTAGAAGGAAAAAAATAGAGCAGAGATGTGGATCTACATAAAGGAAGAAATAAGTGAAGGTAAAATAAAAACACTTATTTTTCTTAACTGACCAAACAGAGAACAGTTTGCTCAAAATAATCAGAGCCACGATGTATTCAGACATGTCTGGTTTTGTGTATATCGTATATACGTATACCATATTAGTATATACCCAAAGACGAGTGTATGTTTACATTTAAGTAAAATGAATGAGAGCAATGATGAAAGGGACGGAAAGGAGGAGGATCATTTCATGACTATAAGGCACTTGCACAATCCATAGCATCCTTTGCAAGGGGATTTGGACTCATTGCAAGTATATTTTGCAAACTCTGGGGCAACCGCTGAAAAATGGAAGAAGAGAGGGTATACCTGACATGCTAAGAAAGCAGAGAAAATAGAATCCTATAAAATGCTCCATTCAAACAACAAAAGGCAGAAAAAAGAGTGGAAGACAAAAATAACAAAGAACAAGGGTAGCAAATGGAAACTGGAAGCCACTAATATCTAATGGTAGATAATAATCTAACTATATCAAATTCAACGATAGATAAAAAAGGATGATGCATCATTATTAAGTTGGGTTTATGCTAAGATTTGGAAAGTTGTTTAACATTCTAAATTCAATCAAAATAATGTACCGCGTTATCAAATTATGCAATCATCTCAATAGATGCAGAAAAAGCACTTAATAAAATTCAATACCCATTCATAACAAACATATGGATAGTAAGGAACCTTGTTAAACTGAAAAAGAGTACCAGACAAAGAAACCGAATGAGCATCATAATTTAGTGGTGAGATACTGAAACTTTTCCCCCCTCGAGATTAAGAATAAGATACGATTGCTCACCACCACTTTTGTCAATATTGTGTAATAGAGGTCTTTGCTAGTGCAATAAAGCAAGGGAAAAAAATTTAAGGATTAAAAAAAAAGCAAAAAACTGCCATTATTCACAGGCAACGTGTTTGAATATTAGCAGTTGAAAAGATTTACAGCTAAGTGAATTCAAGGTCACTAGATATGAGGTCAATATACAGAAATCTATTGTACCAGCCACAAACACGTAGAAAACTAAATTCAAAAATGATATCACTTTACAGTGGCGTCAGAAAACAAAATGTCCAGGAATCAATCTAACAAAAGATGTTGCAAAATCTATACGCACCGCAAAATGCAAAACAGTATCCATGGTAATTTTCAAAGACCTGAGGGAGGGGAGGGAGGGAAGGAAGGAAGGACACATTCATGAATTTGAATAGTCAGTATTATAAAGATATTCCCAAACTGAATTACAGATTCAGTGCAGTCCCAATAAAAATTCAGAAGTTTTTTTTTTTTTTTCCCTTTAATGTGTGTGTCTAAACTGACAAGCTGGTTTTCCAGTTTATGGGCCAATGAGAAAGGCCAAGAACAACCCAGATCGTCTTAAAGATGCACAGAGCTTGAGGACTTACATGACCAGGTGTCAAGATTTGCTACAGAGCCACAGTGATGAAGGCAGTGTGGTATTGGTGCATGTACAGGAAACAGAGAAGTGGAGTGGAACACAGGATCCAGAAAGATCCGCGCATATACAGTCACTATATTCATAACAAAGGCGACACGTCTGCGTGATAGGAAAAGATGGCACTTTCTAGAAATGAAACCGAGTCAGCTGGATATCCCCGCGGGAAAAACAAATCCTAGCCAGAACCTCACGCCATTAAAAATCAATTCCAGATTGATTGAAGGTCAACTTGTGATGGGGAAAACAAAAAACCTTTTAGAAAAAAAAAAGCACAGGATTATCTTCATGGCTGCAAAGTGGGCACAGATCTCCTAAGCATAACTGTGAGGGGAAAAAATTAGAATTTAAAAAAAATTTAAGGTAAACATTTTTAACTCAAAAAATTAAGTTAGGGGTGCCTGGGTGGCTCAGTCAGTTAAGCATCCGACTCTTGACTGGGCTCAAGTCATGATCCCGCAGTTTGTGAGTTTGAGCCCTGCATCGGGCTCTGCACTGACAGTATGGAGCCTACTTGAGATTCTCTGTGCCTCCCTCTCTCTCTGCTCTTCCCCTGCTCACGCTCCCTCTCTCTCTCTCTCTCTCTCTCTCTCTCACACATACACACAAAATATTTTTAAAAAGTCATCAAACAGACAAAAAACACCATAGAGAGTATAAAAAAGGAAAGCCATGCGGAGTGACAAGGCAGTCATTCCAAAATACATAAAGAATTCCTATGAATCAGTGAGAAAAAGACACACAACCCAGTGGAAAACTAAGATACTTGAGCAGATGCCTCACAAAAGAGGCTGCCAAATGGCCCAAAGCACATGGAAATCTCCCAAACTCATTAGTCATTAGAGAAATACAGATTAAAACCACAGTGAAAACTAACACGCATCCAGCAGCACGACTAAAATTAAAAAGACTGATCCTACCAAGCGCTGGTGAGGACCTTGAACTGACCTCTCCAACACGGCTGGTGGGAATTCGTCAGTATCAGCTACGGGTGAACATATTCTGTGCCTCAGAAATCTCTTCCCGATTAATAGACATTGACACGATAACATGTGCAAGAATGTTTATAGTAGTGCTATTTTCGATAGCCCCAAACTGGAAACAACTTTAATAGAAGTGTTAAATACACTGTGGCATATTCGTGTAATGGAATAGTGTGTAGAAATACGAGGCATAGTACTTAGAAATGCGAGCAAACTGATGGCTACATACGATGTGTATTTCACAAGCATAATACTGAGTGAAAGAAATTAGACCTAGAGAGATACATCCCGCATGATTCCATTCCGATAAAGTTCACAATTAGAAGTCAAAACAGTGGTTACCTTTTGGTTGGTAGCATATGGGAGTACAGAGAAGGTTTTTGGCGTGTTGGTCATTTTATTTATCTTTTGGTTGGTTATACGAACGTGTTCCCTTGGTGAAAATTTATTGAACTTCCCACTTATGACTTGCGTTCTTTTTTGTACTCGTACAAAACGCCTAAAAATGAATATTAAACCCATAACAAAACTGCCGATCCATCTGATACAAAGAATAACCAGAGAAATAAAGTTCTTAGAAATTAAAAATAATTAAAAATAGGGAGCCGGGTGGCTCAGTCGGTTAAGCGTCCCGTCTTGGTCTCAGCTCCGGTCGTGATCTCACGGTTCGTGAGTTCGGGCCCCGTGTCCGGCTCCGTACTGACAGCACAGAGCCTGCTTGGGATTCTCTCTCTCAGCCCCTCCCCTGTTCTCTCTCTCTCTCTCTCTCTCTCTCTCTCTCTCTCTCTCTTTAAAACTATAGTAATTAAAAATAATGATTGTTGAAGAAAACTTTCAGTGGACCGCCTGAGCAATAGAATGAGCATGGCTAAAATCCATGCTGGTATTCTCGGACGGGAATCGGCAAACTTTCTCTGTAAAGGGCAGATAGTTAATATTTTAGGCCTTGTGAGCCATACGGTCTCTGCCACAGCTGTGTAACTGCCATTACAGCCCAAAGCAACCGGAGACCACATGTAAGTGAATAGGTGGGACTGTACTTCAATGAAACTTGATGTACGAACACTGAAATTTAAGTGTCCTATAATTGTCAACTGCCTTGCAGTATTAGTTTTCTTTTTCTCCACCAGTTAAAAATATACGTCAGCCCGCAAGCCGTAGAAAACCACGTAGTAGACCAGATTTGCCCCATGGTCCAGATCAGCCAAGGAAACCTCGTATACTTTAGAGCAGACCCACACGGAAAAATTAGCAAAGGTGAAGAAAGAAGCATGGCAGAGCCAGAAGGCAAAATATTACTTTGATTCGACTTCCAGAAGCAGAGGGGGGGAAAAGCATACATAAGGGTGGAAGAGAAGGTGTGATATTCAGACTACCAGGGACCATCAAGTGCCCCGAGGGACGAATGGAAGAAGGCCCACACCTAGACACTTGGGGTGCCATTTCAGAGCTCCAAAGGTGAAGAGGAAATTCAAAAAGGTTCCAGAGAGAACAAACATTTTACCAGATAGGCATGAGAGTCAGGCTTACCTCAGACATCTCTTCAGACACAGTGAGTGCTGGAGGGTTGGCGGAACCATACCTCAAAGTCCCCGGGCACAGTGCTTTTGATCCGGAAGTCTACACCCGGCCAGACCGGCAGTGAAATGTAGTGGCAAATAGAGATACCTCTGGGTACACAAGGAGTCAACACTGTCTCCTGTGTAAAATGAAGATCTCCAGAGCGTTTCCTGGGAATCAGGATGGGCATGTTTCTTGGGTGCTCTGTTGTCACCAAACCCCGGGGGGCTGCAGACGCGGTGAGTCGCTTGTCCTACAGCCGCTTCTCCTCACCCAAGTGGCTAACAAACCCCGATTTTCTCCAACACCAGATGGCAATGTGCTTTAGGCAGGCAGCTCAGAAAGTTCAATGTCAATCTACACCTTTCACGGGAAATACATTCCCTTTGCCACCGACCAGTTAAGGGTGGGTCTATGATGAAATCCTGGACTGTGAGATGTTAGGGGCAACTTCTAGAAGGCTCCGGTGCAAGTTCTTCCTTGCTGATAAAGGGAAACACACAGGAGAAGACGGCTCCCCTCTGCCACTCCCTTCACTGTGTCTGCCCAGAGGGCTGGGCACTGGGGCACCGATCGGTAACTACAGGGAACAAGCCTAAGAACAATAAGTAACATGAGGGTTGTGACGGAGTGGAAAAATAGAAAGCACCTGGGCCTCTGATAATATCTGAGCCGCTTAATTAACCCGGCCTGAACCAGCCTACCTCCAGAATTCTTGACACGTGAGGTAATAAATACTCTTTTGCTTAAGTCATTCCTGGTTGGAGTCGTTTCTCACTAATTGGCATCCAATTGACATAAGTGCATAAAAAGACTGGACAGCGTTTACCTGTCTCCGTGTTTGTAAAACCGTGGCTCTGGGGCCTAGGCTAGGCCGCCCAGGGAAGGACCGCGGAAATGACCCTGGGGCTGCTGGGAAGGGCAGGCTGCAAGCTTGGGGCCTCTTTGGTCCAGACAGACTAAATCTGGGAGTAAATACGATCAAAATCCATTAAGAATAGATATCGTTGATACGATCGGTGTGGACTTGGATGCCACATCCAGATATGTCGGAGCACCATAAGCATCAGTGGGAACACAAGCCCTGCGTAAGTAGCCTGAGCTGTGGGGACACAATCTAGCTGAATCGCTAAGACCTCTCGGGACTTAGGACCTTTGCCATCCAGCCAGGACTTAAGAAAGCCACAAGCCTCCCGGCACACTGTTCTATAAACACCTGGTTGACGCTCATCAACCATACAGGAGCTATGCATTATTCAATTCCGCAGAACTGGAGGAAGGTGGACAAGTGCCAGCCTGTGGTCATTAGACCACTAATTACCCTGTGCCATTCAGGATCCATCCCGGGTGTGTGTCAACACGGGATCAGCCTCAAAGTCATTTCCTCAAGGGCCTTCTAGTGGATACTGACGCCATCATGAAGCATTTTCTTAGGTGAGCTTCGATTTTCCAGTCATGCCCCTTGAGGACTCGCCAGGAGGCCTGTCTCCCCTTTGCTTGGGCTGTGTGAGCGGTGTGTGGGCCCAGAGACCCTGACGTTACTGGAAGAGCTGGGTCCTTTGGAATTCCTATAATTATTTGGTGGGAGTGGAGATCAGATCTGAAGTCTGGTTGGCCGTGAAGCCCACAGGCTCAACAGGTAGGACACTTCTCTGCGTCCTCCTCAAAGCGCATTTTGTTGCTGTCGTTCCTGTCGTTGATATTTTACGTGGCTTTGTATATCACCCCGAAAAGTCAGGCACAGCTGAGAAGTAGAAGCACCCCCCGTGTCAGGAACAAGATATTTTCTAATATTTCATTTGTGAGTTGGTGATTCGTTGTGTATACGGGGTCGGCCAGTGGAGGACTGCCCTTTCGGTTTTGATTGTTTGTTGCTTACTTTTTCTGCTGCTCTCAACTTGACCATGGAGCAGGCCTCCTACAATTACCGTGTCCTTCATTGCTTATTATTCGGGTAACACACAGGAGTGTGTTGGGGCTGGCTTGTACCAGCTCGTGGGAGCTAATTGTCTGTGTCCCTTCCCAACTCTGCATTCAGTGCCATTACATCGGGAGCCGGAAATTGGCCATGGTGGCAGGATTTGCACCATGAAAATGAGCAAATGCTACAAATCAGGGCTCCCCCCACCCCCCCCCCCGCCGCCGCCCCCAGAGGGCCACTCATGCAGCATTTCCCGGCACACCATTGAGTTCACATCTTCATATTTCAGGAAGCACATAAAACAAATGAAGATACTCACTATTCATGGTGAAGAATTGACTATGTGCATTTATCTTTCCTGCCTCCTGTCACCCCTCCTAAATCATGGCAAACAACAACCAGAAAGGGTATAAGTCAATGACAGAGAGAACAAGAGGCAGACCACTGGCCAGAGTCGTTCATGGGATATACCTACCTCTTCAGCCCCACTTCAGAAACTCTCGTCCTAGCCACAGAGCAGGGAGTGCTTTGGCCAGGTTCCAGCGGGCAGGACCTGACAAGGTCTTACCTCCTGCTTTGGTCTTCCCTGGGGCATGGGATGCTGCAGACGGCTCCGGGACTTCTGCAACCTGGAAGTGTGGGGTGGTCAAGTCTCAGGGGGTAAGCCTTTGATTAACGAGAGATGGGGCCACTGGACCCCTCACGGTATCTTGGTCCTGCAAGACCAGTCTACGGAACTTAGTGGGCCAGCACATCCTTGTACGGGTTCTCCTTCCTCCCTATGGCCCTTTAACCTGGAGTTGTACCTCCTAGTAAAGTGGTAGCTCATCAGCCTTTACCTCTGCTCAGTCTGGAACAGGACAAAATTTACGGAGGACGGCAAGGAGGTAACTGCTGAGGCCCAGGTGACAGAACTGTAGCAAGGAGCACAGCACAGGAGTTGGACTCCTATGGGGGAGGACTGGTCGACCCCCAAGGACCTTGGATGCCCAAGAACAAGAAATACTGTGCCTGATGGAAGGTGGGACAGAGACATAGACCAAAAAGTGTCGGGGAGGGGGGGATTTAGTGCACCCTGTAGCCAGGCCACTCAAGGTAAACGTGGTCAAATGACAACAGGGAGGATTAACTCATGGTGTGCGGGTGAACCAGGACTCTTGGGAAGGTCAATATCCTAGGGGAAAATCCAGATTTTAAAAACCTGAAAAGAAATGACAGTGCAATGCATAAAACATCACTGGATCCCGGTTCAAAAAATGAAAACCAGGGCACCTGGGTGGCTCAGTCGGTTAAGCATCCGACTTTGGCCCAGGTCATGATCTCGCGGTCCGTGAGTTCGAGCCCCGCGTCGGGATCTGCACTGGTGGTGCGGGGCCTGCTTGGGATTCTCTCTCTGTCTCTGCCCCTTCTTTACTTTCTCTCTCCCAAAATAAGTAAATAAACTTAAAAAAAAAAAAAAAAGGTGAGAAACAGTGAACATTATATATACCATTGGGACAGCTGGGGAAAACTGAATATGGACTGGATATTAGATGACATTTTGAAATTTGTGTTAATTTTTTTAGGTGTGATAATAGTGTTGTGGATATATCGGGGAAGTGTCCTTATTTATAAAAGATACGTGCTAAAGCAGTTAGGGATGAAGTGACAATTTTGCCTGCAACTTACCTTCAAATAGTTCTGTAAATAGCCGTGTGTATGTAAATACAGGTATATACATTATACACACAGGCACATACACAGATAAAGCAAATATATCAACCTGTTACCAACAGTTGAATCTGGGTAAAGGATATCAAGGCGTATATTGTAGTATTTCAATGTTTCTATTCATCTTTTAAAATTTATAATAAAATGGGGATGGGGAGGCAACAGACTAATGGTTTCAAGATCTGAGGAAATGTCTTCTTTGCCAAATAAAATCTACATATGTACGCACATATATAATTTCACACACATATATAAATACATCATCAGTGCTTTGTAACATACTCTTATTTTTTTTGTTTTCCTTTCTCATTTGACTTTGTTTTCTCCCTCTTTTTCCTTCCCACCTCCCTCCAGCACCAATATAAGTAACTTATGTTGGCGATCTATAAGGAAGCCTTTATTCTCCACGCTCATAAAATTGTAAACAGACACAAAAGTGCACATGTAAGTACACGTTTGCATAAATACACATACACACGCAAGAGGTTTTATACTCCATTACACACGCATTGTGCTATTTTACTTTTAAGCACTCTTGTGGGTTGAAAGATTACATAGCTAATTTGAAATTCCCTTAACACCGGTACACTTAAGCCTCTTTGCCTGTTGGCTGACCTTTCTGTTTTGTGCTCTCTTGAACGCCCTGTTCACATCCTTTATCCACTCTCTTCTCGATTGGATCGCTTCTATCAGCTTTTTATTGTCATTTTGTTGACTTTATTTATAACATCACTCACTGTGCAAAGGTTCTTAATTTCTATATATTCAAATATGTCTTTTTTTAATGAAATTTTTTTAAACATTTTAAGTTTTATAGCAGCACTCTCAACAATAGCCAAATTATGGAAAGAGCCTAAATGTCCATCAACTGATGAATGGATAAAGAAATTGTGGTTTATATACACAATGGAGTACTACGTGGCAATGAGAAAGAACGAAATATGGCCCTTTGTAGCAACATGGATGGAACTGGAGAGTGTGATGCTAAGTGAAATAAGCCATACAGAGAAAGACAGATACCATATGGTTTCACTCTTATGTGGATCCTGAGAAACTTAACAGAAACCCATGGGGGAGGGGAAGAAAAAAAAAAAAGAGGTTAGAGTGGGAGAGAGCCAAAGCATAAGAGACTCTTAAAATCTGAGAACAAACTGAGGGTTGATGGGGGGGTGGGAGGGAGGGGAGGGTGGGCGATGGGCATTGAGGAGGGCACCTGCTGGGATGAGCACTGGGTGTTGTATGGAAACCAATCTGACAATAAATTTCATATATTGAAAAAAACCAAAAAAACAAAAAAACAAAAAAAATGAATAAAGACTCATGTATCAAAATGTAAAGAAAAAAAAAATTTAAGTTCACTTAGAGAAAGAGTGCAAGTAGGGGAAGGACAGAGAGAGAGGGAGACAGAGAATCCCGAAATTTGAACTCACGAAACCAGGAGATCATGACCTGACCCAAAGCCAAGAGTCAGATGCTTAACTGACTGAGCTACCCAGGGGCCCCTGTCTTTTTCTTTCAAAGCTTTTGAATTGTCGGTCTGATAAAGAAAGTCTCCCCACCCCTCATTATACACAGAGTGGGCCAGGTTTTGCTTCTTGTATTTATTCCATATTCTGTAATGTGTGATCAATAGAATATAAGATAGAGATTCACTTTTATTTTCTTCTAGATGTTAGGTGGATTGTGCCACCAAGACTTATTAAATAATCTTGTACTTTCCCAAAAACTAAACCACCATTTTTGTCCTATAGAAGTTTTCTTCTGGCTCTGATTTCAGATTCCCTCTTCTGATTCACTGATCTATTTGCCTGTTTGGAAACAAATACCATGTTGATTTCCCTGCAGTAACTTTACTGGATCATCTGACACCAGATAAGACAAATGTCCCCTCATTAAGCTTCTCTCTTATGTATCCTTGACTACCCTCTAGGATTTATCCATTCGCAGAATTTTTTGGATTATTTTTATCAGGAAAATTCCAATGGCCTTTTTTTACAGAATAGAAACACAAACCTAAAATCATCTGAAGCCACCAAAGACCCCGAATAGCCAAAGGAATCCTAAGAAAGAACAAAGCTGGAAGCATCACACCTCCTGGTTTCAAACTATATTACAAAGCTATCGTGATCAAGTCAGTATGGTATCCGCATAAGAATAGGCACACAGACCAGTGGAACAGAATCAAGAGCCCAAAAATAAACCCTCACATACATGGTCAACTAATATTTGACAATGTAGCCAAGAGTATTCAATGCAGGAAAGATAGTCTCTTCAATAAATGGTGCTGGGAAAAGTGGATGTTCACATATAAAAGAACGAAACTGAACCCCTATCTCATACCATTTACAAAAATTAACTTGAAGTGGAGTAAAGACTTAAAGGTACAACCATAAAATTTCTAGAAGGAAACACAGGGGGAAAGCTCCTTGACAGCAGTTTCGGCAATGATTTTATAGATGTGCCCCTAAAAGCACACGCACCAAAAACAAAAAAAAAGTGGGTCTACATCAAACTAAAAAGCTTCTGCACAGCAAAGAAACCATCAACAAAACGAAAGGGCAATCTTTAGTTGAGTGGGAGAAAATATTTATAAACCGTACACCTGATAAGAGTTCATATCCAAAATATACAAGGGATTTATATAACTCAAAAGCAGCAAAAACAAAAAACAAAAAAAATCCAGTTTTAAAATGGGCAGAGGACCTGAATAGACATCTTTCCAAAGAAGATATTCAAATGGGCAACAGGTATAGGAACAGGTGCGCAATATTGCTGATCATTGGGAAAATGCAAATGAAAACCACGATGAGATGTTACCTCACACCTGTTAGAATGTCTGTTATAAAAATGACAAGAGATGACAAGTACTTGCAAGGACGTGGACAAAAAGAATCCTATTACACTGTTGGTGAAAATAGGAATTGATATAGACACTATGGAAAACAACATGGAGGTTCGTCAAATTAAAAAAAAAAAAAAGCCAACAGAACTACCATATGATCCAGCAAGTCCACTTTGGATATTTATCTGAAGGAAGTGAAATCGCTGTCGTAAAGAGGTATCTGCACCGTCGTGTTCATTACAGCATCGTTTACAATAGCCGAGATACGGAAACAACCTAAGTATTCATCGATGGATAAATGGATAAAGAAAATGTGCTGCACCCACCTACATATAGCTTTCTTCTTGGTTGCATTTGCTTAATGTCACTTTGCCAACCCGTTACTTTCAACCATTTTTATCACTTATCTTTAAATACGTACACGTTGCATTTAGCTGGGTTTTTTTTTTTCATGTTTTAAATTCCCATGTACTTAACATACAGTGTTCTATTAATTTCAGGTGTACAATATGGTGATTCAACAATTCTATACATTTCTCAGTGCTCGTCATGATAAGTGTGCTCTTAATTCCCCTTACTTCATCCGTCCCCCTACACGCCTCCCCTCTGGCAACCATCTGTTCTTTATCCTTAAGAGTCTGTTTTATTGGTCTCTTTTTCTTTCTTTGTTCACTTGTTCTGTTTCTTAAATTCCAAATATGAGTGAAATCATATGGTATTTGTCTTTCTCTGACTGACTTATTTCACTTAGCATAATACGCTCGTTCCATCCATGTCATTGCATGGCAAGATTTCATTCTTTTTCATGGCTGAGTAATATTCTATTGAAGATAGATGTACCTTCTGTATCTTAGTTGGCTTTGGTTTTAAACTCTAATATGGACCCAGAAAACCGCCAGAGGATTAGCAGAAGGGAGTCTCCGGAGTCAAGCGCAGACGAGAGGCCCACGGAAGAGGGTAGGAAGGGCGGCGAGGCGGTGCGCGCTCCACGGACCGGCGGGAGGGAGCCGGGGCGGAGGGGCGGCTCGCCGGCCAAGCGGAGCCCCCGAGTCTGGCTGGCAAAAGCGGAGGGGCCGGACGGAGTGTGTTCCGACAGCAAGCGCGACTTAGCGTCTGGGAGGTCAGAAGTTAACAGCTCTGCTCGGAAAGCGGGAAGGCTGGAGGACAAAGGGAGGGAGAGCTGCCGAGCCCCCGGACGGCAGAGCTCAGCTTGGCGGGGAACAAAGGCGCCAGCGCCATCTCCCCCGCCCATCCCCCAGCCAAAATCCCAAAGGGAACCAGTTCCTGCCGGGGAACTTGCTCGCTCCGCGCAAACACCCAACTCTGTGCTTCTGCGGAGCCAAACCTCCGGCAGCGGATCTGACTCCCTCCCGCTGCCACAGGGCTCCTCCTGGAGTGGATCACCTAAGGAGAAGCGAGCTAAGCCTGCCCCTCCACCCCCCGTGCACCCTGCCTACCCACCCCAGCTAATACGCCAGATCCCCAGCAACACAAGCCTGGCAGTGTGCAAGTAGCCCAGACGGGCCACGCCACCCCACAGTGAATCCCGCCCCTAGGAGAGGGGAAGAGAAGGCACACACCAGTCTGACTGTGGCCCCAGCAGTGGGCTGGGGGCAGACATCGGGTCGGACTGCGGCCCCGCCCACTAACTCCAGTTATACACCACAGCACAGGGGAAGTGCACTGCAGGTCCTCACCACGCCAGGGACTCTCCAAAATGACCAAACGGAAGAATTCCCCTCAGAAGAATCTCCAGGAAATAACAACAGCTAATGAACTGATCAAAAAGGATTTAAATAATATAACAGAAAGTGAATTTAGAATAATAGTCATAAAATTAATCGCTGGGCTTGAAAACAGTATACAGGACAGCAGAGAATCTCTTGCCATAAAGATCGAGGGACTAAGGAACAGTCACGAGGAGTTGAAAAACGCTTTAAACGAAATGCAAAACAAAATGGAAACCACGATGGCTCGGCTTGAAGAGGCAGAGGAGAGAATAGGTGAACTAGAAGATAAAGTTATGGAGAAAGAGGAAGCTGAAAGAAAGAGAGATAAAAAAATCCAGGAGTATGAGGGGAAAATTAGAGAACTAAGTGATACACTAAAAAAAAATAATATACGCATAATTGGTATCCCAGAGGAGGAAGAGAGAGGGAAAGGTGCTGAAGGGGTACTTGAACAAATTATAGCTGAGAACTTCCCTGAACTGGGGAAGGAAAAAGGCATTGAAATCCAAGAGGCACAGAGAACTCCCTTCAGACGTAACTTGAATCGATCTTCTGCACGACATATCATAGTGAAATTGGCAAAATACAATGATAAAGAGAAAATTCTGAAAGCAGCAAGGGATAAACGTGCCCTCACTTATAAAGGGAGACCTATAAGACTCGTGACTGATCTCTCCTTTGAAACTTGGCAGGCCAGAAAGGCTTGGCACGATATCTACAGTGTGCTAAACAGAAAAAATATGCAGCCGAGAATCCTTTATCCAGCAAGTCTGTCATTTAGAATAGAAGGAGAGATAAAGGTCTTCCCAAACAAACAAAAACTGAAGGAATTTGTCACCACGAAACCAGCCCTACAAGAGATCCTAAGGGGGATCCTGTGAGACAAAGTACCAGAGACATCACTACAAGCATAAAACATACAGACATCACAATGACTCTAAACCCATATCTTTCTATAATAACACTGAATGTAAATGGATTAAATGCGCCAACTAAAAGACATAGGGTATCAGAATGGATAAAAAAACAAGACCCATCTATTTGCTGTCTACAAGAGACTCATTTTAGATCTGAGGACACCTTTAGATTGAGAGTGAGGGGATGGAGAACTATTTATCATGCTACTGGAAGCCAAAAGAAAGCTGGAGTAGCCATACTTATATCAGACAAACTAGACTTTAAATTAAAGGCTGTAACAAGAGATGAAGAAGGGCATTATATAATAATCACAGGGTCTATCCACCAGGAAGAGCTAACTATTATAAATGTCTATGCGCCAAATACCCGAGCCCCCAGATATATAAAACAATTACTCATAAACATAAGCAACCTTATTGATAAGAATGTGGTCATTGCAGGGGACTTTAACACCCCACTTACAGAAATGGATAGATCATCTAGACACACAGTCAATAAAGAAACAAGGGCCCTGAATGATACATTGGATCAGATGGACTTGACAGATATATTTAGAACTCTGCATCCCAAAGCAACAGAATATACTTTCTTCTCGAGTGCACATGGAACATTCTCCAAGATAGATCATATACTGGGTCACAAAACAGCCCTTCATAAGCTTACAAGAATTGAAATTATACCATGCATACTTTCAGACCACAATGCTATGAAGCTTGAAATCAACCACAGGAAAAAGTCTGGAAAACCTCCAAAAGCATGGAGGTTAAAGAACACCCTACTAACGAATGAGTGGGTCAACCAGGCAATTAGAGAAGAAATTAAAATATATATGGAAACAAACGAAAATGAAAATACAACAATCCAAACGCTTTGGGATGCAGCGAAGGCAGTCCTGAGAGGAAAATACATTGCAATCCAGGCCTATCTCAAGAAACAAGAAAAATCCCAAATACAAAATCTAACAGCACACCTAAAGGAAATAGAAGCAGAACAGCAAAGGCAGCCTAAACCCAGCAGAAGAAGAGAAATAATAAAGATCAGAGCAGAAATAAACAATATAGAATCTAAAAAAACTGTAGAGCAGATCAACGAAACCAAGAGTTGGTTTTTTGAAAAAATAAACAAAATTGACAAACCTCTAGCCAGGCTTCTCAAAAAGAAAAGGGAGATGACCCAAATAGATAAAATCATGAATGAAAATGGAATGATTACAACCAATCCCTCAGAGATACAAACAATTATCAGGGAATACTATGAAAAATTATATGCCAGCAAATTGGACAACCTGGAAGAAATGGACAAATTTCTAAACACCCACACTCTTCCAAAACTCAATCAGGAGGAAATAGAAAGCTTGAACAGACCGATAACCAGCGAAGAAATTGAATCGGTTATCAAAAATCTCCCAACAAATAAGAGTCCAGGACCAGATGGCTTCCCAGGGGAGTTCTACCAGACATTTAAAGCAGAGATAATACCTATCCTTCTCAAGCTATTCCAAGAAATAGAAAGGGAAGGAAAACTTCCAGACTCATTCTATGAAGCCAGTATTACTTTGATTCCTAAACCAGACAGAGACCCAGTAAAAAAAGAGAACTACAGGCCAATATCCCTGATGAATATGGATGCAAAAATTCTTAATAAGATACTAGCAAATCGAATTCAACAGCATATAAAAAGAATTATTCACCATGATCAAGTGGGATTCATTCCTGGGATGCAGGGCTGGTTCAACATTCGCAAATCGATCAACGTGATACATCACATTAACAAAAAAAAAGAGAAGAACCATATGATCCTGTCAATCGATGCAGAAAAGGCCTTTGACAAAATCCAGCACCCTTTCTTAATAAAAACCCTTGAGAAAGTCGGGATAGAAGGAACATACTTAAAGATCATAAAGGCCATTTATGAAAAGCCCACAGCTAACATCATCCTCAACGGGGAAAAACTGAGAGCTTTTTCCCTGAGATCAGGAACACGACAGGGATGCCCACTGTCACCGCTATTGTTTAATATAGTGCTGGAAGTTCCAGCATCAGCAATCAGACAACAAAAGGAAATCAAAGGCATCAAAATTGGCAAAGACGAAGTCAAGCTTTCGCTTTTTGCAGATGACATGATATTATACATGGAAAATCCGATAGACTCCACCAAAAGTCTGCTAGAACTGATACATGAATTCAGCAAAGTTGCAGGATACAAAATCAATGTGCAGAAATCAGTTGCATTCTTATACACTAACAATGAAGCAACAGAAAGACAAATGAAGAAACTGATCCCATTCACAATTGCACCAAGAAGCATAAAATACCTAGGAATAAATCTAACCAAAGATGTAAAAGATCTGTATGCTGAAAACTATAGAAAGCTTATGCAGGTAATTGAAGAAGATATAAAGAAATGGAAAGACATTCCCTGCTCATGGATTGGAAGAATAAATATTGTCAAAATGTCAATACTACCCCAAGCTATCTACACATTCAATGCAATCCCAATCAAAATTGCACCAGCATTCTTCTCGAAACTAGAACAAGCAATCCTAAAATTCATATGGAACCACAAAAGGCCCCGAATAGCCAAAGTAATTTTGAAGAAGAAGACCAAAGCAGGAGGCATCACAATCCCAGACTTTAGCCTCTACTACAAAGCTGTCATCATCAAGTCAGCATGGTATTGGCATAAAAACAGACACATAGACCAATGGAATAGAATAGAAACCCCAGAACTAGACCCACAAACATATGGCCAACTCATCTTTGACAAAGCAGGAAAGAACATCCAATGGAAAAAAGACAGTCTCTTTAACAAATGGTGCTGGGAGAACTGGACAGCAACATGCAGAAGGTTGAAACTAGACCACTTTCTCACACCATTCACAAAAATAAACTCAAAATGGATAAAGGACCTGAATGTGAGACAGGAAACCATCAAAACCTTAGAGGAGAAAGCAGGAAAAGACCTCTCTGACCTCAGCCGTAGCAATCTCTTACTCGGCACATCCCCAAAGGCAAGGGAATTAAAAGCAAAAGTGAATTACTGGGACCTTATGAAGATAAAAAGCTTCTGCACAGCAAAGGAAACAACCAACAAAACTAAAAGGCAACCAACGGAATGGGAAAAGATATTTGCAAATGACACATCGGACAAAGGGCTAGTATCCAAAATCTATAAAGAGCTCATCAAACTCCACACCCGAAAAACAAATAACCCAGTGAAGAAATGGGCAGAAAACATGAATAGACACTTCTCTAAAGAAGACATCCGGATGGCCAACAGGCACATGAAAAGATGCTCAACGTCGCTCCTTATCAGGGAAATACAAATCAAAACCACACTCAGATACCACCTCACGCCAGTCAGAGTGGCCAAAATGAAGAAATCAGGAGACTATAGATGCTGGAGAGGATGTGGAGAAACAGGAACCCTCTTGCACTGTTGGTGGGAATGCAAATTGGTGCAGCCACTCTGGAAAGCAGTGTGGAGGTTCCTCAGAAAATTAAAAATAGACCTACCCTATGACCCAGCAATAGCACTGCTAGGAATTTATCCAAGGGATACAGGAGTACTGATGCATAGGGGCACCTGTACCCCAATGTTTATAGCGGCACTCTCAACAATAGCCAAATTATGGAAAGAGCCTAAATGTCCATCAACTGATGAATGGATAAAGAAATTGTGGTTTATATACACAATGGAATACTACGTGGCAATGAGAAAGAATGAAATATGGCCTTTTGTAGCAACATGGATGGAACTGGAGAGTGTGATGCTAAGTGAAATAAGCCATACAGAGAAAGACAGATACCATATGGTTTCACTCTTATGTGGATCCTGAGAAACATAACAGAAACCCATGGGGGAGGGGAAGGAAAAAAAAAAAAAAAGAGGTTAGAGTGGGAGAGAGCCAAAGCATAAGAGACTGTTAAAAACTGAGAACAAATTGAGGGTTGATGGGGGGTGGGAGGGAGGGCAGGGTGGGAGGGAGGGCAGGGTGGGTGATGGGTATTGAGGAGGGCACCTTTTGGGATGAGCACTGGGTGTTGTATGGAAACCAATTTGACAGTAAATTTCATATATTAAAAAATTAAAAAATAAATAAATAAATAAATAAAATAAATAAATAAATTAGCAAGAGTTTGAAAAAAAAAATAAAAAAAAAAAATAAACTCTAATATGAAAACCTCTGTCTTCAGGGATAGAATTTAGTTCATTCATTTTTAATATAATGACTGATATACTGATTTTATTCCTTCTGTCTTTATTAAAGTATTAGGTCCTTTTACATTTTCTTTATTAAAGTATTAGGTCCTTTTACATTTTCTTGTTTTTGCATGTTTGATCAAGTTGCTAGTCATTTCATTTCTCCTCTTAAAATTGTCTCAATTTTTTTATTTGTCGTACTCAACTTGGGCTGCTATGACAAAATACTATAAACGGAGTGGCTTATGAACAACAGAAATTCATTTCCTATAGTTCTGGAGGCTGAAAAGTCCAAGATCAAGGTACCAGCAGATTCAGTGTAGGGTGAGAGCCTGCTTCCTAGTTGATAGATGGCTCTCTTCTCACTGTGTCCTCACAGAGAAGCAGGGGCAATCTAACTCTCTAGGGTCTCTCTTATACGGCCGCTAATCTCAATCATGAACCTTCATGACCTAATCGCCTCTCAAAGGACCTACCCCATAATATCATCACCCTGGGGATTAGGATTTCTACATACGAATTTTGAAGGGATACAGACATTCAACCTACAGCATTATTATTAAATGAAACACACACCCAAAACCTACATAAAATAAGCAGATGACAATGTATTATTATAAAGTGAACACCTTATAACCACCACTTCTGTCAAAAAAATAAAATTTTGCTAGCACTCCAAGAGCGTCTCCAAAAGACCTGCTTCTTTTAGTGTAAAGGACCAGACACTGAGCAGTAGAGATGCCCGTTGCTATTGAACGAGGTTGGTGTTACGGGCTGAATCGTGTCCCCCACAGAACTCATATGTTGAATTCGTAATCTCCAGTACCTCAAAATGTAACTGCCTTCAGAGATGGGGTCTTTAAAGGGATAATTAAGGGGGCACCCGGGTGGCTCAGTCCATTGAGCACCCGACTTTGGCTCAGGTCATGATCTCATGTTCGTGAGCTCGAGTCCCACATCAGGCTCTGTGCTGACAGCTCGGAGCCTGGAACCTGCTTCGGATTCTGTGTCTTCCTCTCTCTCTCTGCCCCTCCCCTATTCTCTCTCTCTCTCAAAAATAAATAAACATTAAAGATGTTTTTTAAAAAAAAGAATAATTAAGTTAAAATGAAATCATCGATGTTGACCCTAATCCAAAATGGCCAGTGTCCTTTAAGAAGAGATCAAGACACAAGGAGAAAAACCATGTGAAGACACTGGGAGGAGGCAAACATCTGCAGGTCAAGGAGAGGGGCCTCTGAAGGAACCATCACCTTGATCTCAGAACTCCAGTCTCTGGACCTGTGAGAAACTACTCTTATTTAAGCCACCCAGACTGTGGTCCTTTGTTGTGGTAGCCCTAGCAGACCAATACAGTTGGTCATTGGATCTAGACCTTTCCAGCAGACAGAGCTAGAAAATAAGTAAGCAAATGCACATGCCTGCTATTCCCTCTCATCCATTACATCTCTATCTCCCTTCCCCACGCTGAGATCCTGGTTTTCAAAGTCGTGGGGGGTGATAGGATTAGAATGTCCTGTAACTCATGATTTGTTTTATCCTGTGTAATATGTACAACCACCCCAGAAGAATAATAATATAATTACTAGGCTTACTAAAACTGCTAAGCATTGTATATGCTCTCCCACTCTCCCCCACTATGGCAGTTTGACTGTATTGTAAGAGTACATGGCCGTTATACACTGGACGTGCTCTCTCTTTCCCCTCGCTGGGTCTACATTCTGTGGGTAATTATATTTCCTGCTTCCCCGGTGATTCTCCCATCGTTTGGGGTGTCTGAATCTTGTTCTCTAGTAGGTTCTCAGGAAGGGCCCATGGGATCAATAGTACAATTTGTCCATGATCCCTATGCCTGAAAGTTAGTTTTGCTGGATCTAAATCCTTGGCTCATGTTTTCTTTCTTTGGGATTCAGGTTCCATCTGTTCATGGGTATGGCTTTCTTGCAGGTGTCCAGAGGGTGCTGTTCTGCTCTTTATTCTCTCCCTTTCTTTTTTCAGTAATAATTTTGTATACAATTTGGCCTCGATGCTTTTCTGTTATCTGCCTTTATGGAAAATTAGTTCTTAAATTTTAGGATAAGGGAGGAGTTCAAAACAGTTTTCCTGACTTCAGAATTCCCTCTTCTGTTCTTTATGCATAGTGTCCCCAGAATACTGTGTCTTGTTTTTTAAGCTCTCCTGCCTCTCTGTTCCTCTGCCCTGCTTTGATCTGGACTTATTTGTTCCTTCCTTTCTCTTGTCCTTGTCATGCTCAGTTTTTATATTCCCAGAATTTTCTTCCTTGTGTAGGACCCCTTCAGTTCTTCTTACCACAGGCCCCTTGCACTTGCCTCTTATTTAGAGAGGGAAAACCCCCTCCTGGTTCCAGCCGTTGCTCTCTAGTTTTCCTACCTTCTTTCCAGTGGGTACTTCCTGGCATTCCAGGTTCTCCTGTACTTAGATTCATTCAACGCTACTCCATTTTCTTCCTCCTTCTTCCCCCTGAAGAACTGATGATGTGAAAGTCTTACAGTTCTTGGTGTTTCTCCCACCCAGTTGTATTTTGGGGTAGATAGGAACAATTTAGTATTGCCTAGCTTTGTTGTAAATGTGGTCCATGGATTTGGGGTTTTGCTATGTTGTTTCCCTTTCTGTTTTCACGCAGATTCAGAGAAATTGAAAAACTCTACTGTATTCATGAGTCCCTACTACTAAAATGAATGAACGAACGAATGAATGAATGAATGATGGGGGAGAATAGACAAAGCTTCTGTGCAGAAGTCCAGATAATTTATGTGGTGGCTCACTTTCATTCACATATCCTTGCCATATTGTAATCAGAATGACACTTTACCTCTGTGATCTTTCTCCCCACAACCCACGACCCTAGTCTAACCACGAGAGAAACATCAAATTCCAATCGAGGAGTGCCCCACAAAACACCTGACCAGCCCTCCTCAAAACCGTCAAGGTTCATCAAAAACAAAGTCTGAGAAACTGTCACAGCCAACAGGAGCCTGAGGAGATGCGGTAACTCAATGTAATGTGGTTTCCAGAATGGAATCAGAAAAAAGATGTTACATTAAAACTAAGGAAATCTAAAGAAAGTATGGGTTTTAGTTAATAATGATGCATCAATATCAGTTCGTTAATAGTGACGAATGTACTACGCTAACGTGAAATGTCAATAACAGAAGAAACTGGGTGTGGGGTATATGGAAACTCTCTGAACTATCTTCACATTTTTTCCTGTAAATCGAAAACTATTCTAAAATGGAAACGTCGTCTTTTTAATCCAGGGGCAGGAGAAGGGTACAGATGTATAAAAAAGGCAGTGCTCAGATATGAAGAAGGGCCAAACGTGACATGATCTTAAGGAAATGATGGAATGCAAAAATGGAGAAGCCATTTGAACATTCCCTTTTCCCTTGGAGTGATCCAGGAAAAGTGATAGCGGAGCGGTAGAGAAGGAAATACGATCCTGGTACCAGGCTTGGTTCTTTTCTGAAAAGTACTTGGATCATCATGTTGACGTAAATGCCGCTTACGGATTTCAATCCTGTGAAGGTTACTTGTGTCAAACGTTGGCATTCTTTGCAAAACAAAAGTAAATGTACGATTTGGAGACGTTTGGGAAATGGAAACGGGAGAGCAGGAGCAGCGGGAGATGGGGTAACCATCTTGCCCCACAAAGAAGGAAATGGACAGCCCTGTTTCTAGCTGACGGAACAAGAAAGAGAGAGTTGTGTCATGTTTTATATATTTTAACAGCCCTCTTGAGGTATAATTTACATTCCATAAAATTCACTCTTGACGCGCACAATTCAATGATTATTAGTCAATCGACAGATCTGTGCAACGTGTCTTTCGGCTCGGGAAGAACCTTCACGCCCAGTTGCAGTTTTGCCCCGATCCCAACCCCCCAGTTCCTGGCAACCACTAATATTCCTGTCTCTATCCACGTGCCTTTTCTAGACATTCTGCACATGTGGAATTCTACAGCGCGTGGTCTTTCGGGTCTGGCTTCTTTCACGTGGCATGATGTCTTCAAGGCTTATCCGTGTTGTGGCACGTGTTGGTACTTCCTTCTTATTGGTGAATAATATTTTTGTCTGGACATAGCACACTTTATCCATTCATAAGTGGGCCGACATTTGGGTCATTTCCACCTTTTGGTGATTATAGATAGCGCTGCCACGAACCTTCTGACGCAAGTCTTTGTGGAGACATAGGTGTTTGTTCCTCTTTGGACACGTGGTAAATTCATGTTTAACTTTCTAAGAAACTTCCAGACTATAGATAAATAAGTATATGTGTATGGATGCAAACTATTAAAAAAAAAAAAAACAACAACTAAAAATAATGATATAATTATGGGGGAGAGGACTATAAAGTTACCAAACTATGACTTAATGGTTAAAGGGATCGCCCGTGAGGAGCAGGATTGGGTCATGAGCGACAAGGCAAGGGGCCCACGATAAATCCCTCTGTGCAGCTTTATTTTCTGACCTTGAGCACGTGTTACTTCGATTTGAATTTTCTTTAGTAAAAATAAGCATGTAGGTGCACATAGATGGGAAGGGAAGCCACAGGAACCGGGTGGGAGCAAGACAGTGGATCAGGGTGCTTGTGCTGGGGATGACGAAAAGACAAATTCTAGTGGTCTTCAGGGAGGAATATTTGAAAAAACTAGAAACGGCCGAATGTCAAGCCACTCCAGTTATGTTGGAATCACACACGTCGTTGTAACTGTTCACAGTCAATACGTAATGTCAACACTGAGAAACCTCTATGCCGAAGATTCAACTTTCTAATGGCCTGAGTCATTTAGAATTCTCCAGAATGAGACGGCTTCTCTGTCCGGTATCCTATCACCTAGAATGACAGACTTTTCAGTGGGATTCCTTTGTGTGCTTTTTAGTCACGGCATCACTTAGCGTATTTTCCAACCCAACATTGCATATTCAGGTAAGAGTAGCTTCGGTGTGGGGTTTGTTTCTTTTCTATACCAAAGAGTGTGGGGGTAAGCAGTTTCCAGGGCTCTGGGGCCATACCCTGGCAATCCTCTTAGCCTTCCTCCAAAGAATCTCAAGATGCCTGCCGTAGCGCCAGGCTTCACATCCGCACAGGACAACATTCAAAAGCAAGCAGAAGGTTCTTCTAAGGTGTCTGTCTCTCACAGGGAGGAAAGTCTTTTCCAGAAGCCCCCAGCAGACTTTCCTTTATCTCTCATTGGCTAGCATGGGTCACGTGCCCATGCCTGAGCTGCAGGGGATTAGCTGGCACCCGTGGACGGACAGATACAGCAGCCTGCTGGGGCTGCCGTAACAGCCTGGGTAGCTGAAGCAACTGGAATTTGTTTTTTCACGGTTCTGGGAGCTGGAAGTCCAGGATCAAGGTGTCAGTGGGTTGGTTTCCGATGAAAACTCTATTCTCGGCTTGTCGATGGCCATCTTCCCATCATGTCCTTGCGTGGCCTTTTCTCCATACTTACGCACTCCTGGTGTCTTCTTGTAAAGACACCAGTCTTAATTCAGGCCCTACCCTTTGGACTTAATTTAACCTTAATTCCCTTCTTAAAGGCCCCACCTCTAAATACAATCACACTGGGAGTTAGGACTTTATCTTATGGATGGGGGGGGGAAGGCGGGGGACACAATTCAGTACATAACTAACCATAGACAACCAGGATTGTGTGTCCATTACCAGATTGTGGGAGATGATACTGGCTGCTCTTTCTCTCGGAGATAAGTAGGCTTTATGTCTATACACACTTGTGCTTTCCTTTATTTTCATTCTAACATTCTTGGTACAACGGACATTCTGGAAAGCCGGGAGCAGGCGTCGCTTTTGGCTGTCACCAACAGAGCTGTGAAGTCTTCCCACTGTCTTCTCTATCCCAGAAAGCACCCTCTGCCTATCACTTAACACCGCTCACAAGGGTCTTGACTTTTAAGCAATGCGACATCAGTGTGTATTTAAATGCCATCCATTACCATCAAATGGTGACATTTACTTCATTTGTAATTCAGAAAAAAGAAAACACATCTTCGCAGACAGCAAAGAGACACTCATATCAAAGATAATGGACCCAAACAATTGTCGTCCCTTGTATTTCGAGTTTGGAGAACAGAGCTAATGAAAGATTAAAGAGAAGGCCCAGGAGCTGTAGGAACAAGTTTGAGCGATCGCTTGTCACTTGAGGTTAGCGCAGAAGTTATTTTAACAAGATATTACTCGCAAAATTTCCACCATAAATCTTTTATTAAGTCCAGGAATCTCAGTCAAGACATTTTCCATGCAGGATTGTCAGAAATGCTCCTTCATCGCTTCCTTTAAAATCCGAGGATGAGAGAAGCTAAGTGCTGAACGGCTTGACCTTCACATAAACCTAATATTATCATTGATTTTCCTCTACTCAAAGAGGCGAAATATATTTTTTGGAAACTCCCATTAACGAGCCTGTTTGGATAAGCCTGGACAAAGCCACTGAGTATTTATTTTGCACTCCTATTTGCTTGGAACAGAAGCCCCTGGCTGGGCGTAATAAGCCTCGATACATTTTGATTGCCCTGCATCACCCCTGGGCACGATAAAGAAAGGGCAGCCGAGGCAGCATAGTCGGGGGGGGGGGGGGAATACTCTAGAATTCTAGCAACCTTAGCAAGACCTGCTGACCTTCCCAATTAGGGCAGAATTGTTTATTCTTAGAGATTTCAGGAGAGAAGTCCCCACTCCCTCCTCGGTAGCCCCACTCTGGCATTTCATCTAACGTTTCCTCCCCCTCATGCCTAATAATCTGGTCCCATCCATTACAAATGTCTAGATTCTTTTTGTTTTTAATTGCATGTGGATGTCCAGCTGTTCCAGTACCACTTGTTGAAAAGACTATCTTTGATCCATTCTATGGCTTTTGCTCCTTCTTCAAAGATCAGTTGACCGCTTATATGGGTCTATTTCTCTCTCTATTCCGTTCCATTAATCTATTTGTTCTTTCCCCGATACCACACTGTCTGTAGCTTTATAGTCAGTCGTAAAGTCAAGTAGTGTCAGTCGTCCAACTTTGTTCTTCTTCAATATTGTGTTGGCTCTTCTGGCCTTCTGACTCCGTATAAACTTTAGAATCAATTTGTTGCTATCCACAAAATAACGCGCCAGGACTTTGACGTCCGTCGCAAGTGGAAAGTTCTCTCTGCTCCAGTCGTGTTTTTTCCTTTTACTTACATCCTTTTCCATGTTTTAAAATTAAAAAAAAAAAGAAAAAAAAGACTTTGGAAGAAAGTGCCAGACTTCCCATTTCTTTCCAAAGCAGGAAGTTTTATTGGCCTTGATTTGATACAACTAAGTCTGGGGCCGAAGCTCAGTCCCCAAAGGCCATTGTGTGGCTGTCAGTGTCACTGATGGCGCTGGGCTCGTGGTTTATTATCGGTCAACTGCCAATATCTTCTTATACATTAAGATCACTCTCTTGGAATCTGAGACTAAGCAAAATAAAAACCCATCATTTAGACAATGGGGATGTTTGAAATGAAGCAGAAACAAATACTCTAAAGAAATCATATGTGTAATATATATTTGATACAGTTATCCTCTTGGCCTTTGGTTTAAAAAAAAAAAAACAACACCGTTAAATAGGTTGTGAATGTTCTGACGCGTGCCAATTTTTTTAGGTCTTCCCAAACCCTGTAAATCCGATAATTAAAATCCATGGTATATTAAACAAGGCAATTTATTAAGGGGGGAAAGACTTTCAAAACAAACTAACAGAGACTGTGTGGGTTATAGGATGCTTATGTTATGCTACATAAAGTGATTTGAAAATACTTTTAAATTTCAGCCGTGCGGGGACTTATTGTGGGCTGAAGCCCGACAAGAACAAAATTCATTAGCCATAATATTTACCTAAAACATGCCCTGTCTTCTGCTGTGAATGCCTGCCAATTCTAAACGCAGATATGCATGATATTTACAGGTGTCTGCAGTTCCTGGGACTCAAAACTTATGGATTGAGTTTTGTTCTGCTTTTTAATTTTTTAAATAACAAAAACTTTTTTTTAATCTTTATTTGTTTTTAAGAGAGAGAGAGAGAGAGCATGAGCAGGGGAGGAGCAGAGAGAGAGGGAGACACAGAATCTGAAGCAGGCTCCAGGCTCTGAGCTGTCAGCATAGGGCTTGACGCGGGGCTCGAACTCACAAACTGCGAGATCACGACCTGAGCCAAAGTCGGAAGCTTAACCAACTGAGCCACCCAGGCGCCCCAATAACAAAAACTTTTTTACATCTACCACATACCCTGATGGTGAGGGATAAATTGGAACCATCTCAATGGAAGGCAATTTGGTGATATCAGTCAAAAATGTGAATGAACACACCCTCTGACCCAGCAGTTCTGCCTGTAATGATTTCTCCTACAGATCGACGCACAGACCTACAGAAAAGATGTAGGGACCACGGTGTTTGGTAATAGCAAACAATTGGAAGCGAACTCCATGTCCGTCAATAGGAGCTTAAAAAAAAATTACGGTCCATTCATAAAACAGAATGCCGTCAACCTTTTATTTTTAAAAAGTGCAGAATTGGGGCACCTGGGTGGCTCAGTCGGTTGAGCATCCGACTTCGGCTCAGGTCACGATCTCGCGGTCCGTGAGTTCGAGCCCCGTGTCGGGCTCTGGGCTGATGGCTCAGAGCCCGGAGCCTGCTTCCCATTCTGTGTCTCCCTCTCTCTCTGCCCCTCCCCTGTTCATGCTTTGTCTCTCTCTGTCTCAAAAATAAATAAACGTTAAAAAAAATTTTTTTTTAAATAAAAATAAAAAGTGCAGAATCTCTGTACGTAAAGAGAGAACTATCTTCAAGATGCTCTGTCAAGTTTCGAAGAGCAAGTCATAGGAAAGTGTGTGTAGAACGCTACCATTTGGGCAAAAAAACACACTTGTGTGAACTCAGACCGTCTCTCGGGAAAAATTCCTAACCGGTAACAGTTGTTGACGGGAGGGAGTTGTTGACTGTAATTGTTTGTAGCTTTGACTTGGTACGGTGTGCCATTTTACCTGTGGAGAAAATAATCATTTGGGGAATAAGACACTTTAAGGAAATGTATAGTAAGATGTAAACTATAAAAATAAATATACGAAGGCTAAATCTAACATGATAAATAAAAAAATAATTACCACCCCATATTCCCGGCGCCCAGAATTGACCACTGCTTAACATTTTGCCATATTTGCTCCCCATTTGTTTATGTTTATTATTTGTAAAGATTATACAACCCATATGAACCCATTGTCCTTTTTTAAAAAATGAAGCTATTCCAAATAAAGCTGAACTCCGTTGACCTTCAACACATCCAGACACCCCCCCCACACCCCGCCAGAGGGGACACCCCCACAGGTGGTGTTCGACATTATGCTCTTAGGTAATAAATACACTTACCGACGTGTCCATTGATAGAAAACGCTTTGTGCCTTGAAATTTTTACATAAATGGGGGCACCTGGGTGGCTCAGTCGGTTAAGCACCTGACTTCAACCCGGGTCATGATCTTGTGGTTGGTTCAAGCCCCACATCGGGCTCTGTGCTGACAGCTTAGAGCCTAGGGCCAGCTTGGGATTCTGTGCCTCCCTCTCTTTCTGCCCCTCCCTGACTTGTGTGCATGCGCTCTCTCTCTCTCTCTCTCTCTCTCTCTCTCTTTCAAAAATAAACATAAGAAGATGGAAAAGATAAAATAAAAAATAAATGTATATAAATGATGTCATAGAAGAGTCCCCTTCTCCAACTAATTTTTTTTTTTTACCGCAGTTCTACCTTTTAAGGTTCATCCATGTGAATATATATAGGTCTTGCTCAGGGTTTGCTTTTCCGAGATACAAAAATCCCCATGACCCAACTTACCGCTATCTTAAAGGTATCGTATCTTCTGGTTCCCTTCGTCCGAATGAGCTTGTATCCATTCATCTCTTCTCACATGTGCAGCATCCATAAAACACCACGGCGGTCGAGGATGCCGAGCTCCTGAGACGACTCAGAGGATGGGGCCGGACGTCAGGCCCGGCTGCACACCTCTCGGGCGATGCGGAAAGCGGTAACTGCCACAGGAGAAGCCGAAGGTACCGCTGGGGGTTCCGAGGGGGCGCGATGGGCTTCTGGTGGACTAAGTCTACTGGATGGCTCCTGGTTGGAATAACCGTTGCTGTTACCGTTCCCCGCGGCGACCCGGGCCTGGCTCCGTGTGCTCTATGCGGATTTTCTCATTCGATCTTGACGGCTCTCTGAGGTGGTGCTATGACTTGTCCCGTTCTCTGGATTCAGAAGAAAGAGTCTCAGAGAAGTTTAAGGAACTTGTTCATGGTCACCTGGCTAATACACGGTAGATCAGCTCTAGGCCCTGGCAAGAGGCCCTCAGAGTGCATAGAATTCCCAATTCACAGGGGACGAATAAGAGGCTCAGAGGGTTTGTTAAAGAGCCCCCCCGCCCCCAACTGAGTCACTCGGCTAGCGTTTTGCACGCCGGTTCCCTGGGTCCACTCTGTCTCCTGAATCGAGTATACTTGTCATGGCATTCAAGGCTTACATTGATGAGGTCACGCATAGCAAGTCCTGCCCCCACAGTGGGTCTGTAAGAGGTGTGGGAAGAAACGGTGCCCACACCACCTGCTGCACCCAGGTGCCTGCACTGTCCGTACTCCCTGATACCCACCCCCTCACCCCATCCTTAAACTTTCTTCCAAACGTTGTGTCTTTAGTCACGTGACTTCTTCCTTTTGACTTGAGTTTTTCTACCTCTCTGCCTGGGAGTTTCACCATCCAAGTCTATGTAGTGGCCCAAACTTCTGTTTGGTTGACATTTTATGTGCCATGTGGTACTAAATCCGTACCTGTGCCTTCTCTCTCTCTCTCTCTCTCTCTCTCTCTCTCTCTCTCTCTCTCTCGGCAGAGCCGTCTTTCTGTCACTCCATAGATAGCCTGCACAGTCCATGTGACTCCAGGGGCTGCCCTCGTTCCCTCACACCCGCCAGAGCCCCAAGATGGGTGCAGTGAGGCCAGTGAGAGAAGCCCATGTCCCTGGCCACAATGGCTGGTTCAGAGATGGACGCTTAATCTAAGTCAGGCCAATCAGAGTCTTTCCCAAGCTTTCCTCTCTCTTGGGGATCAGGAGGTATAAAGAGAATATAAGTTCGGAATATAATGCCAACTGCTATTTACTGCATGGAAAGAACATGCTTGGGAATAAACGCAGCTATAGGCAAACAAGCTGAGAGGTGGCAAAAGTAACAGAACTCTGATAACGTTATTTGAACCCCTAGATCCGGCCATTCCTGACTTCCCCCCGAAGATTTCTCAGTTACAAATGTAAACATATTCCTTTCTTTTTTTTTTTTTTTTTTTGAGTTGTGTTTTTGGCTTGTAGCCCAAAGAGTCCTCTAAGTAGTTTAGACCTCAATATATAAAATAGGTACTTTAGAAATTCTATTTGTATCCTATTTCCTTGGAAATAAAAACAGCAAGAACCTTCATAATCACACAAAAATGAAAACCAGGGGCTACCGATAAAGATTGTAATATCAGCACCAGCAATCAATTTCTTTATTTTGGGTTCTCAATATCAAGAGAATCCGGAGTCAAACAGATAAGTAGCTACAAATGGTAACACTTTTAAGCAGTTTACAGAAACCCCTCAGGCTTGCCTCCTAACTAATTTCAAAAGCTTGAAAGAGGAGTAGGTCAGTTTTGAGAACCATCAAAAGCGTAATACAGCTGCTCCCATGGCGGTGGGAAGTTTGAGCCGGTGAGAGCTGAGTATTACATTCTCCGGAATTTTGCTGCCAATCCTTGAACCAGTATAGCTTGGAAGTGGCATGGTGAGAATATTTACACCAGGGAAATTAGCAAAAAGAAGTCAGCAAGCACCAGAAGTCAGAGTGGGCAACTTTTCCCCTACAGAATTGGGTAAACATTTGCCAACGCACTGCGGGCTCTAATTTCCTTTACATTTCTATTGCAATGTTACATCCATACAATAAAGTGTGCAAATCTTAGGTGTCCTCTGGGTGGATGGATTTTTACTGTATATGCACCTAAGTAACCACCACTCTGATCATGAAATAGAATGTTTCCATTACTCTAGAAAATTCCCACAGGCCCCCTTGCTGGTCATAGCACAAGCAGGCGCACGCTGTTTTGATCTCCGTCCTTACAGGTTTGTTTTGCCTGTGGGTAAACATCTTATCAATGGATACATGACGTATACTCTTTCGTGCCTGGTTTTTTTTTTCATTCATTATGTCTGTGAGATTCGTCCGTGTTGTTTTCTAGAGCAATAGTTTACTCTTTTTTGTATCTGTGTCGTATTCCAGTGTATAAATATACTGCAGTGTGTTCATCCGTTATGCTCTTTTTTCTTAAGTTTGTTTATTTATTGTGAGAGAGAGAGAGAGAGACAGAGTGTGAGAGCACACGGGTTGGGAGTGGGGAAGAGAGAGAGGGAGAGAGCAGGCTCCACACCGTCAACTCAGAGCCCAGTGAGGGGCTCAACTCACAAACCAAATGATGAGATCGTGACCTGAGCCGAAACCAAGAGTTGGGTGCTTACCCGACTGAGCCACCCAGGTGCCCCTCTATTTTTAATATTTTGAGGAACCCCCATGCTGGTTTTCACAGGGGCCGCACCAGCTTGCATTCCTACCGACAGCGCAGGAGGGTTCTTTTTATTCTACATCCTTGTCAACACTTGTTTCTTGTGGTGTTGATTTTAGCCACTCTGACAGGTGTGAGGTGACATCTCATTATAGTTTTGATTTGCGTTTCCCTGATGATGAGTGGTGTTGAGCATCTTTTCATGTATCTGTTAGCTATTTGGATGTCTTCTTTGGAGAAATGGCTGTCCGTGTCTTCTGTCCATTTAAAAAAAAAATTTTTTTTAATGTTTATTTATTTTTGAGAGAGAGAGAGAGAAAGAGAGTGCAAATGGGGGAGAGGCAGAGAGAGGGAGACACAGAATCCGAAGCAGGTTGCAGGCTCTGAGCTGTCAGCACAGAGCCTGACGTGGGGCTTGAACTCATGAACGATGAGATCATGACCTGAGCTGAAACCAGATGCTTAACTGACTGAGCCACCCAGGCGCCCCTCTTCTGCCCATTTTTCAACTGGATTGTTCGTTGTTGAGTTGTACAAGTTCCTTTTATATTTTGGATACGAACCCTTTATCGGATATGTCATTCGCAAATACCTTCTCCCATTCAGTAAGTTGGCTTTTAGTTTTGTTGATTGTTTCCTTCTCTGTGCAGAAGCATTTTATTTTTGATGTAGTCCCAGTAGTTTAATTTTGCTTTTTGTTTCCCTTGCCTCAGGAGATAGATCTAGAGAAAATGTTGCTATCACTAATGTCAGAGAAATCACTGCCAGAGAAATCCTCTTCTAGGATCTTTATGGTTTCAGGCCTTACATTTCGATCCTTAATCCATTTTGAGTTTATTTCTGTGTATGGTGTAAGAAGGTGGTCCAGTTTCATTGTTTTTCATGTAGCTGCCCCGTTTTCCCAGCACCGTTTGTGGAAAAGACTGTCTTTTCCCCATCGTACATCTTCCCTCCTTTGTGAAAGATTAATTGGCCATATAAGCATGGATTTGTTTCTGGGGCTCTGTTGTATTCTATTGATCTATGTGTCTATTTTGTGCCACTGCCGTACGATCTTGATCACCACAGCTTCGTAGGATACCTTGAAATCTGGGATTGTGATTTCCTCCTGCTTTGTTCTTTCTCAAGATTGCTTTGGCCCTTTGGGGTCTTTTGTGGTTCCATACACATTTTAGGATTATTTGTTCTAGTTGTGTGGAAAATGCTATTGGTATTTTCATGGGGATTACATTAAATCTGTAAATTGCTTTGGGTAGTGTAGACATTTTAACGATATTTGTTCTCCCAACCCGTAAGCATGGAACATCTTTCCATGCTGCAATTTCTTTCATCAGTATTTTAGGATTTTCAGAGTACAGGTCTTTGACCTCCTTGGTTAAGTTTATTCCTAAGGTATTTTAGTACTTTTGGTGCAGTTGTAAATGGGATTGTTTTCTTAATTTCTCCTTCTGCTACTTATTACTAGTGTACAGAAATGCAACAGATTTCTGTATATTGATTCTGTACCCTGAAACCTTACTGGATTTATCAGTTCTAGTAGTTTTTTGGTGGAGTCTGTAGGATTTTCTATATATAGTATTATGTCATCTATAAATAATGAAAGTTTTACTTCTTCCTTACCAATCCGAATGCCTTTTATTTCTTTTTCTTGTCTGATTGCTGTGGCTAGGACTTCCAGTACTACATTGAATACATGTGATAGTGGACATCCTTGTCTGGTTCCTGTTCTTAGGGGAGAAGCTCTGTTTTTCCCCATTGAATATGATGTCAGCTGTGGGTTTTTCATATGCAGCCTTTATTATGTTGAGGTATGTTCCCTCTAAATCTACTTTGCTGAGGGTTTTTAATACGGATGGATGTTGTACTTTGTCAGATGTTTTTTCTGTATCTATTGAGATGATCATATGGTTTTTATCCTTTCTCTTGTTGATATGATGTATCATGTTGATTGATTTGTGAACATTGAACCAGCCTTGCATCCCCAGAATAAATCCCACTTGATCATGGTAAAGAATCTCTTTAATGTATTGTTGGATTCTGTTTGCTAGTATTTTGTTGAGGATTTCTGCATCTATGTTCATCAGAGATGTTAGCCTGTAGTTCTCTTTTTTTGTAGTGTATTTATCTGGTTGTGGTGTCAGGGTCATGCAGACCTCATAGAATGAATATGAAAGTTTTCCTCTTCTATATTTTGGAATTTTTTGAGAAGAATATATAATTAACTCTTCTTTAAATGTTTAGTAGAATTCACCTGCAAAGCCATCTGGTCCTGGACTTTTGCTTGTTGGGAGTTTTTTATTGCTGATTTAATCTCCTTGCTGATAATTGGTCTGTTCAAATTTGCTATTTCTTCTTTAAAAGTTTTTTAATGTTTATTTTTGAGAGAGAGAGAGACAGAATGCAAGCGGGGGTGGGGCAGAGAGAGAAGGAGACACAGAATCTAAAGCAGGCTGCAGGCTCTGAGCTGTCAGCACAGAGCCTGATGCAGAGCTCAAACTCACAGACTACAAGATCATGACCTGAGCCAAAGTTGGGCAGTTAACCGATTGAGCCATCCAGGAACCCCAAATTTTCGATTTCTTCCTGATTCAGTTTAGAGAGGTTATATGTTTCTAGGAATTTATCTATTCCTTCTAGGTTGTCCAATTTACTAACATAGAATATTGCCCTATAATTCTTTGTATTTCTGTGGTGTCCATTGTTATTTCTCCTCTTTCATTTCTGATTTTATTTGAGTCCTTTATTTTTTAATGTGTCTGGCTAAGGGTTTATCCATTTTGTTGCTCTTTTCAAAGAACCATAGATCTGTTCAACCGGGTTTTTTTAGTTTTTATTTCATTTATTTCTCCTCTAATCTTTTTTTTTAACGTTTATTTTTATTTTTGAGAGATAGAAACAGAGGAAAAGTGGGGGAGGGGTAGAGAGAGACACACACAGAAGCAGGCTCCAGGCTCCAAACTATCAGCGCAGAGCCCGATGCGAGGCTCAAACCCATGAACTGTGAGATCATGACCTGAACTGAAGTTGGATGCTCAACCGACTGAGCCACCAAGGCGCCCCTATTTCTCCTCTAATCTTTATTATTTCCCTCCTTCTATTGGTTTGGGGTTTTGTCTGTTCCTCTTTTTCTAGCTCCTTTAGATATAAGGTTAGGTTGTTTATTTGAGATTTTTCTGGCTTCTTTATCCATTCTATTCTTAATGGGCATTTGGGTTGTTTCCAGTTTTTTTTTTAATTCAAGTATAATTAAAATACAGTGTTATATTAGTTTCAGATGTCAGTATAATAACTCAACAATTCTATACATTTCTCAGTGCTCATCATGATAAGTGTGCTCTGAATCTCCTTCGCCTATTCCAGCCATAGTCCCACCCCCCTCCCCTTTAGCAAACACCAATTCTGTATATTTAAGAGTCTATTTTTGTCTCTTTTTTTCTTTGTTTTGTTTCTTAGATTTCACATATGAGTGAAATCATATGGTATTTGTCTCTCTTTGTCCGACTTATTTCACTTAGCATTATACCCTCTAGGTCCATCCATATTGTTGCAAATGGTAAGGTCTCATTCTTTTTATGGCTGAGTAATATTCTTCTGTGTGTGTGTGTGTATGTGTGTGTGTGTGTGTATGTGTGTGTGTGTGTGTATATATATATATATATATATATATATATACACACCACATCGTCTGTATCCATTCATCTGTGGATGAATACTTGGGTGCTTTCATGTCTTGGCTATTGTAAATAATGCTTTGTATCCTAAATTATTTCCAGTTTGTAAACAAAGCTGGCGTAAACATTTTTGTACATTCTTTTGGGAGATAGATAAATTTATGTCTTGGGTATATACCTAGGAATCTAATTACTTGGCCGTAGGATATGTGTTTACACAACTGAAATAGATTCTGACAAATAGAGATTGTAGCAATTAACTCTCCACGAGCCATGTGTCCTCATCGTCACCAACACTTATTATTAACATTTTTTTCAGTTTTAGCCGTTCTAAAGATTATACAGTGAAGTCTTATGATTTTAATTTGCATTTCCTAGTGAGTAATGTTGAGTATCTTTTCACATGTTTATTTGCCATTTGAACATTATTTTTGGTGAAGTACGCGTTCAAGTCTTTTCCTTATTGACTTGTAAGGTCTGTTTATATATTCTGGAGACAAATCCTTTGTCAGATATATATGGTGCAAATATCTTCTCCAGCCTTTGTTGTACCTTTTCACTCTCTTAATAGCATATTTTGATGGGCAAAAGTTCTTAACCTTAATTGTATCTCTATTTTTCTTTAAGTTCTTAACTTTAACGATGTCAAATTTGGCAGTCTTTTGTGGATCGCATTTGTGAGACTGTGGATATCCTAAGATATCTCTGTCTAACCCGTCCGTGATCATGAAGCTATTCTCCTCTGTTTCACTTTAGATGATACATCGTTCTGCCTTTTCAACTGCCTCCATGTTTTATCAACTAGAAGCCAGACAGTAAATACTTAAAATTCACTAGTTCCAAAACCATAAGACAGCATTATCGTAGCATAAACTGTAACTGCCCTCTTGACTAATTATGTAGTCTAGGAACATGTATCAGGTAGATGCACTCGAATTGGCCAGCCTTTAGTTGGGCATGACATGTAGGTTCTGTGATTCATAAGAAGGCTAGTGGAGAGCTGCAACCTTCCTTACAGAAACACATTTATTGGAAGCTCCTACCTTTCCGCAGGAATGATCCCAGAATCCTCACTCCAGGGTCAGCCCATGTGACTGAGCCGGTAGATCCATCTGGTTAAAATTGGACTATTGCACATTTGTGTGGACATGATAGGGTTTTTTTTTTAATTAAAGTCCTATAAAACTTGCCACTAATCTATTTGAAAGGTAAATTTTAAGTCAAATAAATATTTCGTATACCATTGGTGATTCTGGCTTGAAAACCGCTGATATTTAAGTTTTATAAAATTCGGGAGAAATCTGCAGCCGTCATCCACCCTTGGAGGGTGACCAAAAGCCCCTTGACCAGCTTGGAAATCTCTATTGATGACAAAGCAGATATTAGACTCCATTCTCCATGACCAATGGAAACCATGCCCGCCTCCGAATCGTGGGGGAGATCTGTCCGTCTTCATTGGGATGATGTACAGAAATTTTATAACGTTTAGTAAAACATGCAGCGGCAATCAATACAGATTTACAGCTGCATCCTCAATGAGTCTTTAAATATTTATGCCATTGCTTTACTTAAGTCACTCACTGAATTATATTGCATGCGATCCTCAGGCATTCAACAAAAGGTTGATTAAATATCTACTATGTTTAGTGTTCTGTATTAGCAAATTACATTCTGTGAGATAGCAAACAGGCGGCAAGCGAACCAGCCCCCGTGGAAGCAGGATGAACAGAAGGACAGTGTACTGGTCTGATGTACTTCTCCTTGTCTGCACGTATGCTGGGGGGCACAGAGACTAGAAAAGGAAGGTAAGACGTACTAGTCACCCAATCTTATGAGAAGGATATTTTACTCGTGAGGAAACTGAGGTTTTGGAGAGTTTGAGTAACTTGTGGAAGATCACGCCATAACTTCTGGAAGGTGGGAGGTGGGGATTGGGATTCAGTTGCAAGTTTCCCTCGCTCCCAGATCTGTGCCTTGTGCATCCCGTGGTGGCCACATGCTGGAGAGGGGAGCAAAGCCAAGGCTGCCTGGGACAGCTTGTTTCATGTCAGGTGTTTCTAGGTGGGTTTAGGCGGATTTAAGTCTGACTATACCCAAGGACCTTTTGTTTATGTGTAGGGATCCATAGGTTTCTCTCTTGCGGACTTTTATAGTTTTAGGCTTAGCGTTTTTGCTGATAAATGTGTGTGGACAGGCTTTTCAATTTCCTTTTCATTCCTGGAGATATTATTTAGTACATTTCTTTGATGGCTGGTGATGCACAAATCGGTTTTAATATCAATAATGTACCATTTGGAAAACATTCAGTTTCTAGACCCGCTAAAAAAATATCCCTCTGTGTCAGAATTTATTGAATCCAATCCTAGGAGGCTGCGGGAGAGAGGAGTTCCTTAAGCAGAAGAGTAAACAGATGGTCTTTGGAAAGCGCTCACGTTCTTCAGCATTGAATTCGTTTTGGACAGAATGGAGTCACATATGCCAACGCTTGTTGGCCAGCAGGGTGGTAGCACGGAGACATCAAAACTATCATGACATTCTTCAAGCCTTTGGGCTTAATCTGGGCCTCGGTGATCTGAGAGAAATGGTCACAAATTGCCAGATGCCCCTTGGTTGGATAACTTAGGGAGAAAATGTATGACTGGCAGACAGTAATGGGACACCCCAGAGATGCTTAGAGCAGTTGAGAGCATTTGATGCCCAATACATCTTCAGGGCCGCCGCCTCGTTGGGCCAGAAATCAGTAAAGCTGTGACCGCTAGCTGCTGGCCGCATCCAAAATGGTAACCCGCAAGGTGAAACCCACTGGCATAGCACGGCCTGGGTTCAGAAGACTCCAGTTGCCGGTTCATTCAAGGCATCCCTCTCCCAATTAACCCCTCCTTCCCTGGCTCCTTCATTCTCCTTCTCTTTGGGGCTCTCTCCCCTCCATCTTCAATGGTTCCCTCAACCCACCATCGTAGCACGGACATTCTCACTTGCTGCTGAGGTCTTGCCCGCTCCCACGTCCAGCGTCTTGTCCCTCTACATCTGGTGCTTCCGTTTCCTCTCCGCACATCCCCACCTGAAACACCTAAGACCTGACTTCCCTGCCCAGCATTCCACTTCCTCAAAAAACACTGAAATCCCCATAACCAGCATGGAGCCTGGCATACCACAGGAGCTCAGTAAATAGATGTTGGATGATTCAACCCAGTGACCTTTCCTACAGCTTCTCTTTCTTCCACTGTTCTACCTGACTGAGCACTGCTGGCCACCTGCTCCCCATCCATACCTCACTCCCAGGCTCCTGGGGCCCTGAACCTCAGTGTTCTACTTCTCTGGCCAACCCTGTGCTTCCCATTCTGGCTCCCCCGCCACTTCCGGATCCCTGGACACTTCTCTTCTCCAATGCTCTCTTGACAGGCCAGGATTCCCAAAGTCCACCTCCTTTGAACTTATTTTTATTTCGTTTTTTTTTTTATTGAGGTGAAATCCACAGAACATAAAAGGAACTATTTTAGGGGCACCTGGGTGGCTCAGTCGGTTAAGCGTCTGACTTCAGCTCAGGTCATGATCTCACGGTTGGTGGGTTCGAGCCCCGTGTTGGGCTCTGTGTCGGCAGCTCAGAGGCTGGAGTGTGCTTCGGGTTCTGTGTCTCCCTCTCTCTCTGCCCCTCCCCTGCTCGCTCTCCCTCTTTCTCTCTCCCTCTCTCTCTCTCTCAAAAATAAGTAAACATTAAAAAATTGTAAACAAAAGAAACTGTTTTTTTTTTTTTAATTTTTTTTTCAACGTTTTTTATTTATTTTTGGGACCGAGAGAGACAGAGCGTGAACGGGGGAGGGGCAGAGAGAGAGGGAGACACAGAATCGGAAACAGGCTCCAGGCTCCGAGCCATCAGCCCAGAGCCCGATGTGGGGCTCGAACTCACAGACCGCGAGATCGTGACCTGGCTGAAGTCGGACGCTTAACCAACTGCGCCACCCAGGCGCCCCAAGAAACTGTTTTAAAGTATATCGTTCAGTGGCATTTAGTACATTAACAGTGTTGTATGCCTACCCCTCTACCTCTCCCAGAATATTTGCCTCATCCCCAAAGGAGACTGAGTACTCATTAAGCAGTCATCCTTCATCCTGTCCTCTCCCTCACCCCTGACAACCACTATTCTACTTTGTGTCTCCGTGGATCTACCCGTTCTAGACATTTCCTATAAATGGAATCGTATACGTGGTCTTTTGTGTCTGGTTTATTTTGCTTGGCATAGCGTTCCCAAGGTTCTTCCATGTTGTCGCGTGTATCGGTACCTTGGTCCTTTAGGGTGGCTGAATAACATTCCAGTGTATGGATAGACCACATTTTCTTACCCATTCATCTGTCGATGGGCGTTTGGGTAGCTTCTACCTTTAGACACTTGTGGTAGTGCTGCTAGGAACATGATGTACAAATTTTTCTTTGAAACCTGGTTTCCATTCTTCAGGGTGTATACCCAGGAGTGGAATCGTGGGGTCAGAGGGCAACTCTACACTTCACTTTTTGAGGAATTCCGAAATCTCCTTTTGCCACCCTTTGGTCACTTGCCTCTGCACTGGTGGGTGGAGTGCACATCGTCACTTCGGGGGGCTGTCCTCTCATCACTGCACACCGTGAGTCCAGGGTTGGCCTTGTACCCTCTGCCTCAGCCAGGTCTTGCTCCTGCTGGTGGCCCTCTTGCCAGCCGGCGTCACCATTCCTCCAGTTTCCCAGGCTAAAACCTAGATTTGAGCCAAATCTTCATAAAACCCAGGGTTTCGTCCACCCCAAGCTCCAAATTCTAGCCCTCAAGACCATCCAACGAGAAAGCCTGTTGTATTGACTCATTCACCCGTTCGTGCATTCAATCATGATCTATCACGGCCTTACCCTGCACCGAGAGCTACAGAAGACAAAGTTGCAGGAGAGAGAGTCCTTGCCTCAAAAGGCTTGAAAACACCAGTGATTAAAAACAAAAACAAAAACAAAAACAAAAAAGCCCACAACGCCACAAGCGTCTCCAGAGACATGATATAAATCAGCCTCGAGAACTGCAGAGGCTGAGGGAATCCAGTAAAAGCATCTTGAAGGAGGTACATCTGAGCCGTGCCTTACTAGATACTTTCTAGAGGCAAGAGAGAAGGGCCAGGGCGAAGCAAAAGGAAGGCTGTGAACAACGTGCCTCTGTGCCACAGTATGTATTGTCCACGAGGAGGAACCCCCTAGCTCAGAAGGTGTCTCTTGAGGTCGGAGAACAAAGACCCTGGGCGAAGGAAAGCAAAGACTGTCCTCGGGAAACATGGGGAGCCAGTGGAAGTGTCGAGAGGGAAGACGGAACTGCCCCGGCAGTGGTCCAGGAAGACGCCATAGCATCGGTGTGGGTATGAATATGGCGGCCAAGACTGAGGCGGAAGCCCACTCGTTGGGCCGGCATTTCCCGCTGAAGGCTCCTTATGACCTCAAAAGTGTTACGTGAAAAGGGATGCTGAGTTTTCTTTAAATTTTCTTATCGTGTATTTATTTTTGAGAGAGAGAGAGGCAGAGACAGAGCACGAGCAGGGGAGGGGCAGAGAGCGAGAGGAAGACACGGAACCCGAAGCAGGCGCCAGGCTCTGGCCGGTCAGCATGGAGCCTGACTCACAAACTACAAGATCATGACCTGAGCCCAAGTCGTACGCCTAACCGACTGAGCCGCCAGGTGCCCCGGGATGCTGAATTTTCTAAAACTCTGAAATAGTATGACAAAATGCTAAGACTGAACACAGGGCGATGGGTACAAGGAAGGGTACTTATGTTGGCCTCTGTGTTTAACATGTGCTTAAGATGCATCACAGGAATCATTTTTCAATACAAGCCCAAAGAGGGGTGATTGTGTATGTTTGGGCCACACTGGAGTGAACAGTTAAATTGAGTTATTTACAGCAGGCTTTCTCGGGGCCTCTGGAATTCAAGTGTGGGCTATAAATTTCCATAAGATGACTGTCCTTCTCTAACAGTAATCTTCATCCAGATCCTAATGCGGATCTGCCTGGATCAGTGTTCTGCCTGCTCACGGCTTTACAAATATCCCCCAACATCTGGGGACATTGAGATTTAAGGCATGCTTGGCTTCAAGGATCTTAGACCCCGGGGGTGGGGGGTGTTTATTAACAAATAATGAAAACCCAGAGTCTATCAAGATCCAATAAAGACATGGGGCTTACCTGCGTGCAGGCTAATTAATTATCTGGCCCCTTCTTCAAAGCAACGCATTTTAAACATTGAACAGTTGGAGAGAGAGAAGAAATTCCTTTTCTGTGAACAAGAACGGCATTACTTTTCTTTACGGTTCAAATAAGCAACACATCGCACGTACTGAGCATAATGTTAGAGCTTATTTGGCACTGTTTTTCCTTCGGCAGGTTTCTGAGACCCCCAAACCGGAGAACATCAGTCCCTCAGGTGCACTAAGGATAGAGGTGTCCTGTATGGAGACAGCCAAGGCGTCTCATCCAATACGCGTTGCAAAGTTATTGTCCAGGCTTCGCGGCCAGCACGACATTTCTTGCATTGCTGTAGCGCAGGTTTTCATTTCTGTTTTGTTCTGTGATTTACCAAACTGGGCAAGTGTCGCTGAAGGAGTGGGGTCCTATTCGACTGTGTGAGACGTAGATAGATCCCTCGTTCACAGTAAATGGAACCATGCCATGGACTACAATGGTTTCAGAATTTTGGTGTCCTGAGACTGCCAGATCCAGGCAGCTGTCACCGGTGGGTCTCAGGCTAGAGGGTGTGGCCTAAGGTTGTCCTCACCTTGCTCGCAGCAGCTGCAGAAATCACTCAATGGGTTGCCACTGGCAAGGATGTTTTCATGGCACCGGCTTTCTCTTTTACTGAGAATGGAACCAAGTTGCATTTCACCTGTCGAGTAAGGAGTCCCGCGTGGAAACCTGTGCTAACTAGCACTGATCTGTGATTGAGGCCAATGATATTTTATAGAAAGTGGGAGTCACCCCTATCCCTAAACGCTCCTCCTTCCACTGTAATCAGACCTTTACCGGGGCGCACAACCACCAAGAATATAAAAACTACACTTCCCAGACTCCTTTGCAGCTCATCGAGGCTATTTAACGTCTAGTCAACGGAATGTGAACAAAAGTAAAGTTGTTTCCTTAAAGGGAGGGGACAAACCCTCCACTTTTCCTTTGTCCTCTCTCCTGGCCAAAATAAGGACATGGTGGTCAAGTATCTTGGACCTTGTAGACAAGGGCCACACGCCAGGGACTGCGGAGCCACAGGAGAGAAAGGGCTTGTACCCTGATGACTCCATGGCATGGACCCACATTCCTGCTCAGACCTTGACATACATGAGAATAAATACCTGTCTTGGTGAAGCCACTGGTGTTAAGTCCTTATCACACACATCTGAAACCACATCCTAATAATGCTGACCTTTTGGAAGCCGCCTGTCTCGTCGCCCCCTTAATCACTGCACAACGGAGGCATAAGGGAGTGCGAACACGACCCTTCTCTTGGGATTCGGGAAGGCTCTTCAGAGAAGATGATATTTGGCTGGGTCTTGGGACGATATGGAGCTTGGACGGTCTGACTAGGGGACAGGAGATGAGGGGACCCAGGAAATAAAGTGGACAGTGCACTCATCTGTTTTTTTCAACAGTCCTGGGCAGACACACAAGCCCCCAGAGAATGCCGGGAAAGACGTGGAGGAATTTGTGAGAAACCGAACACACGTTCAAGGTAAACCAGTGGGGAGAAGGAAGGTGGGTGCGGTATCAGGAGGCCTGGGGTTGCAAGATCAAACCCCCCACACAAACCGAAATCACTGGTTCCCGGGACACCAGACTCCGGGTAAACGGGACGCCGGTCGTGGTTGACCAGGCAGCCCAGTGCCACCAAGATCCAATGTCTTCCAAGATCTGTGCGTCCACATCTTTGTCATTGGTCTCCTCCTCAAGCTGGCTCCCTCCTGGCTGTAAGAGAGCCGCTAGCGTGCGGGGCAGCTCACCTCTTTGCTCACCTTCAGAAGGAACCAGAAATCCTGCCTCTCTTACGAGGGAGGAAGAACTTTCTCGGGAGCTGCCAGAGACAGACTCAAGTCGGAATGGCCAGAATGGAGTTCTCCGTCCGGTCCAAGGGGAAACGGATTACCTTTCACCCAATGTTGCCCATTCTCGACCTGGGTCAGTCCCCGACATGGCCTGCCGCTGCGCGGTGCGAGGGGCTGGCGCGCGTGTTGGGGAGTCGCCCCAAAGTGCCCCTAACATTCACCTCAAGGATATGGGGCCAGAGTTTTGAAATCGTTCCAGAGAGCTAGCTCTAATCCTCTGAAACGGGACAGAAAGTCTTCAGCTCAGAGTCAAAAAAAAAAACCAGAAACGTAACCATTTACCTACACTTAGGTCCCTTTTTCCGTGCCTGCTGAAAATGGCGGCTCAGGAAGGGAGAGAAGGGAGAATTAAACGCATAAACAAGGTAGCCCTCTCCTGGGGCCGGGGAAGATCAGGCGCTCGCCTGGAGGTAATGTTGAAGGTTAAATACAGGAAAAAAAAAAAAAAAGAACACAGTACACAATTATAGTTGTTCACTCTTCTGCTTAAAATGGAGACTAAAGGTCACGAATCAAATCACCACCTTAAGTGCAACAGTCACCTGCCTCCAATCACCTCAGTCCCTTTGTTAGCTGGTGACAAAGGTGCCCCTGTTCCTGTTCATTAGAAGGCCAGGGCTCTCCGTGGCTCTGGAGCTAACAGGTGAGGGTCTTGGGGCCCTCGGGTTAATTGCCCCATTTGAAGCCAGGGGCTTCCGGGCTGTGGAGCCGAGGTGGCCGGGAGGCCAGGGCATCTGCCCTACTGGGCGAAGTTAGCATTGGCCTGAAGCAAAAAAGAGAAACAGAAGTGGTCTGGTACCACACTGCACGTGTCCAGCGTGCAGCACGGTCCTCCATTCTGAGGTTCGGTCCTTCCTGTTTTACGGGGGTGGAAATTCCCCCGTTTTCTGACGTGACGGTGATCGGAGACGGTGAGTCTGGGATTTGCAAACGTCTCCCTGACTCAAATAAATAACAGGTTGGCAACGCAAGGTCAGTGCCTACCGTTTTGCGCTCTTGATCACGCTAGACTGTGAAACCCACACGTCTGGAGCCACTGATCAGGTCTGTCCCTGATGCGGGAGACACTTCTGTGCTCACTCCCCCGTCCCCAGAGCGTTCCCCTTTGTCCTCCCACAACTAAGTAGGCGTGGCTCACGTACTGGTTTATCTGGCCAAACCCCACGCTACCTGTCTTACTGCGTAATTCCACGCCCGGAACCTTTTACCGAGTCCTTCTTTTCCAGCCTCTGCTTCGTGTTCATCCTTTGCTTTTCCCCATGTTTTCTTCATCTGCCTCATGGGAATTAGAACGTACCCTGGGCCGAGACGCACACAGGCACCAGGAGGCAGCCCGGTCTGGGCGCCCGGCTGGCCAGTTGTCTTTCTTTTCCTCGCCACCTCTGGCTGTCCTCACCCCCAGGTCCTTCCTGGCCTCGTGCCAGCTCAGCCTCCCAAACGCTTCCTTGTCACCGCCTGGGCGGCAGCCCCAGCCCCACTGAGCTGTGCTCCCTTCACTCTGCTCCTCTCTCTACCCGGGATCCCCAGCCATCCTGGCTGTAAGGAAAAGAATCTTCAATTCAATTCTGTCCTTCAGGGCAGTTTCTTCTAAAATGCCTAGGATGCGGGTAATGTCTCAGTTTTAAAACGCAGCCCTACCGGGGAGCCTGGGCGGCTCAGTCGGTTAAGCGTCTGACTCTTGATTTCAGCTCAGGTCATAATCTCACGGTTCGTGAGTTGTGAGTTCAAGCCCCGAGATGGGCTCTGTGCTGACAGTGCAGGGTCCTGCTTGGGATTCTCTCTCTCCCTCTCTCTCTGCCTCTCCCCACCACTCACTCACACTTTCTATCTCAAAATAAATAAACATTAAAACACACACACACACACACACACACACACACACATCCCTCCTAACCCAAGGAAATGTTGCAGGGAACGTGCTGTGTTCCCAGCAAGGATCCAACTTATGCAGAGGTCAGATGCATGTGATTCTGGATTTTCTGCTTCATCATCTGTCACCTGTCAGTTGTCAGTCGCCCACTGCCATGGTGCCACTGCGAATCACACTTCCTCCATTAATCTTAATTCCATGTCTGGCAAGCAGACAGCTTCCCGTGGAGCATATCTACAGATTTGGGGTGAAGACGAGGGGACTATTCCGTTAATCTGATCAGCATAGACATCTATAAGTGACTCTGAGTTACTGCGCATCACATCTGTGAGTTACATCTGTGAGTTACATCTGTGAGTTACATCTGTGAGTGACATCTGCGGGTAACTGAAAACAGAACCGGTACGTGACACAAGTCTAAGTGTCAGGACAATGTCTTCTGGAAGGGCCTCCGGAGCTCATCAGATCCCCTGGAAAAAGGCCACACGTCTACTTCTCTTTAAACAGCAGCCCTGTGGCTGAGTTTGGTTTGGGCTAAATCGATGCTGGGCCGATAGTGAACCAGATGATATGATAAGATATGAAAGAAGAATTAGAGAGCATTCTAAACCTTCTTTCCCTATGAAGCTCATAAAAGTTGAATGGGGCGCCTGGGTGGCTCAGTCGGTTGGGCGTCCGACTTCAGCTCAGGTCACGATCTCGCGCTCCGTGAGTTCGAGCCCTGCGTCGGGCTCTGGGCTGACGGCTCAGAGCCTGGAGCCTGCTTCCGATTCTGTGTCTCCCTCTCTCTCTGCCCCTCCCCCGTTCATGCTCGGTCTCTCTCTGTCTCAAAAATTTAAAAAAAACAAAAAAACGTTAAAAAAAAAAGTTGATGCAGGGAAGGTCCTAGGAACCTTCATTAATGTCACGGACGGTACACTCTGGCAACTGCTAGATCCTGTCCCCCAGGCCTGGAACCACTCCAGAAAAGACGCCTGATTTCAATACAACCTGAGAGGGTGGTGTTCTTCTTGCCCAACGTAAGAAATAACCTTTTGTTTTGGAAATGCCCAACCTATTTTTTTAAATGTGGCCCATAGTGCCGTGATCAACACTCACGTACCCTCTACCTGCACACCTGCATTCATCAGTTGAGTCAGAACTGCATGGATGTGCCCGCTCTCTCCCAGTCTCTCTCCCTCTCTCTCCCTCCCTCTCTCTCCCTCCCTCTCTCTCCCTCCCTCCATCCCTCCCTCCCCATCTCATGTGTTACAGAATTTTTTTTCGCTCCACTAATTGAGAATAAGTTGCAGAACCACAACCCGTCACCCTTAAATATCTCAGCCTAGGTTTCATAAGAACAAAGACATCCTCTTATGTAACCACAATATAATTATCAGGAAACTTTACCCTGATACAAGATTACTCTCATAGCATCCATACCCAATTCCCAATTGTTCCAACAACGTCTTTTAGCGCAACGTGTTTCTGACCCAAGAGCCAAGCATTAACTTTCGTGGCTCTGGTTTCCATTAACCTGGACCACATCTGCAGCTTGTCTGCCTTGTGGGACGCTGACTGCTTTAAAGAGAACGGGCCAATTGTTTTCTAACGTGGTCTCCAATTGGAATTTGTTGGATTTGCTGTTGGATCCAGGCCGTGCGTATTGGGCAAAATACGCAGCAGAGCGGATGACGGTCCCAGATACCCATGTTCGTCCCCCTATGGGTGATGTTGGCTCTGATCACTTGGTTAAGGCACAGTCTGCCAAATGTCTCTACCGTGAAAGGGAGACTTCCAAAAAACTTCGTGATGAATAAACGTGTGGGGAAATTCTCTGCCACCTCCATTCAGAGTTCTTGGTTAAATAGTGAAAGGAGTAAGCATGACTCTTAAACGGGCCACAATCTCTGCCATTAAGTTCAGTCCTGCGGAAGACAGACACCCACCGCACACGATGCGGCCTGCAATCCTTTGAGGAAGGAAGCAGGACGTGAAGTGAACAAATTCATGTATTTCCCGTATACGAAACCAAACAAAATAAATGTTCTGATAGAGGCCTTAGCTAACTGCAGGTACCAAGAGGCCAAACATCTAATTCTAAATGTGATGATTAAGAAACACGTCCTGGAGACACAAAAAAATGGAGAGAGCCTATAGGCAAAGACTTGCAATTATATGCGCACGTGCGTGTGTGTTTATACACATATATATACATTTTTTAAGTTTATTTTTGAGAGAGAGTGCCAGTGGGGGAGGGGCAGAGAGCGAGAGGGGGCCAGAGGATCCAAAGCTGTGCGCTGACAGCAGCGAGCCTCACGAGCCCTCACAAAGCATGAGATCACGACCTGAGCCAAAATCAAGAGTTGGACACCAAGTGAACCAGCCAGGTGCCCCCGTACTGACAGTTACAACAAGCAAGTCACAAAAGAAAAGGGGTACCTGAACAACAAACATGCAAAACGCTCGACCTCGTCAGTGTCCAGAGAAATACACACGGAAATATGGAGTTTTAAGCCATCCTAGAGTCAAAACATACAAATATTGGTAACACCCCATGCTGACAAGGGTTTAGGGAAGCTGGTGGGCACAAACCCAACCCCCACCCCCACCCCCACCCCCACCCCCAGGTGTCAGAGGACACTCCCAAATGCTTTCACCTCCCAGGAAATGTTTCCCATGTGCCCAAGGGCTCTTTCAACCAGGGCCCTCTGCTCACAAAAACCTGGGTGGAGGGTGCCAGGTGGTTACCAGGCCACACCAAGGTTGCCAACAGGCCTTGTTGGTGTGAATGATGGACACAACCTCGACTATGAACTCCCTGAGGGTGGGCTGCGTCCTTTATCTTGGCACCATCCAAGTGCACGATCTGGCAAGTTGTAGGTCCCCGGTCAATGTTTATGGAACGAATGAAGAAACAAAAGCGTGGATGGACAGAATGATGGAAGATGGATGAACGCATGCGTGGGTGAGTAGATGGCTAGGTAGGTGGCTGAATGGCTGGATGGGTGGATAAGTATTCATGCGAGTGAACGGATGGGCAGATGGGTCGTCACACCAGCAAAGAAGTTTGGATGGATGAACAGATGTATGGGCTGGCTGCTGAGTCAATGGATGGGGTGGGGGGCGTGGATGAGTGGATGATAGGTAAGTGAATGGATGAGTGGACAGGCAGATAAGTGTATGAATGAGCAGTTGGATGGGTGGTTAGATAGATGAAGGAATAGGTAGGTGAATGAATGGAGAGTTGGGTGGGTAGATGGATGGAACTGGAAAAAATGTGACTTAGAAGAGTTTTCAGGGCACACGAGTTTTAGGAAGGCCGGAATAAGGACTTCTCTTTTCTCTCCAATGCCTGTAGAGTAAGCAGTGATCCTCCTAAAAGTCCCCTGGACAATGGCCAGCCTACTGTGTCACTTGCTTCCTTGAGGCCTGCCTCATTCACTCTGGGGCTCGGAAGGGCTCTCAGCATGCCTGGGGCCCCATGCTCTGAGCAGCTCACGGGTAGCACAACAGACCTTCACTGAGGACATGCCTCATCCAGGACATGCCTCACTGACTACACACTGCTCCACGGAGCAAAATAGGTGAGATGCATTGAACGAAGGAATCTATCGGCGAAAATGTGGATAAATCACCCCTAATTCTGCCATCTGGAAACAGAGTTATAGTTACCAGTTTTGTGTATTTTTTTTCATTATTTTTAATTAGCCCATGTGTATTTCAGTGCAAAATTATGTACTACTCCAGAACCAGATTACTTTATGTAACAATGCGTTTTGAATAATTTCCATTTCGGTCAATATTCTTCAAAAACGTCACACACCATTACATAAGTGTGCCATGATTAATGAGCCAGACTCTTGTCGTTTTCGACGGTTCGTTATAATATGCTCTACTATAATGGACATGCTTACAACTCTGTTGACAAGCATTCAGGATTATTTCCTTAGAAGAAATCCCAATTTGCAGAATCATGCCATCGAAGGACATGCAGAATCATAAGGCTTTTCTTGAATGTCACCAGATCATCCTCTAGAAGGACCGTGTTAATTCCCACTCCAACCGGCGGGGTCAGAGAATCTGTGCCTCTGACACATTAACCTGGGCTGGTTTCTAAACACAGAAGCAAGTTGCCATGTAAAATCTGCCTCCTCTTTACGGAGTGCAAGAACCCTTGATTGGCTTGCTGCAACTCTTGAGAGTAACTTTCATTTCTTATTTTTTTTTACTTAAAAATTTTTAATGTTTATTTTTGAGAGAGACAGAGCGTGAGTGGGGGAGGGGCAGAGACAGAGGGAGACACAGAATCCGAAGCAAGCTCCAGGCTCCGAGCTGTCAGCACAGAGCTCGACGCGGGGCTCGAACCCACGAGCCATGAGATCATGACCTGAGCCGAAGTCGGACGCATGACTGACTGAGCCACCCAGGCTGTAATTTTCATTTCTAAAACACCCCTCGTGTTTCGAATGCCACCGCAAAGGGGCTGGTTCCTCAACAAGAACAATACCGTGCTCCGCACGAGGTGTGTCAGAGCAGGGAACCGAAGTAGAGGGAAGGAACCGACTTCTGCTCTCAGATATGTTTGCATACCCGGCATGGGAGGCAGCCCTTGGGAGAAACCGCCAGCGCTCCCCGCGGTTTTACTGAAGGCAGGGTAATTAGCATCCTCCCATTTCTTATTTCCAATAAATGATCTCCATCATAACAGTAGTGATCTTCTCATTAAAGAAAAGGACATAAAAGGAATGGAGGCAGAGGTTCTCACCTACAATTCCACTCCCCAAGAACAACCAGGGTAATGTTTCTTTGCATTTCCTTCCAGGATTCGTTTTCTCCCATGTATAGCTTATTCCTTTTATGTGGCTGTAATAAATACAGGAATGCAGTGGTATGTCCTGTTTTCGGGTGCCCACACACTTTAAGCATGTCCGTCTCTTATTACAAACTCCCAGTAGACCTAATTTTAACAAGTGTATGCTACTCCTTCGGGTGGTTGGGACATAGCTTAACCATTTCCCCGTGGGACACATAAGTTACCTTTGGTGTTATTAACAACGTGGCACAAAGGTTGGCATGTGTCCATATATCTATTATCTCCTTGCTTTAAGCACATAGGATGACAATCGGAGAATTCATTTGGAGAGAGGGGGAAGGGAAAGGAACACTTTGAGATGCCGACGCCTTGGCAGACAGTCAAATAAGGCTGTGAGTGGGTCTTTATGCCATCCACCAGTGGGATGCCGTCTTGAGCGCTTTTCAGCAGAGTACTGCCAAATTCTCAGGGTCTGGGGTTGCAGGCCAGTAGGTGAAAGCACCCCCGGGGACTCCCACCTGGCATCCCGTGAGCCTTCCTGGTTCCGAACACAGAGTGCAGCCAGCAGGGCGGTGGGGACTTTGCTTTCGCGAGACCGTGTGCTTTCTACGGATGCGATTAGAAGAAAACGCTCCATCTGGTTTCGCAGCGATCCCTCATTTCTGCTTACTAACTTCTTTGGCAACTTTGACTTTCCAGAGAACCAGCATTGTACTTCTGATGACAGTCATTGGGTTCAAGCGCATAAGTGGCATTTTACAGCCTCCATCTCCTCCAGGAGCGTGCTAATGCGGGGGGAGGGGGGGGTGTGGCGGGGCAGGAGTGCATAAAGAAGTAGGAATTCTTCTTTAGAAAGGCTGTTCCTAGGGTCGCCTGGGTGGCGCAGTCGGTTAAGCATCCGACTTCAGCCAGGTCACGATCTCGCGGTCCGTGAGTTCGAGCCCCGCGTCAGGCTCTGGGCTGATGGCTCGGAGCCTGGAGCCTGTTTCCGATTCTGTGTCTCCCTCTCTCTCTGCCCCTCCCCCGTTCATGCTCTGTCTCTCTCTGTCCCAAAAATAAATAAAAAATGTTGAAAAAAAAATAAAAAATAAAAAAAATAAAAAATAAAAAAATAAAAAAAGAAAGGCTGTTCCTACCCACTCAGCATGGCTTTCAATGTGAAAATCAAAACTGCCTGGGCTGGGGGCGCCTGGGTCGGTTAAGCGCCTGACTCTCGATTCCAGCTCAGGTCATGATCTCACGGTACGTGGGACTGGGCCCCACGTCAGGCTCGGCAGTGACAGCACGGAGCCTGCTTGGGATTCTCTCTCTCTCCCTGTCCCTGCCCCTCCCCTGCTCACTCTCTCGCGCGCTCTCTCTCTCTCTCTCTATATATATATATATACACATACATATATCTATAAATAAACTTTTTTAAAAAGTGCATGGGCTGAAGAACAGAAGATAAATACAAACGACTAATAAACAGAAGAAAAACCGGCAGTCTCACTAATGATCAGAACAAAGAAAAATAAAACAGTAATACCTTTATATGTCACATCAAAGTATGAACACTAACAATGTATATTGTGTGGTGACAAGGGTACTGTTCTTAGACCGGACTTAGGCTAGTTTAACCTTTCTTTTTTCTCAAATATTCTTATTTATCAACAACTACTTAAATATAAATGAGTGTAAATGGTAATTAATATGAAAAATGAGGGGCGCCTGGGTGGCTCAGTCAGTGAAGCGTCCGACTTCGGCTCAGGTCACGATCTCACCATTTGTGGGTTCGAGCCCCGCGTCAGGCTCTGTGCCGACAGCTCAGAGCCTGGAGCTTGCTTTGGATTCTGTGTCCCCCTCTCTCTCTCTGCCCCTCCCTGACTCGTGTTCTCTCTCTCTGTCTCTCTCCCTCTCTCAAAAATAAACATTTTAAAAATTTAATGAAATAAGCCAGACACAAAAGAATGAATATTGTATGAATCTACTTCTGTGTGGTCCCTAGAATTGTCAAATTCATAGAAAGAAACAGAATGGAGGTCCAGGGACCAGGGGAGGTCAGAACGTGAAATTATTGCTCAGTAGGTACAAAGTTTCTGGTCGCAGTGATGACAAGTTTTGGAAGCAGCTAGTAGAGAGGGTTGTACCACACTGTGAATGTAGACTTAATTTATGCCACTGCGTTAGACGCTTAGAAACGGTTATGATGGCAAATTTTATATATATTTGACCACAATTTTTAAAATGCTTTTTAATGCAGAAAATACCAAGAGAGCAAAAGGGCACAAGGCATCAAGGTGGCGACGACCCTTCCCTCTTGTCTCAACTCCCCCCAGCTTTGATCGGGGGCCCTCCGATCAGTAGCAGCTGGCTACTTAGCTGGGGCCAGCATTCACCCCCCACCACCGTCTTAGAGGCCCCTCCACCTGCCTTTCTCCTTGTTGCTTGCCCAGTTTCCTGCCTCCCAGTCTTCCTTTATGTTCACTTTGCTATTTTGGTAAAATATACACTATGGCAGCTTTATGAGAAACGTGCGTATGGGATATAAATTTTCTAGGACTTTACACACATGAAACTAAGTTTATGCTACTCTCAGATTTGATTGGTAGGTCAGTTGGGTAGAATTTGGGGCTGAGAATCACTTTCCTTCCATGTTACGAAAGCATTGCTCATTGTCTGGGAACTGCCAGGTGGCTTGCAAGCTAAGAAATCCAAAGCCAGCCTGACATCTGTCCCTACGAGTAGGACTTATTCTCTTGCATTGGGTTTACTTTCTTTCTTTTCTCTGTGATAGCTCATAGTTTGTCCTCGGTGCCTTGGAATTCCATGATGTGACTCTATACTGATTCAGGGTAAACTCATGAGCCCCTTTCATTCTGAAACCTATGTCCTTTCAGTTTGAAATTTTTTTATTGGATCAGGTCCCTTGCTATTTTCTCTTTTCTCTTTCCTCTCTTCCTACTCTCTAAACTGGTCTGCTCATTGTCTCATCTTTTTTATTTTCCATCCCATGGTCTTTTCACTCTGTTTCTGTGAGATTCTTCAACTTTATCTTTTTTAGCCCTATTCTGGGCTTCTCATTTCTAGAAGAATTTTTTGAGAGAGAAAGCGAGAGAGAGCAAGCATGAGCAGGAGAGAGGCAGAGAGAGAGGAAAAGAGAGAATCCCAAGCAGGCTCCACGCTGTCAGTCCAGAGCCCAACATGGGGCTCAATCTCACAAACCAGGAGATCATGACCTGAGCCGAGATCAAGAGCCAGAAGTTTAACCGACTGAGCCACCCAGGCGCCCCATTTCTAGAAGACTTTTAACCTTCAAACAATCTTTTTTTTACTGGCTGGTTTTTTTTTAATTATTGGTTTGTAGAGTTCTCTATATAATCTGGATAGAAGCCCTTTGTCTAATATAAGAATTACAAATATCTAGTCCCGTTCTGTGTCTTATGTTTTCATTCTCTAAATGGTGTCCTTCGAGGAGCGGAACTTCTAAATCTTCGTGAATTCTAATTAATTAATCTTTTATTTCTTAATTAATGGGTTTTGTGTGTGTGTGTGTGTGTGTGTGTGTGTGTGTGTGTCTCCTAGTTTAAAAATCTTTGCCTACTTCAAAATCATGACAGTTCCGCTATGTTTTCTTCTGGAAGCTCTATGACTTATTGTACCTTTCACATTCAGACTCATGGTCCATCTCAGACTGGTTTTTGTGTGCGGCGTGAGGTAGAGGCCAGTGTTTCTGACAGTTTGCTTTGGCCCTTTCCTTCCACGTTAGAGACATTCTGCAGATATCTGGTAATCCTTGGTGACCTTCACATGCTCAAACATGAGGAACTAAAAAATCGGTCTAGGGATTCTGCGTGTGTGGGAAGGGCATGTCAACTACAAACATCCTTGGAAGTTCATCTGAAATTCTGCACATTAGTATCTTTACAGTCTTTCCTCCTGTGCTGAACAGTCTCCCTAAAGAAAATTCCTGCAGGGGCACCTGGGTAGCTCAGTCGGTTAAGCATCTGACTTTGGCTCAGGTCATGATCTCACAATCCGGGAGTTCGAGCCCCCCATTGGGCTCTGTGCTGACAGCTCGGAGCCTGGAGTCTGCTTTGGATTCTGTGTCTCCCTCTCTCTCTATGTCCCTTCCCCTGCTCATGCTTGCTCTCTCTCTCTCTCTCCCTCTCTTTCTCTCTCTCTCTCCCCCTCCCTTCTCTATCTCTCTCTCTCAAAAATAAGTAAACATTAAAAAAAAAAAATCCTTCAGTCTCAAGCCTGGCGGTCTCTGCCTGGCTGTCCATGTCCCAGGAGTCTTGGGGGGGGGTGTTTTAGTGGGGGTTCCAGCAGCCACCCTGCCTAGGTTCACTCAGACTATCAGGTATGGTAAACACCCCACCCCAACTGCATCTAATGGCCCAATGCAACGTTGCTTGGTCTTACCTTCTCCAGAGAATAACATCCAAATGCATGCAAGGTGTAGGAGGGTGTGGGACTCACTCCATGCCCCGCCAACAGAGTTCAGTAGGAAGTCGAGGGATCTGACTGCTTCTGGAAAAACTCTCAGCTTCCGAGACTCACTTGGTACCACCCCTGCCTGTTTCGAGGACTCGGCTGAGTGTATTGAATTGGTTTTCTGTTTTCTCCACTACCGGCTGGGAGTTCAGTCTTCCCAAATCTGCTAAAGCAGCTACCTACCCCTTGTTCATCTGCTTCCCAGATTCCCAGATTGTGCTGCTGTGCTCCTCTCGTATTCTTGCAAGTTTATGCCTTTTCAAAAAATCCTGCTGTACTGGGGGGGAAGGAGAGCGAAATTAGTGTGTTTTCATCTGCCATCTTTACCTGGAAGTTGGTTTAAACTTTTTTTTAAGTGTATTTCTTTTGAGAGAGAGAGAGAGAGAGGGAGACAGAGAGAGAGAATCCCTAGCAGGCTCCATGCTACCAGCGCAGAGCCCAACGCGGGGCTCGAACTCACTAACCAAGAGATCACGATGTGAGCCGAAGAGTCAGACACTTCTTAACCAACTGAACCATCCAGGCGCCCCTGGTTTGAACTTTTTTTAAAGAAAGCAATCGATGTGTACCAAAAACCTTAGAAACATTCATACCCTTTCGTTCCACTTTTAGAGTTCTAGGAATTTATCCTGAAGAACTCATCAGAAATATGGACAAAAGTATTGATCTTGTCGTTCACTGCAGTGTCAAAAAAACTGAAAACAAACTGAATGTCCTACGCGAGAGAACAGTTTAGAAACCGATGGTACATCCATGTGATGAAGTATTAAGTCGTTAAAAATAATATCGAGGAAGAATATTTAACAATAGGGGAAATGTTCATAACATAATCCGTAAGTGCCATAAGGATATAAAAACTAGGTGTGCAATTTCATCCCGACTCTGGAGAGAGAGATAAATGAGTAGGAAGAAGTCTGCTCGTAGAGGAGGCAGTGGGGGGAGGACGCAGCGGAGGAGGAATACCCAAGTTTTAACCGCGGTGATCTTTAAACATTTATTATTGCTCTACTCAGAAAAACTTACTTGTTTTCAAATTAAAATAGGGTCTTGCCTCATTTCAGCCACTGGGTCACCCTTCCTGCCCCTAGACTTGCAGTCTGCTTGAGTGCCTCCATATCGTGACTCATGGAGCCCTCCTGCCTGGAACAGACTTGTTCTCTGACTCCTACTTACCCTTCAAGCGCCAGCCTCTCTTAGATTCCTGTCCATTCCAAACTGGCTTGGGAATCCGTTCGCTAGTTCCTAACCCCCGTGTGCGCGTCTTTATTAGAATGCCTTGCGGGGCACCTGGGTGGCTCAGTCGGTTAAGCGTCCGACTTCGGCTCAGGTCATGATCTCGCGGTCTGTGGGTTCGAGCCCCGCGTGGGGCTCTGTGCTGACAGCTCAGAGCCTGGAGCCTGCTTCGGATTCTGTGTCTCCTTCTCTCTGCCCCTCGCCCACTTGTGCTCTGTCTCTCGCTGTCTTTCAAAAATAAAAAAATTAAAAAAATTAAATAAAAAGAATGCCTTGCACGTTATTATGACCAGTGGTTTCGTGCTCTATGAACTCCTGGAAAGGGGAAGCATATCCTGTTTCCCTCTGGGTCCTCAGCCTCAGGCCGGGCACCAGGCACAGAAGAAAGCTTCCCTCAATGGCCATCACTAGTCTTGAAATGGGACGGAGGTGCCTGGATAAAAGAATGAATAGCGTTTGCGTGGACGGTCATCCGGGCATTGAGTGTGCATCAGTCTCCACAATCCTAGTTTTCCGTGACCACGGAAGGCCTAAGCTGCTGGACGTACGATGCCAAACGCCAAATGTCTGGGTTCATCTGGTGATGCCTACCCAAAGCACAGTTAGGAAGTTTGGGAGGAAATAATCGCACGCATCTGTAGACTGGCCTCACAAACCGATCTCGGAGAGAAATGACAAACCCCACAGGCCCCAGCTGCAGTTGACGAGAGTTGCTCAACGCACAGGGCTCCGTAATAATGATCATTAGTTAACATCTTTCCACAAGGAACCATTAGAGGAACAAGGCTGGAAATTAGAGTCAAATGATTCCCCCTTCTCTTCCGTCCATGCACACAAGGCCCCAGCAGCACAGCAAGAGGGGTGGGAAAGCTGTGCTCAGTTGTGCTGTAATTATTTCTAACTCTATCCCCAACCCCAAAATACCATCTCGTCACATGGCTTGTCGTTTTTGCTTGGCTCGGTCTGTCATAAGTTGTCAGGTTTTCCCAGCTTTTATTCTGGCTTTCGTGAAGCGCCTGCATTCCTGGTAGAACGAGGCTCGTGCTGGGGAATTCTCTTTAAAAGCTGCCGAACGTATGTACTGCCTCTGCTCCTGCAAAGGCTTGGGGACAGTTCTCTCCCACTGACACGGGGGCTACCGCGGCCGGGACATGAGCTCTCTGTACCGCAGGGGCACCCGAACGGCCTTGCCTAGAGCCCCACGCCACCAGCCGGTATGAGGCCTGTGGATACTCCGAGGGTTACCCTGAAGGCCAAAGGCCAACCTGTCCCTGCTGGCAACACTCTCGACAACCAGGCGTGAGCCACAGACTCTCCAGGAGAGTGTGTATGTCTAGTGGGCCGTGGTGTGGCTCAGGGCCGCCCGCCCCCGTTTACCTTCCTAATGCAGTGTCTTTATGGGGAACTTACTCTACCTGTGGGATTGTAGGAGGGCCCTGCCCTCCCCGAGCCAAGAGGAAGATGGGTGGCTCACGCTGGGATCTGAGCTGAGGCCCCGTGAGTGCAGATCTTGAGCCGGTAGACTAGTTGTCCAGGAATGTTCCCAGCATTCCCGCCCTGAGGCTATTCCCACCGTTCTACTCCACCCTCCCCCTCTCCCACCCCCACCCTCCGCCCCCAAAAAGCTTCCTTAGTTTCTGCCTATTTCTGAGCCAGGTCTCCAGTCTTCCCGTTGATTCTGGATACTCGTCCAATAAATTCTCTTTAGCTTCACTCCAGAGTTCGTTTCTACTGCTTGCAACCTGAGCACCCTGGCCAACCAACTTGTTCCTCCCTCTTCTCAAGGCCCTCAGAGGCTGCTGAGAAATCCTGAGCCTGTCTGTGATAAAGCCTTTTTCTCCTAGATCAGAACTCCACGTCCTGTCCCCCTCCCCAGGAGCCCTCCAGGTCTCCGATCTCTACCAACCCCTCCCTCTTCTCCCCTGTCGCATCAGTGCCCACCGTCTGCTGGCTGACGATCACCTGTCTGGCCAGTGAATCTTGTTCCAGCTGTATTCCCTAACTAGAATGGCCACCCCAAATGGTATGGGACACCCGCCCCACAGAGCCATTCCCTTCCACCCCGGAGGGGCACAACTGCCCCTCCCACAGCCCTTTACGTGCACCTTTCAGACACTTAGCACATCTGACCTTCTGTTACAGCTGCGTCCAAAGATGTCCTTTCAACTCCCCCAGCAGGAGCGACGTGTCAGCAAGCCGTCGGAGAAGCCGGGACGTCCCCAGCTTTGTGCCTCCGCCAGCCATGCTCGCACGCAGTGACTTGGCTGCAACTCTACGGAGACTCAGCCGAGCACTGACAGAGTCCCCGCAACAGAAGCCAGACCCGTCCTTCCCAGGTGCAGGATAATCTCTGGAAGAACACGTGCCCATCTTGCTTACCTTCTCTTGCAGACCCGGACTCTGTTTTCCATGAAATGTCAAGTCCAGTGGCCCATCTTGATCGGAAAGGGCAGGCTTTCACTGCCATTAAAAACATCTTATTAAAAAGATGGACAGATTCAATAATAGAGTTAAAAGGTGATTCAGGTTCGGAGTCTGCACCTGGGAGATAGCACCGCTTTCCACAGAATGAAACTCAAAGGGCTGGGCCGAGCTTTCAGCCTCCCTGTCCCCTCTGATGCGCACGCGCACACACACACACACACACACACACACACGGAGCCAGCACCCAGCTGCAGCTCAGCAAGGACCTCTCTCCCCGCCACGCGTCCTCACTCTCTGTCCTCTGCCACTGCTGTGCCCCGTCTGAGGCCCCTCTCTCTTCCCATCTCCGCCCAGCGACACTCCGCTGGATTTTCAGAGTCCCCTCTTGAAACCCACCACTGCCAAAAGCCTCCCCACCGCCGCTAATCTGAGTCCCACCCCCGCGCCTTCTCCCAGTACCTTCTGTAGCCCTTTGGCGAGGCTTACCAGCGCACTCCACTTAGGGGGACCGTCGGTGCCTCCTGCCAGATCCTAATCCAGGAGGAGAAAGAACGAACGCCTCTCCTTCAGGCTCCTCACCTGCAAAATGGGTAGAACCACAGCCACAGCACCACGCTGAGAATTACGTGAGCCTGATGTGTGCAAAGCGCTTAAACAGCACGTGGCACGTGGTGATGCTCTCTGGGCTCCTGGGTGCCCGCCGAGGGCCACTGGTCTTACCGCCATGCTCTCAGCCGCTTCTCCGGGCCTGGAGAGATGAGGTCACTGAAGCACGCAGAGGTCACGTGCATGCCCCAAAGTCATAGAGCCCCTGAGGAGGGTGGGGGGGGGGGGGGGGGTGCGGGGCTCACATCCAGGTCTGGCTGGCTCTCAGGTGCACGTTCTAGGACCATCTCTGACTCTTCCCAAGGTCGGGCCTTCAAGGGCTGCCTTTTTGAATTTTGAGGGAGGAAATGATCATGACAATCCTTTTTTTTTTTTTTTTTTTTTTAA
>NC_064818.1:78272617-78284098 GCF_023721935.1 Panthera uncia | reverse complement strand
AGCTCAGAGCCTGGAGCCTGCTTCGGATTCTGTGTCTCCCTCTCTCTTGGCCCCTCCCCCACTCACGCTCTGTCTCTCTCTCAAAAATGAATAAACATTAAAAAAAAAATCTAAAGTCCCCCCAGTTTAGGAACACGTGTCCCAGCTTAGCAGAGCTCCAGTAGACTTTCGGCATCATCTTTGTGCCCCCACAGCCAACTCCAAGCAGAATTTGGTACGAGACAGGCCAAAAGGGATCAGGCAGGAGGGAGAGACCCATGTGGATAATTGAAAGCACTGTGGAACTTTCCAGAGTAGGAGGGGAGGAAGCCTTTTCTCGGCAGAAGGAAAACCGTCTCCAGGAACTGATACCCAGACATCCCTGGAACACGAAACCAAGTTCCTCGATCCAGGTGCCATCCACCCCCAACACCCACTGCCAGAGATGTCACGGTCCTCAGCGCCCAGAACTGCAGGTGCCTGCCGTGGGGCTGGCCTTCGTAGTCTCCCCGTAGTAATGGCAACACGCCGGAACAAGTCAGACCCAGAGCTTCCAGAAGCTGTTTTGCCTGCATCACCTCAGGGGGGATGAACCCAGTAGGTCCTGAGAACACGTAGGTGTCCCCCGAGGCCAGCTTTGCCTGCTGACCGCCCGGCAGGATCCTGCTCCCGCTCGTACAAATCACAGACGCCCGGACACGGGACACATCATGTGCGATCCCCACAAGTGCTGACTCTTCCTGTTGACACAAGGGAGGCAGCTGGACCAGGGGAGCCAGACGGTCATCAGCATCCGGGTTCTTGCAGTCAGAAGCGTGCAGGTGACATCGTCGGATCCTCCCTGACGTGTGGCCCCAGCGGCTCCTGGGAAGGAGGAGCCCTGTCAATGAAGGATCCCACAGAGACCACGGCCTCTAAGCCGACACACTGTCCAGTGAGCAGGATTTCCCCGGCCAGTCGGACTGGCCGTGGAGACAGCAGTGCGGTGCCCTTTCCGTCCAAACAGCTTCCAGTTCAAGTCGTTCAGAATTGTTTCCATTCCGAAAACTAAGACATGATCTCTCTCTCTCTCTCTCTCTCTCTCTCTCTCTCTCTCTGTGTCACACACACACACACACACACACACACACACAAGCATTGTTTCTTAGGACACAGCTGGCAGCTTCTTCTTATCAATGGTTACCAAAGACTAGGGTTGCCTGGTCAAATAACAGCACACCCAGGAAATTTGCATTTCATATAAACAGCAAACAATTTTTAGTCTGAGTATACCCCCAAATAGTGGGCGGGATATACTTATACTACAAAATTATCCCTTTTTTTTTTTTTTTTTTTTTCTTTTTCCGCCCCTGAAAATCAAATTTAACGGAGCATCCTGTACTTCCATTTGCTGGATCCGGCAACCCCATCAAAAAGCTGTAGTTTCAAGCACGGTGTGGATGCGGCCACAGAGGAGGCACAGGCGCTGGGAAATCTCACCCTGCAGCCTAAGTGCACTGAGAAATGCTAGCCGTCCATTCGTACCCTGTCCCTCTGGGGGTCGCCAAGCATTGGTAGGATCAGAAGAGGAAAGATGCCGCGGAAAGGCTGACGGGTCCTACTGCTGAGGTACTCCGCCCTGCGCCACCTTCCCCTGACCCCCTTCCACTCCCCCCTGCATCTGTCCTGCCCGTCCCCATGCAGAAGCCACCATGCCCCCCCCCTGTGCAAATGACCCCATGCCGCCTCCGGTGGCCATGCCTTTCATCCCCTTCACTCCTCCATCCCTGGGCATCTCAGCACCCTCCCGTGGGTCTCTCCCTTCCAGCCACAGTCCAATTCTTCCGTCCCGCACACTGCCGCTCTGCTGTGCTCCCTAAAGCACATCTGGCTCTCATCACGCACTCCTCCGCTCGACTACCTGTCTTGGCTCCCTACTGCGCCTGGCTAAGATGTATACTCCTGAGCCTGGTGTTCAAGTTCTTCCCGGCCCCCCTTCCCGCCTCCTGTCTTCTGTCTACTCTTCTGCGCCCCTGTTCTCCTCCAGGGTTCTTCCCTCAGGACACTCTGCCTGGAGCACCCTGCCATCCTTTCCTCCAAGGACCCACTTCTACACATTCATCAAGGCCCCGGACATCTTCATTCTCTGAACTCATCACTCCCTGCCAAGGGTCCTTTCCATTTACTCATTGGCTTGTTCATTGTCTGCCGCTGGGCCTCACCTCTGCGACGATGTGAGCTCCGTAAGCACAGGGACCTTCTAGCCCAGACCTTATGGCAGGTAGGGAGCCTTAAGAGACGTGCTCAGGAGATGCTTATTGGTTTTCTTTTTTATCTTTTTTTAACGTTTATTCATTTTTGAGAGACTGAGTGCGAGTGGGGGAGGGGCAGAGAGAGGGAGACACAGAATCTGAAGCAGGCTCCAGGCTCTGAGCGGTCAGCACAGTGCCCGACGTGGGGCTCGGACCCACAGAGCGCAAGTTCATGACCTGAGCCCAGGTCGGATGCTCCACCGGCTGAGCCACCCAGGCGCCCCAGGAAATGCTTGCTGTTCAATGAATACAAAGCCACCTCTTCTAAGAAGCCCTCCTTGATTCCCCCCAGCTGCCTATGATCCCCCCAGGCTCAGAACCAAGGCAGCACCAGAGAAGGCCTCTCTAAGTCACTGACCATTTCTGACTTGGGTTACACAGTGTGTCTTACTTCTCCCACTGGACTGCAAGTTCCTGAAGGGCAGAAACTGAGCCTTATCCTGTGCATTCTGGGCAGATTGTAGGTACCCCATGTTTTGAACCAGTGCATCCATGAAAATGTAAGTACAGACAACTGGCCTAGGTCTCTGGGACCCACAGAATATGTTATGCGAGAACATCAAGGCTCAAGCTCTCAGCCCCAGCGTTTGCCAGACAAATCTCTACATCTCTCTCCAGGCTGGCTGCGATCCCAGGCCTTCTGGCTTCACCTCCTAGTGCTTCTGATCTGCCCTGGCCTGTGTCCTGGCCCCAAGCAGCGGTACTCCGGGAACAGGGAATCCCTCACACCCATATGATCCATTCAGGGGAGACGAGGGTCTGCGTCCGAAGGGGTATCGCCACCTGCTTCACAGAGGCCAGAGCTCCCTCAACCCCGGAAGCCCCGGGTGAGGCGAAGTGTGGGTGAGAGGGTGAGTGGTGGGGCTGGGGAGCAGCAGCACTTACGGGGGCGCTGGCCGGGGTCCAGCATCCATGGACAGAGAGGTCTTGAGTTTGCACTTGATAAGTGTATATCTCGTGGTGAAAATGACAACCCGGCTACCCGTTCGGGAGCCGTGAGGGAATGCACCTGCAGGTCCGTACAAACCCACACCCACACCCCAGACCACCCAGCGGTTCCACTGCTGGAACAACAGAACCATCCAAACCATTTCAGTCAATGTGCCCCCGTGCTGGGGGATTCAAGGGGAAGGTCACCAAGAGGAGCGGCCGTCTTCCCCCAACTCGTTCATGCAGCAAGCGTTTACTGAGCCATCACCCACCAAGGCTGGAATGCCACCCTCCACCCACGGCTTCCCCACGCTGTGGCTAATTCCCGCCCCCGCTTGTTCTATAGGAAATTGACGATCGAAAACGTGGTGCAACGTGCCCAAGGTCACGTCGGAAGCGTGTCCGGGTCTAAGTGATTCCCACCCGCGTACTCAGCGTCCATCATGCCTCTTACTGGTTTTTCACTGTGTTTCGTTCAAGAAGAATGTGGGCTTCTGTGTGCTCTCCAGGTGTGTAAATGCAGGTTTTAAACTCAAAAGAGAAAGCTCCTTTCTTTCCGGAGTCGGCTCAGCAAACACATCCTGAGGGCCAACCTCGCATGAGGTCCGAGGGATAACCGACCGGAAACACACACGAGCCCCACATGCCCTTCCTCAAGCAGCTGGCAGTCCGGTGGGGGACAGCGTGAGGCCCACAAGCCGCTGTTCTGACCCCTGGACTTTTCTTCTAACTTATCTGCAAGACCGGGATAAAAATAACAAGTGAGTCATCTCCAAACCCACGTGTCACCCACACAGAGAGATCTCGTGTGCACACGCGCACACTCACACACACACACACACACACACTCTCAAGGAAACACTTCCCCGTTGCAATGAGCGTCATTTTGTTTTCATACTCCTGTTTTGGTTTCGCTCATCACAGGCTAGGATTTTCCTGTTGTCTTTTTTTATTTTTTTTCCACTCCTTTCCTTTCTTTATTTCCCTGCTATGACAACCCTCTCAGAGAAGCATTGGAATATCAAGCTGGATGAGAGGTATCATTAGAAGTGCACTGATATTATTTAAGACAGGGCTCATTAAAGCAAAATAATAAAGATCGGATGATAGCAGGGAAAGCCAGGTTGTCTGGGTACCCCACACAAAATACTTCGTTAGTGTTCCTAATTAATACTAGCAACTGTCATGAAATAAAAATATCACACCCTTGAAGATCTGCCTGCCTATCAGGCGCGGTCCTAGCTGGAAAGCCCCCGTGTCTATTTCACTGTGATCCCGTTCGGAAATAATTGGAGTGGTTTGATGGATAATGTGAATTCCTCTTTAAAAGAAAACACACTATTTTTCATAATCAGAGCCAGAATGTATAATGAGCAGGCGGGTGATGCCTTCAGCATCAGGTCTGTCAAAGCGCACGGTTATTTCCATCTTGATGCAAACTAAGATATTACACTCCCTCATTACGTTGACGTGGCACATCTTTCAACAGTCAGCTCCGAATCATACATTCCTTGCAAACAAAATTACCTTCATTTTCTCCTTTGGTTCGGCGGAGCTAGCAGTTAAAATATGCCCTAACAAGCTAATCAACTAATTTTTAGAATATGTTGGAACCGTTTAATATTCTCAAAGAAAACAAGAAAAAGTTGCTAATGGGTCTGCGGGCACAAACAGAAATAAATAGACAACTGGTTCATTGAGCATTAGCATACTTAAGTTTGAGCCAGTCACGGTGGAATTCATTTTGCAAGTCAAAAAAGCAGTATCTATTTGTATCCATAAGCCAAACAACCTCATTTACTCGGTACATACTTGAGCAGATAACCTTGGCGTGAAAATAACAAGGAGAAAGCGTTCTTTTAAAGAGTGGTGGCTGCCCGGAGGGAAGCCAGCCCAGGGGAGGGCCTGGACTTTGAGGCCTGGGCTTGGCCTCCTGGCTCTGACAAAAAGAAATGCTCAGCATTGTCTAGGGGTGGTCGGAGAGCTCAAAGGAGCCCCAAGGCCAAGTGCATCCCAAGGAAGAGGATGAATGGAACTTTTGATGGCGGTCGGTGGTCAGTAAAGGGGCCTGGGGACACCTGTCGAGGGCCCCACACCTGGGGTGGCCCCATACTGGCTGAGAAGAGTCAGCAGGCTCAGACAAACCTAGTGTATTAGCTTGGGCTGCTATAACGAAACATCACAGACTATGGCGTTTAAATAATAGAGAGTTAATTCTCAGTCTGGGAGGCTAAGAAGCCCAAGATCGAGGTATCCCCCCCACTCCATATTGGTTCCTGGCTTTTGTCCCCGGCTTGCCTTCTCGCCGTGTCCTCACATGGCGGAGAGAGTGCAATCTCTCTCTCCCTCTTCTTATAAGGACACAAATTCCACCATGGGTGTCCCACCCTCATGACCTCCTTTAACCCTAATTACCTCCCCAAAGCGCCCTACCTCCCAGATACCATCATGTTGAGGGCTAGGGCTGCACCCTATGAACTTGAGAGGGACAATTCAATCCATAGCATCTGGATTTAAATGTCAGAGTCACTGGGATCGTACCAGCTGTTTAGCCTTGAGCAGGTGTCTCGGTGTTGTCACTATGAAGCAAGGGAGAGGGGGATGGCAGCTCCCCTTCGTAGAGCTAGAGCAAGGGTTAAGTGTAGTAATGGATACAAAGGGCTTAGTACATGGGATGCCCCACTTGAGTGTTAGCCATGGTCTCCCACTTCTCCTCTGTAGGGACCCTAGTATCCTGCTGTCCAGGCAAACCTAGGTCCCCTCTGGTCCCCAAACGTGCCCATAAGGTCCCGCCTTCCTGCCTTTGCCCATTCATGCCTTCCTCTGAATTGTCTTCCCTTCCTCCTTCCCCACAACCTGAATCCTGCCCATCCTTGGCTTTCAAGGTTCTTCTCAAAGACACCAATGCTCCCAAATCCTTCCCCGGCCCCCACTTAACACACTCGCCAACAGACGCAGTCTTCCCTGACTTTGAGCTCCGAGAGCATTTTCGCAAAGATCGAGTGAGTGAGTGACTGTCTCCGTCCACTGAGCCGTGAGGCCTTGAGGATGCAGACAGAATCTTGGTTTTCTGGTATCCACATTGGACATGGTGCCTCAGACCATGTTTGCTGGATAGACAAACGGATGGACGGACAAATGTGTGGATGGATGGGGGAATAGTACTCTATGTACGTTTTTATTATGGTGCTCCCTATCCTTCTCATTGGTTGACAGCCAATTGTCGTCCCTTTCACTGTGCTGTCCTCAAGAGGCCCCTCCCACCCTGACCAGTCGACACCTGCTGTCCCCTGGGTCTGGCAGGCCCCCTCTTCCACTGAGGATCTGACACTATTAGAATGTGGCATCACCTACATGTGGGGTGATATCCAACATCGTTAACATTCTGTATGGCACCAGCACGGACAAACGGGACAGACACTGGCAGACGCACCAGGTAGAGGTGTGCTGGCTATACGCCAACCCAGCGAGGCCCAGGCAGACCGAGGGTCAGGCTTACCTCTCCGTGGCGAGCCCAGTGCCCAGCACAAAGTCAGTGACATTCAATGGAGTCTGGATGAGGATACATTGCCCCATGCTGGCCAGGCCGCTTGGAGATGCTGGGTACCCCTGCCCCTCCTATAGGTACTCAGGACCCAGGACCACCCCCAGACCACACAACGAACGCTTCTTGTCTTCAGCCAGCCCAACTGCGCTATACAGCGAAGATCAAGGAGTGGCACTTTCCTCCCATCGCCGATCCCGAAAGCCACTTTTTACAAACACCCAAAATGAAATATAGTCTACTAGGCACCATTCATCATTTCCCCAGGAATCTCTCTCCGGTTTAGGACTCAGTTATATGTGAATCATACGCCTCCCCTTTGCCTGGCCTTTTCCACAGCACCCACACGTCAATTCCCCATTGGTCCCATCGGCCTTCACGTCAGACCTGGTACTGTTATCCGTCTTTCCAGGTGAGGAAGGCTGATGTTCCTTGACGCTGAGCAATTTGCCCAAGAACTTTGCTAGGAAGAGCTGGGGTCAGGATTTGAACACGGGTCTTAGCCAACTAAGCACACTTGCTCTCCTACACCCCAAGGCCTTCTCTCGATTCTGTGAGGTCTACTCATCACTCAGCAAACAGCTTCTGGGTGTCTACTCTTGGCCAAGTCCTATTCTGAGAACTGAGGGGAGAAAGAGCCCCGGAGGCAGGAAAGAAGCTGATGCGTCCACAGAGAGAGGGGGGGTCTTGTTCTGTCGGAGTAAGGACCACAGGGAGATAGGAGGGGAGTAATAGGTACGAACACAAGTTGACTTTCAGATCAGGAGACTTTTAGGAGATGTGCATAATTTATGCCCTTTTGAAAACCCCCCATTTAAATTTATAAACACAGCCCTGAATTCTCCTCTTTCGAAGAAGACCAACAGGCAGAAATCGCTAACCCATCGCCCACAGTCCAGGGGAAGTAAGGACATCACGCGCTGACTCGAAAAAGTAATTTTCAGAGCTTATCACTGGTAGACGCGCGGAGAAAGCCCCACAAGTGTCACTTTTTAACAAATTGGCAAAGGCCACACAGGATGAGGACATGCCTTTGGCAGGTAGGTGGGAAGCTTGGGGTCGGAGGCGCGCAGGCTGGATACGAGGTCACAAGGAAAGTCCGTTTTCTCCAGCAACAGCGGAGAGCCCTGCTTCAACACAGAAGTAGACACTCGCCGTGCAACACTATTTAGAGGGTAGAACTCTGTTTCATTTAGTCGCTTCCCTAAGGCAGGGAGGTATCGTCCTATTTTTACCTTTCTGAATCCTTAAAAAAAAAATCTTTAAAAAAAAGTTCAAAGGACCCAGCTCCAATTTTCTAGAGAGACATGAGAAATCGTCATGAACAGAGCCTCTAACACCGCCTTTAGGGGGTCAGAAGGCAGCCGAAGTTGCGTGAGCTCGAGTACCGGCAGATGCACTTTCGGATGTTATGGCAACAAAACGTGTTACAGACGCAGAAAACACGCGTGTGGATGTGGCAGGCTCGCTCGGTCCTTTGTGCAGGCGTGACCTCAAATACCCACGTGTGAAGGGTTGTCAAGGAAACAGCAGCTCGCCCTCTGGACCTGTGAGACAAAATGGCCCCAAGCATCTGAGCGACCAGCCGGGTGGGGGTGAGGGCGAGGGGAGGCAGAAACCGGGTAGGGACGATGCGCCCCACAGTGCGCCCCAGGACCCCTCCTTCCGGAGCCCCTGTGGGTGGCACCGGAGCCGGGGTGGCCATAAAGGAGACGGGGGCTCAGCCCTCAGGAGGCTCCCAATCCAGAAAGAGCCACTGGAGTGAGGACAAATCACCCCACTCGAGGGGGGTGTGGCTGGTGCCAGAACAGGTGGAGCAGGACCTGGAGGGTCAGCAATGACTTGGAGGGAGGAATGACCGTGACTGCAGAGTGCAGAGAGGCCTTTCTCAAGGATGTGGACGTTCAGCTGGGCACGCAGGGCAGGGTGGGACTCCGAGGAGGGACAGTGCAGACAGAGGGACACGTGTTTCACTGCATGGAGCGTGTGCCCAGGGGTGGGAGTGAAAGACACATCTGGAGAGGCAGATGTGCAGCTCAACATGGATAAACAGCCCCAGTGCACACACTGTTGAGCTTTGTGTCTAGCGGGTGACCCTGGCGGAGATGACCCTCTTTGAAAATGCAGGTTGTAGCTTCTTGAGGGTTACGACGCATGGGTTTTAAAGATTCTGACGTTGGATGTTTCCCAACACTTCAGTGGTTCCTTTCGTGTCTTGCCTTGTATATGGCAGCACAGAAAACTCCTGGAAATGAGCGTCTGTAATAAATGCGGGGGGTTTTAGGACGCAGCGTTTTGGGGGGATCGAGTTTTATAATCAAATTACGCATGTTGTTTTATAATCAAACTCTGGGGTGGGGACGGGGTGTTCTCTAGGAATCACAAGTTAGTTATGGAAGGCGGGGCATCACCGGGAGCCCCTCCCCCATGTCCTGGCTGTGGGACCATCAGCCATGTGTCCCCTCCCGGGTCATTCAGATGCTCACAGTGACCCTCACATGGAACCTCTGAGGCCGCGCCCGTGTCTTTGGGTAACAGTCGTCCCAGGCAACTGGAAGATACTTGAGCTTGATCCAGATTGCACGTCACAAAGATAACGGGACTGGATGCCTGGTAAATCAAGGTGAAAAGAAACAGACAGGTTTGCTCTGGGCTCAGCCTCCCTGGGACCTGATGTGGCTGAGCTGCACCGTGGACGAGTTTCAGGCTGGGGTGACGTATGGTCTGGGGGCAACCTGGAGGCAAACACATTCACTCCGGACTTTGGGGGCCCCATTTGGGACCTCCAAATGCTGCAGGAGATGAAAAAATTTGTCCTGGCGGCCAGGGCAGATGGGTAAGGGGGTCCCATCTGGGGCACAGCAGAGGGAATCACCGAGCATGCCCAGTGGCAGCCTGGGCCCGCTCCTGCCTGACTCCCGGAGCTAGCCAAGTACCCATTAGAGCAGACCCACCCAACAGCATCTGCAAACTCGCCAAGAACTCCCACCCTAAAACACTGTGGCTGCTTTGCTCAAAGTGTACTTATTGACTATGGCATCCTGTCTTGTTGATTAATTAGCTCATATTTTCAGAATGCTTTGATGATGAAAAGAGCTACTTGGGAGCTAAGTTTCTCTGGTTATTTCTGCCGTTACTTATGTAAGGCCACACAGACAATGCTCCACAGCCCTGTGGATGATGGCGAGCTTTAAACAAAGAGCAAGTCCTGCCCCAGCAGAGTTGGAAGGTGCCGACACAATAGCAAAAACAAAATGAAACAAAACACCAGCAAAATGGAATGCAGATGAATCAGACTTTTCTGAGCATGGTGACTGGAAATTGAGGGCTTACAGAGCTTCAGGCAGTCCAGAAGCTGGTCCAAAGAGCATTCGTTCCCCGGACACTGAGGCGTGGGAAGCATCTGAAATGACGAGCTCTTTGTTGTTCTTGAGGCTGCACCCCGTGGACCCCATGGGGAACCTCACATACCCCCCAGGCTCTCAAAACAGCTTCACGTGTATTGTTCCCATTCTTTGGGATGGGAAAACTGAGGTGAGCCTGCACCACAGATCCCCTTTCCTGGCCCCCTCTTGCCTCGACAGAATGATCTTGGTGTTCACTCGGAATAAGGAGGTGGAGAAAATACTCTCCTGCGGCAAGCCTGTGAATTTCCCTCAGGGAAACTCCTATCTTCTGGGATAAATTAATTGACAAATCCGATTGGGACAGAAGCAAAGGTCCCAGGAGCCTGAGGGGGGTGAAGCTGCCCCACAAGGGTGGTTGTTGGAGGGGCAGGAAAAGAAGAGGCAGGACAGGGGAGGCAGGCAAGAAGGGGGCAAGAGACTGTGCAAAGCACAATGGGGTGTTCTAGGAACTTCTGAAGTTGCCATATTCATCAAATGCTTGCTACAAATGAGTCTTTAACGGAAACAAACGAAGGAGATTGAACCTTGTGTACAGGTGATGGGGAAAGAAACGCAATGCAATTGTGCCAATTCAGACATGAAGGAAGCTAAAGAGAAGACTCCACATTTCTCCCAGGTGTGGTCTTAGGGATTCAAGCCAGGTTTACCTAAATTCCTGCCTGAAAGGCTCAGCCCTCATCAGGTGACACCAGAATCTGAGCTCCAAGAGACTTGGGAGGCCACATCTGCAAAGGAGGATTCATCCAGAAGCCAACAAAGCTTAAGCTTCAGGGTCTCTCGCTCCCATGGGCACCTTCAGAAGCCGTGGGAAAGCCCTAGAAATTTTGTATCTGTGAGTGTGTGTCCTTTTAAAGAGGGACCCCCAAACTGCATAAGCGTTAGGTCACATAAACCTGGGGCCCCTTCTGCTCAACTGCCTTATTCACCACTGTACCCTCAGAACCTACTACCACTGTGCCTGGTACACAGCAGGCGACTTAAATCTGTGTACTAGAGAGGTGGGTGGATGGAAGGAAAGAAACATGAATGGATAGATAGTTGCATAGAAGAGAGGGAGGAAGGAAACATGGATGAACCATAGCTGGTTGAATGGAGGGAGGAAGGAAAGAACAGATGGATGGAGAGATGGAGAGATGGTTGGAAGGGAGGAAACATGGATAAAAAGAGATGGATGAAGAAAGAGAGGTAGAGTGGGAGGAAGGGAGGGAGGGATAGTAGGAAACATGTCTGCATGGACAGTTGAATGGGTGGGTGGGTGGGTGGATGGGAAAATGGGTGGATGGATGGATGGATGGGTGGATGGATGGATGGATGGATGGGTAAATGGGTG
>NC_064818.1:78227511-78272607 GCF_023721935.1 Panthera uncia | reverse complement strand
ATGGGTAGATGGGTGGGTGAGTGGATGGATGGATGGGTGGATGGATGGATGGGTGGATGGATGGATGGGTAGATGGGTGGGTGGGTGGATGGATGAGTGGATGGATGGATGGATGGATGGATGGATGGATAGATGAGCGAATGGATGGGTAGATGGATGAATGGATAGATGAGTGGACAGATGGGTGGATGGGTGGGTGGGTAAATAGAAGGGAGAGAGGTGTAGATAAAACAGTGATGGCCAATTTAGAACTGAAGAGAAATTGAAAGCACTTGACTAAAGTGCCATTTTAATTTGATTTGTATAATGCCAAAAAATATCTTAGTTGGAAAAGGCGTACAAAATCATATAGCTCAAATTCCTCCATTTTTACACATGAGAATACTGAGATCGTCACATAATAGAGAATTTCCAATATAGCCACAAAGACAGAAGTGCTTACAGAGAGGTCTCCACAGCCGCAGATAACATCAGCCGATATTCAAAGCAGGGAGAACAAACTATAAGTTCTGTTTATATTTCTAGTTTCAAGGTCAGCTGTTTATTTTTAAAGTTTCCATCTTGATGAGTTCATTAACCACCATTAGCAAGTTGAGAAATGCTTGAATTTCAAGAAGAATATTTTCTCCCTCCAGCCTACCATGACATAGCAGGGCCTTGGGAACAGCGGAAGTGTCTTGTTTTGGCATTTCTAATGGAGTTGTAACCAACAGCAGAGGGTTCCTGTCCACCCACAGCTCCGTGAAGAGGTGAACCAAAGGAAGGTGCTAGGGTGCTTGAACACTCCTCTCTGTTTTGTCCTTTGTCCCCCAGTCTTAAGAGGAAAACTGAAGGCTTCAAGACAGGGGAACGACCCCCATTTGCTAAGAGCTGGCACTTAACATGTTAATAGTGATCAGCCATCCATGTTGACCTTCAAAAGCTCTACCTAGAAAAATTATGCTTTAGTGGATTGAAGTTTGCACCGCCCCCCTAAAGATTTGTCCACCAGACCCTCAGGATGTGATCATATTCAGCATAAGTGTCTTTGCAGATATAATTAAGGTAAAGATCTCCTGATGAGATCATCCTGGATTAGGGTGGGCCTGAAATCCAATGAGTGTTCCCAAAAGAGACAGAAAAGGAGAAGCCACAGAGACACGGGGGAGAAGCCTGCATGAACACAGAGGCAGACATGGAACCATGTGGTCACAAGCCCAGGAACGCCCGAGGCCACCAGAAGCTGGAAGAGGCCAGAGAGGATTCTCCACCTCGGAAGGAACACAACTCTGCCAACACCTTGACTTCAGACTTTTGGTCTCCAGAGCACTGAAAGGATAAATATCTGATGTTTAAAGCCACCCAGTTTATGGTACTTGATTGCAGCAACCCTAGGAAGCTCATACGGGTATTTTCTCTAAATTGACCCAAATGAAAACCCTCTTTCCGCCTCCTCTGTTTCCTCCTTTGGTGATAAGTTATCTGTCTAAAGAAAATGGAAATTATCCAAGTAAAATGATCATTGTGATTAAACTCCTTCTTCCTCCAAGAAATAAAATTCCAACTAGCGAGACAAATGTAAACATTTGGGAAAGATGGTCCTGTCTCTGCCTTTGCTGGGTGTTCTCTACGGCCTTGGTCCCGTTTTCATGTCCACGTAATCAGGATGATAATTATTTGAAATGTGCAATCGCTACATTCTTATAGACTCGTCGCACACCACATGGTACCTTTTATCGGTAATTGCTCAATAATTCTGTATTTGACCAGGTATGGTTCAAGTGATGTTCACTTCAGAAATGGTACCTGCCCCATCACCTCATTCACTGGGAACATAGAGAATCCAAAACACTAATTTAAAACTTAGGGAAAATATGTATTCCTCTGGAGGAAAACAATCCCCATTTTACCAGCAGCATGATTTCCAAGTTAGAAATTAAATACTTTGATTGGGGAAAACAAGAAAAGAAACCCGGGATCATTCCTAAGTCATCATGCATTGGGTACATTTAAGCAACACAGCATTAGGCTTGAAAGCAAGAACCTTCTGACAACAATAATCAGAGTTAGAATAGTAGCTGCTATTGGTTGAGTGTGGGCTTCACAAAGTACAAAGCCAAATGCTCTACCTACGGAAGTGGTTCCCAACGGGGAGGGACTTGTCCCCCCCCCCCGCCCCCACCCAGGGGATATTTGGCTTGGATGTCACAAATGCAGAGGGTCTGGCGTGGAGGCTGTGCTAGTGGGCACAGGCCAGGAGAGCTGCTAAACATCCTGCAAGGCACAGGACAGGCCCCCCAGAATTCTCCAGCCCACAGTGTCAGTTGTGCGAAGGTGAGAAACCCCAGCACAGACCCACCTAGGGTCCCCATCAGGCCCAGCCAACAGATAAGGACACTGCGTTTCAGGGACAATAAATAATATGCCCACGTTCCCATGGCAAGTTTGGAAATCCGTGGTTTACTCTGCAGGGATAGATAACGAAACAGCAATTGTTTCCCAGGCGTAGGAACCTGGGAATGGATTAAAGACAGACAGACGTTGCAGAGATGTTAGCGTTCAACGGCATGTGAAAGACATGGCGTAATTTTCATGGCCGTGCATGTTTCTGGGTGTTGACCACCAGCAGATCCTGGTTCCAAGCGGGCAAAGAACACGTTCTTTACAACCTGCCGACCTGTGTTTGCCTCGTCTCTGATTTTTTTTCTCTGCTTTATCATCCGTAATTGGATAACTTTTCTCCAATTTTCTCCTTGGAGCAGTGAAGATAAGGTTTCTGTTTAATCATCCTCCTCGAAGCACTTGCAATCAGGCAGGATATTGCTGCTTTTAAAATAAGACAATGACATTTAATGACTTTCATTTCTTCCTATACAAAAGATTAATTTATATGCTGGAGTCATCGGTTCATTGGAAAACTCGGCCTATTCTTTGTGAAATGCTGCAGTATGATTAACAGCTCAATCCCACCCTTATATTTTTAATTTTGTGGCTTTCTCTGTGTCTATTTACCTTTGCAGTCTAATTTAGCCTTTGCCTTGGCGTTAGGATAAACTTCGCAAACCGAGCTGAGGGGTGGGAACCTGCCTGGAGGGGACGCCGCGGGATTCCCATCTCCAGACAGAACAGTCGGGTCAGTGAATGGGGTACAAGGGACCTTGCCTGGAGGGCCTGCTTAGCCCAGCTTCTCTGCTCTGACCCTAACACCTCCACCCCCGTTGCCTCATTCCACACACCCCAGGCTCTGGCCACACCAGACGGCTCCTTTTCCCCAGAATAGCCGATGTATCCCCCCATTTCCGCATCCTTTTGCAAGACTTTCCCTTCTGCCCAAATGCCTTCTCTTGTCTCTTCCATCAAAATCCTGTCTACCCCTCAAAGTCCATCTCGAGCGTCCTGTGTCCAAACCCTGCTCTGACTCTCCTGAAGAAGTGACTCACTCCTTCCTGGACCCACACAGTCCTTGCTGTGAGGCTCCTGTCTCGTTATGCCTTTTGTTGTGGTGCAAACAGCCGTCACTTGCTGGTCGCTCTCTTGTCACGAGAGCCCTGAGCTGCTGAATCACCCGTGTCATGTTACAGACGAGGAAGTCAAGATTTAGAGAATGTCAGTGTTACGTTCAGGTTCATACGGTTATTAAGAGGGTGTAGTGAGCTGTCGAGTCAAAGTCTGAAGCGTTTTGTTTTTTGTTTTGTTTTGTTTTCCCTTCTAAAACTCAAGGAAGAGCCCCCTGCGGGAGCGAAGGGTCTGAATGGAAGTTTCCCCAACAGAGAGAGGTCAACATGGCGGCAGCCTGATGCCTCCACACTCAGTGAGGGCCACCTCTCCCAACACGCTGCAAAAGGTGGGCCAGAGCTCTCCCCAGGCCCCCGTAGACCTGTTCCCAATTAGAAATTGCCACATTAAGGGGCGCCTGGGTGGCTCAGTCAGTGAAGCATCCAACTCTTGACCCTGGTTCAGGTCATGATCTTGTGAGTTCATCTCAGGTCGTGATCTTGTACGTTCGTGAGTTCGAGCCCTGCATCAGGCTCTGTGCTGACAGTGCAGAGCCGGCTTGGGATTCTCTCTCTCTCTCTCTCTCTCTCTCTGCCCCATCCCCCTCTCTAAAAACAAATAAACTTAAAAAAAAAAAAAAAAGAACTTGCCACATTGAACACGCAGTGGAAAATCTTCCAACGTGGTGCCATGAATCATTATTAATAAAATGTGTTTATCTCTCACCCACAATGAGATTTTCCCCCACCGAATATTCACATCACTTCATGTCTCAAGCCAAGAGAAAGGGTTCAGCTGATCCCCAGGCCAAGTCCTGGCCTCAGAAACTTGCTTCTAATTCTTCCTGATGTTAATGGTTAGTGTGACCCGTTTCCTAAGAGAAAAGATGCCCTTTTGGGATGGAGACTTACAGTTCCAATGGTCCCCAGTGCTCACAGGTGACCTGATCCATTGTGACAACTTCTTGGTGCCCCCAAAGCTATGTATTACAGAAACTAAGAATTCTTACTGCACAGGGTTGAACAGATGCAGTCAGGAAAAAGAAATCGTTGTCACAGTTTTGCCTGAGACGAGTGACTGATGCCTCTGTGGTGCAGAAAGCCCCCGCCTGCCCCCCACCCCCTGCTCGTTCCCGGATATGACATAACCCCGTGATGGCAGGTAGAAAAGTGGTCCCATCTTTCCTCCCAGTGCCCCCCACCCCCTCTCTCTCTGACACAGAGACAACTTTAATTCCACCCTGACTTTCAGCTCCGTGCCACCAAGTATAAAATACGCCCTTCACAGCATAAAATTGCCTGGGGCCCGGGAAATCATGACAGGCAAAGCTATAGGTGCCTTGGGGATCATCTTTTGAATGACTCTTAGCCTTTTTAGGTTCCAGACACCTAAAAGAGTTTGGTAAAAAGCTCTGGTCCTCTCCCCCAAAACACACATAGACACAGGCTTACAGCTTCAGGGACCCTACAGACCTACAAGCCCAGCCATGAAGCCCCGTGGTTGAAAGCCCGTGATCCAGTCCAAGAGAGAGACCCAGAAAACCATCACAACTGGCCAAGATCTTGCACCCGAGGGCAGAAGTAGGGCAAAAATGCAGACCCTGCGTCCTTTGGGCAGTACTGGTAAAGCTCCTCCCCCTGTCTCCCCCACCCACGGTCCCTCCCAGGAGCCTCCCACACCCCCATACTCCCCTCAAGACTGAATCAGGCACACCTCTCCCATGACCATACACAGGGTCATTCGTGAAGCTCTTTAAAGTAAACTTTTTAATGAAGAAGGACACACATGCCAAAAAGTACGCGGCTCGGTAAATGTTCACAAAACAAGCACACCGGCCAAATCGACACACAGCACACTCTGAGCCCCTCATAGTCTTCCTGACACCCCCCTGGCAGTCACCCCCACCTGGAAAGATAAACACTATCCTGATAGCGGTCACTCTAATTAGCTTCGCATACTTCTGAACCTGATATCAACGGAATCAAAGAACACATTCCCTTTTGTGTGTGGACTCTTTCCCTCAAAACCGTGCTTGAGAGATTCATCCATATCGTTGTATATAATTATAATTTGTTCTTTCTCATCGCTGTAGAGTGTTCCATGGTATGACTAGGCCACAATTTAGTTTTCTATTTTACTGTTGATGGCCATTTGAGTTATTTCCAGTGTGGGGCTCTTCCAGATTGGGCTGCTGTGAGTTTTCTTATGCATGTCTTTTGATGAATAAATGTGCTATATTGAGCATATGCCTAGGTATCGAAACACGGGGTCACAGGGTGTATATGTGTTCAAATTTAGTAGATAATACCAAAACGTTTCCCCCAGTTTGCATTGCCACCAACAACCAATAAGAATTCCAGTTGCTGGGACGCCTGGGTGGCTCAGGAGGTTAAGCATCTGACTTTGGCTCAGGTCGTGATCTTAGGGTTCGGGAGTTCGAGCTGTGCTGACGGCTCAGAGCCTGGAGCCCGCTTCAGATTCTGTGTCGCCCTCTCTCTCTGCCCCTCCCCCCTCGCACTCTGTCTCTCTCTCTCTCTCAAAAATAAACAAACATTAAAAAATTTTTAATAAAATAAAATGCAAACTCATTAAAATAAAAAAGAATTCCAATTGCTTCGCATTCTCTCCAACACAAGGTAGTATTCCGTCTTTTGAATTCTAACCATTCAAGTGGTTATTTCATTGTGGCTTTCAAATACATTTTCCTGGTGATTGGTACCGTGATTAAACTTTCCAGATATTTATTGGAACACCTGGGTGGCTCAGTCCGTTAAGCTCTTTGTTGGGGCTCTGACTTCTGGTTTCCGCTTAGGTCACAATCGCACAGTTTGTGAGTTCGAGCTCCGCATCGGCTTCTGAGGTGACAGTGAGGGTCTGCTTGGAATTTTCTCTCTGCCTCTCTCTCTCTCTCCCTCTCAAAAGAAATAAAGAAATATTAAAAATTTTAAAGACACTTTTCAGCTATTTATTGGTTTATAAAACATTAATTCAAGTCTTTTTGCCCATTTTTCTATGGGGTTATCTTTTTCTTATTGGTTTCTGGGGTTTTTAAGAATACATTCTAGTATGAGTTCTTAGTCAGATATACGTACGGTAAATATCTTCTCCTACTCCGAGGTATGAATTTTTATTCTTTATTAGCGTCTTTTGGTGAACAAAAATTCTTTTTTTTTTTTTAAATTATACCTATTAATTAATTTATTTATTTTTTTTTATTTTTTAATATATGAAATTTACTGTCAAATTGGTTTCCATACAACACCCAGTGCTCATCCCAAAAGGTGCCCTCCTCAATACCCATCACCCACCCTGCCCTCCCTCCCACCCTGCCCTCCCTCCCACCCCCCATCAACCCTCAATTTGGGTGAACAAAAATTCTTAATTTTAATGTAGTCCAACTTATTATTCCTGTTCTTTATCATTAGTGCTATTGGTGTCATGTTTTAGAAATCTTTGCCAAAGCCAAAGGTCATAAAGGTATTCTCTACATTTTCTCCTAGAAGCCTTATTAATTTATTTTTCATATTTAAATCTTGGGGCACCTGGGTAGTCGATCGTTTAAGCGTCCGACTTTGGCTCAGGTCATAATCTCACAGTTTGTGGGGTCAAGCCCTGCATCGCACTCTATGCTGATAGCTCAGAGCCTGGAGTCTGCTTCAAATTCAGTCTCTCCCTCTCTCTCTGTCCCTCCCCCACTTACAGTCTGCCTCCGTCTCTCTCTCAAAAATAAATAAACATTAAAAAAAATTAAATCCGTAGTCTATAAATCTATAATAGAATTGTTTTTGTGTATGGTATGAGATAAGAGTCAGGCTTCTTTTTTTTTTTTTTTTTTAATGGATATCCAGTTGATTTAGTCCCTCTTGTTGAAAAGACTTTTCCTTCCCTAGTGTACTGTGTATAAACCAACTAACTTCATACGTATGGGTCTATTTCTGGACTCTATTCTCTTTCTTTAGACAATTTTTTATCCTTGCACCAATGCCTCGCTCTTTTAATTATTGTAGCCGTACGATAAATCTTGATACCTAATAATATAAGTCTTTCAACTTTGCCCTTCTTTAAGATTGTCTTAGCTCTTTTGGGCTCTGTGCACTTTCGTATAAATAGAAGAATCAGACTGCAATTTCCACAAAAATCATCTGAGAATTTGGATTCAGATTGCATTGAATCTATACTCTATTTGTTTGTTTTGGGTCGGCTTTAGCTCAAGCGGTTACTTCGCATGTGGTTTTTGTTTGTTCCTTTATATTTTAGAGAGAGAGAGTGGGGGAGAGAGGCAGAGAGAGAGAAAGAGAGAGAATCTTAAGTAGGCTCTATGCTCAGTCCAGAATGGAGCCCAATCCCACAACCCTGGGATCATGACCTGAGCTGCAATCAAGAGTTGGATGCTCAACTGACTGAAGCACCCAGGCTCCTCAAATCTGTACTCTAATTTGAGAAAGATTTGATATCTTTATAGTATTTAATTTTTCTAGTCCATGAACATGGTATATACCTCCATTATTTGTCATCTTTAATTCCCTGCAATAATATTGTGTACTTTTCGGTGTTGAAGAGTTACACATTTTTCATTAGATTAATTCCTAGAAATTCAATGTGAGTCTTTTGGTTGTTTGGGGGGGGGGGGGTGGGTAAAAGGGGCTGGTGCTACATGATGTGATTATTTTATTTTATTTTGTGATTTTTTTTGTTGCTGCTATTAAAAAATACAATTTATTTTTATATATAGACTTTGTATCCAGATCTTGCTAGGCTGATTTATTCTAATTATTTATATATTACTTTGTGTTTTCTACATACACAATCATGTTGTCTATAAAGAGGAACGGTTTTATGTCTGTTTCTTTCTTTCTTCCTTTCTTTCTCTTTCTGCCTCTTTTTCTTTTTCTTGCCTTATTACACTAGCCAGGACGACCAGTAAAATGCAGAACTTGTGATAGTGGCCATCCTTGTCACTTAGACTATTTCAGAGAGAAAAATGTTTGTATTGTACCATTAAATATGATGTTTTACTAAGGATTTGTTCCAATTTAAGACGTTATCTTCTATTCTTACTCTCAACTTTTACTTTTTAATCACATGCTTTTATCGCATTTAGTTTTTTTTTTTCCTTTATTCTGTTAATGTGACAATCACAGTGATTAATTTTTTACTATTATACTGACTTTGCATCCTTGGAGTAACCCAGCCTAGCTTTTATATATCATTGTATTCTAGTTAAAATATTTTGTTTAAGATTTTTATGTTCACAAAAGAAATTAATGCATGATTTTCCTTTTTTTTTTTTTAATCTCTTTATCAAGTTGTTGTAAGATTATGCTAGCCTCATAAAGCAAGTTGGGGAGGGATTCTTTTTCTAAATTTTGATACAACTGGTTGTCTATTTCTTCCTCGAATATTTGAAAGAATTCACCATGGAAGCCATCTGAATCCAGAGCTTTCTTTGTGGGAAGAATTCAATTACAGAATGAGCTTCTCTGACAGGCATAGGACTTTTCAGGGTGTCTGTTTGTTTTTGAGTAATTTGTAGTAAGTGTTGTTTTTCTAACATGTTGTCTGTTTTGCCTAACTTTCAAATGTATTGGAATAAAGTTGTTCATAATATTGGCATTAGTATCTGTAGGATCTATAGTGATTTTTTTTTCAGTCCAGATTTTGGTACATTGTGCTCTCTCTCAGTCTTGCTAGAGGGTTACCAATTTTATTAGTCTTTTTGAAGAATGAACATATGGCTTTATTCTATGTTTGTTTCCTATCTTATTAATGTCTGCTGACCTGAGGCTGGATTATAGCCTTTGAAAACTCTAGTTTCCCTGCTAAGGGTGTAGCCTGCCAGGTGTCCAGTTTAGAGTCTGGAATATTTACTAGGGCCCCTCCTTCTGTGTGTCTCCTGAATACAAATGTTTCTCATCCCGGTACCATAAAACTACCCATAACTTGCTATTTTTTCAGCCACTTCTTTGCTTCTTGGCATCTTGCTCTGGGTGACTTGTTAATGCCTAAAGGTGAAAAACATCAAGTATTGGGCTCACTTCTGTTCACTTCTCTTCTCCCTGTGATGACTCCTTAAGTTCTGGCTGCCTAAGCAATCCCAGACTCTAATGTTTGCTTTCCTAGCCCTACAGGATCGCCAAAACTTTCTGCTGGCTTCCCTGCCTCTCAGCAAGGGCCTTTTAGCAAGCATCTCAGCCTCTAGTCACAAGCAAATGTCAACAAGGCGCCCAAAGGGAAAAGTGGTAGGTAATATGTTGCCCTGCCCTCAATGATCCCTGCATTCTAAGCCCTTTCCCCACAAGTCCTGGCTGCTTTCACAGCTTTCTAATTCCTTCAAACATATGCTTGGGCGGGGGGGTGGTTTATTTCGTTTTGCGTGGGTTTTCTACTTGTTTCTGTGGGTCTGTTGCTTTGATAAAAGCTGCTCCATCAAACACAGTGAAATCTCACTTTTATTTCAGCCTAGAATCCAGGTTCCAAACAACATGCAAAGCCCCCACTCTTCCTTCCAGTTTTATCTCCCAGCTTCTCCCTAAATGTGAAACATTCTGCTCCCCCTCTCAGCACTTGATGTTGCTGTGTTCCTTACCAGAAATTCCATCACTTGCCAATTCCACCTGTCAAAGTCTTGGTCATGTTCTGAGACTCATCAGGAATGTCACTTCCTCTGTGAATCCTGTCCTTATCCCGCTGGCCGAAGGTTATCTTTTCCTTCTCTGGCCATCCGTCCTGCCTTGTCTGTGGGACATTGAGCTCCTGCCCGAGACTACAAGTTCCTTGAGGGAAGGACTGGGACTCATTCATTCACCTGCAGTCAGTGCTAAGCAGGAGACTTGGCCCATTCACATAGGCTCAATAGCTACATTATCCCATTTAGGTCTCTGAATCAAGTTGAAGTTCGGTATCACTATAGTAGTCAAGGATCTTGTATCTAAGTGGCAGAAACACAAGTCAAACTTGCTTTAAAATATACTTTTATATGTATATATATTATATAATTTATATTATATTGTATTACATTACATTATATTACAATGAATGCGTGCTGAGAAGGCAGAAACCATGGCCTCCTGTTGAGGTGAGAGCCCAGAAAGAAATATATTGTCAAAGCAAGTTCATGAATCACTCCTGGGGACCCAACTACTCTCTAATGAAATGAAAAGAAAGAGTTTTTCAGCCAACCTACTGCTCACTTTCTTTTTTTTTTTTAATGTTTATTTATTTTTGAGAGACAGAGACAGAACACAAGCAGGAGAGGGGCAGAGAGAGAGGGAGACAGAGAATCCAAGGCAGGCTCCAGGCTCCCAGCTGTCAGCACAGAGCCCGACGCGGGACTCAAACTCACAAACTCATGACCTGAGCCGAAGTCGGATGCTTAACCGACTGAGCCACCCAGGTGCCCCCCCCCACCCGCCCACTGCTCGCTTTCTAGGGCTGGTATCCCATAGAATCCCACTCGGTGAAAACCCAACTGTAAACTGCCTGTAAATCTAGAACCTTCTATGATCATGATTCCAGCCACAATGCTACTACAACCAGCTCTGTGCAACAGCCACTTCTTCTAGAAAGCTGCTGAATCTTATTACTCTATCTGGACTGAATCGCCATCAACAGATAAAGAATCTTGGCTGTCTGCCCTCCCCACCAAGGATTAGCTGTGGTTTGAGGAGGAGGTTGCAACTTCCTCCCCAGGGAGCTGTGGCTCCAGGGTCCTTTGGTCATTTTCTGTGTCTGCTCCTGGGGTGGGGGCTGGTAGCAGCCCTCACCTTTAGCCCTTCTTGCCAAGAATATATTCCACATGACTACTACCGGGGCAGCAGATTTGTCTTAAAGCAATTTGCTTCTTTTACCAAGGAGAATGCTATTTTTAAGAGGAATAAATGGTAATGTCCGTGTGCATAACCTTTGACTCAGTATCCCCGTATCTAAGAATTTATCTTGAGGAAAGTATAGTAGACATGGGCAAAGATGCCTATGGAAGGACGTTCGCTGAAGCATCATCCTTAATAGCAAAACAAAAAAAGCCTACATTTTCATCAGGCACGAAAAGCCTACAAAATGGTGGTCTCAGTCGAGCAGTGGAAACCTTTGCAGCCATTAAAAGTCACATGCTGAAATATTTGCTGACTTGGGAAAACGTTTAAAGTAGAGTAAGAGAAAAGGGGCCAAAAAGTAATAAAGTCCAGTTTGCTTTTTGAAAGGTTAATCTTTATGTAGAAAACGCACATCAAGCAGGTCTAAAAAGACACACCAAAATATCACTGGTGGTTATTGCTGGGAAGCATAACAGTGGTTGATTTGAGGGATTTGTATACAAAGAACCATCATTTCATTTCCTTCTTAGGAGACAGGGAAAATTTCTACACCCATCCAAGCAGCCAATGCCTCGTTCACATCAACATTGGACCACAAACACATCTGTTTTAAAGAATCTGCTTCTGTTAACTGGGCTCCTAAGGACAATTGTATTTTTTTAAAGCATTAATATTAGCCTTGAACTTGGTTTTATTGGCAGCAAAAGAAAAAAAAATGTAGAGCTATAATGTTGGAAAGGGACCAACTTCCAAGACCAGAAGCAGGCTTTGAGGCCAAGAGTCCCAGCTTGGACATAAAAGCCAGAGGCAGGCCTCCCATCGGGCTGGTGTCTGAGACAGCTTGTCTTCAGCCGCTAGAGTGACAGGTGATGGCCCTACTGTTTTCCAAACTCTGAAATATGTAGGTCCATTGTCTCTAGGACATTTCCAAAGGATAAAATATGTGACATGGGCTCCAAAGGTCCCTTCCAAGCCACAGTCGGCTCAGAGATGATGTAAACCCAACAGAAGTTCGGCCAGAAATCCAGCAGAAGTGAGGAGGGACCCGGAGTATCTAGACAGCCTTGTGCAGGAACCTGCAGGTGATGAAAGGCACCAGGCGGGAATTTTCTCCTCATTTAAATATGTGATTTTGACTCTCCCTGGGTCCCTTTATTTGTTTTTCTTGCTTCTTGCTACGTCTTAAATTTCAGCATTATTTTAAGCAAAGTTGTTGTATGTTAATTTACTTTACCAAACACACACAGAGCTGTCTCGAGAGCTGGCATGATAAATGGTAACTGCACTGGCTATTGGCCCCAAAGGCGGTAATTTGTGTTTTGAAATTCCTTAATTATATATGTACACAGCAACTCTAATGGCCCCCATAGAGGCCCTGGGCCCGGCCAAGGTCCCTAAACGCTGTCGCAGGAACTGGAATAAAAACTTATAAAGGAAGAGCTTTAAATCAGTAATGGGGATAAATCGCATAAAAGAAAATCTGTAACGTAGTGTACAAGGCATTGTAACCACCACATCTATCATTACAAAGAAGAGTAAATCACTAAAAGAATTAAGTGTCCTTGATACAGTAAAGAAGAATTAACTTTTAACTCGGAGCTTCCCTCCTGATGTTGGATGACTGCCCCCCCTCCCCGTGCCAACCAGCTAACCCTTGGGAAATCTAAGGATGACAGCGGAAATCAAGTTTCAGAAGGGAGGAGCGTGCTAGTCGCTTCCATGGGGGTTCCTATCTCATTTGTTTACACAGCCAGACAAATAAATGAGCCGCTGAAAAGATCATGCGTATGAGAGTGTCTCTGCGTAAATACCCAAATGTTAAAAATAAAAAAGCAATTCCATTTTACGATGTACACAACGTGCACAGTGTAGCACGTATGTCTCTTCACAACGCACAAAGCATTTTCACATGGAGCTATTGGTGTGGGCTCACCACAGCCCCGTGGGCCCAGCTGGGCAGACAGCATTGTGCCATTTTACAGAGGAGGAAACCAAGGCTCGATGTGTCGGTGCCTGGCATAGGGCCCCATGGTCAGGACGGATGGAGCCAGGGCCAGAAATCCAGACCCCCCTAGCTCTTCCCGACTGTGTAAGGGCCTTCAATGCAAAAAGCAGGAAAGACGTCATGGGGCGGTCCTCTGCGCCACTGGCGCCTGGAGTAGGCAGGACAGCTGGCAGGGAAGCCGCCAAGGGCTTCAAAATTCAAGAGTTCAAAAACACCAGCCAGCCGCCATGGAGATCTCCCAGTGAGAAGAAGCAAGCCCCCGCTCCTGCTACTGGTCCCGATCCTCCTCCAGGGAAGTGGGGACAGGTCCCAGTCTTGCCATCGTCCCCTAGGATACCAGAGGTGACACAGTTGACACTTCTCTAAACAACAGGTTGCCCTTCCTGGCAGGAGAGTAACTCACAAAATTGCCGCCCTACTTAACCCACAGATTGCTGTAATGATGCTATGAGAAAATTCGCGCCTAGCATGAAGGCCAGGAGGAAGTGTTGGTTCCATCAGAAGAGAGATGGCAGGTCCTGAATCAAGCACGTGGAGGTGTTCGTGAACTGCAAAGTCTTCACACAGATGACGGGCTGTTACTATTTCGTCAACAAATAGCACTGAGGACACATCGCTCGCTCTGCACGGTGCTAGACCCTCTAGGGGATGCAAAGGATCAGGTGAGGTTCACTCCCCATCCTCGGGGAGCAAAGCTTCATGCAGGTAAACAAAGATGTCCTTAGCCTGTGAGTGTCAACAGCAGCAGAAACCACAAGAGCCAGCTGTTTGTCAGGGAGGCGGGAACTGATCATGAGAAAGAGCTTTCGAGATGAGTGCAGGCTCGGGGATGAGGGAGTCCATCAGAGATCCTCCGAACCCTCTTGACTCCAAGGCGGGCCAGCGACCAGCAACCTCTTCGTCTCCTGGGAGCTTGTCAGTGATGCGGACTCTCGGGCCCAGCCCCAGACGGAGGACCTGGGCTTCGAGAATGTGTTTTACAATATCTAAAGTGACCACAGCGAGATGCTACTTCACACCCGTTAGGACTGCTATTATGGAGGAAGGAGAAGGAGAAGAGACCATTGGGACTGCTATTATGGACAAAGGAGAAGAGGAAGGGGAGAGGGAGGAAGATGAGGAGGAGGTGAAGGAAGAGGGAAAAGAAGAAGAGGAGGAGGAGAAGGAAGAAAACAAGTGTTGGCGAGGATGTGGAGAAATTGGAGCCCTCGGGCACCAGCGGTGGGAATGCAACATGGCGCACCCGCGGTGGAAAACAGCATGGCGGTTCTGCAAAAGACAGAGAATTATCACGTGATCCAGCAATTCCACTTCTGAATGTATTCCCAAAAGAACTGAAAACAAGGTCTCAAACAGGGATTTGCACATCCACGTGCTTAGCAGCAGTATCCACAATGACCAAAAGGCGGAAACAACCCAAACGTCCGTTGACAGGTGAACAACGAACAAAATGTGACATCCACATGTGGTGGGATATTATTCAGCCTTAAAAAAGAATGAAGTTCCGGCACAGGCTGGAACACGGATGAACCCTGAGAACATTATGTGGAGTGAAATAAGGCCCTCACAGAAGGATGGATATTGTATGATTCCGCTTATACCAAGGGCCCTAGAATAGTCAGATTCAGAGAGACAGTAGGATGGTTCTGGCCAGGGGCGAGGGGTGGGGGGCACAGAGGGTTGTTGTTCAACAGATCCAGCGTTTCAGTGTTGCAAGAGGAGAGGAGTTCTGGAGATGGATGGCAGTGCTGGTGGTGGTGTCACCACAATGTGAATGTCCTTAAGGCCATCAAAGCATACATTGGAAAGTGGTAAGTTTTAGTTATGTATATTTTACCACCACCGAAAGAAAGGCACGAGCGCTATATAAACAAATACCTAGAAAGCTCCCCTGTGCCACCAGTAAGGAGCTTGGGAGTCACCACTCCACCCTCACAATCAGCCAAAAGGTGAGCAAACTGAACAACCAACAACTCTTCTCAGATCTGTGAAGAGAAGTGAGGTCCCAGAGCAGCCCACTGCCCCCAAAGCTGGAGAGACAGACGGGGCGGATCCGGAGAATCCCAGCTGATGCAGCAGAAATCTCCACAAACCCTAGGGCCTTGGGAGGGAACCAGGAACTGTAACTGACAACCTGCTGGAGGCTCAGTGGGGACAAGTCCCAGAGTGGCCGGGTCATAGGGAAGGTCCCACACTTCCATGGGTCTTACCTCCAGAAGCTCTATCAGGTTCTTGCAGTAAATAGCAGAGAAAAATCCCCTTGTGTTTCTGGTAGGGAGGGGGAAATAGAGTTTTTTGAAATATGCCAGAGCCCTCATAATAAGGCCTGCCTTTGGGAGAAACTAGTTAACCAGCACCTGCCCTGCTGGGGTTTTATCAGAGCCTAACTGACCTACGGGAAGGGAAATACTCCACTCCAGTCCACTCGAGCCATCCTGTCCCACCTAAGCAGGGAGGAGAAAACAAACAGAGAAACATTTGTGAAGTTCTCAGCCCAGAAGCACAGGCTCACTAAAAGCCCTCCCCCTCCCCCTTACATCACATTACCAAAGGCCTATTTACAGCAACTCCTTTTACCCAGCCCATCACATCCTAATATCAGCTAAAAAATTATAAGGCGTACTAAAAGACAAAAAACAGTTTGAAGAGACAGAGCAAGCATTAAAACCAGACATGGCAGGGATTATCAGACCAGGAATTTAAAACAACTATGATTAATATGCCAAGGGCCCTAATGGATAAAGAAAACGGTATGCAAGAGCTGGTGGGTGATCTAAGCAGAGACGGAAATCCTAAAATGGACCGAAGGAAGGAAGGAAGGAAGGAAGGAAGAAAAGAAAAGAAAAGAAAGGAAGAGATCAAAAACGCTGTAAGAGAAATGAAGAGTGCCTTTGATGGACTTAATGGATTTAACATGGCTGAGGAAAGAATCCCTGATCTCGAGAATATGACAGTAGAAACCTCCAAAACTGAAAATCAAAGAGAAAAAGACTGAAAAAACACCAGAATGATCCAGAACTTGTAGGACAACTACAAAGGTGTAACACATGCACAATGGGAATACCAAAAGGAGGAGAGAGAGAGAGAGAGAGAGAGAGAGAGAGAGAGAGAGAGAAAGGAACAGAAGGGATACTATAGAAGCAAGAGTCACTGAGAACTTCCCCCAAGTTAACAACAGACACCAAACCACAGATGCAGGAAGCTCAGAGAACGCGGAGCAGGAAACATGCCAAAGAAACTACACCTAGGCATATCATTTTCAAATTCCAGAACATTCAGGATAGAGGAAAGATCCTGAAAGAAACTAGAAGAAAGAAAACCTTACCTATGGAGGAGAAAAGATGAGAATTGCAGTCAACGTCTCCTCAGAACCTTGCAAGCAAGAAGAGAATGGAGTGAAACATTTAAGTGTTGAGAGAGAAAAAATACCAACCTAGAATTCTGTGCCCTGTGAAATTATCTTTCAAAAGTGAAGGAGAAATGAAACTTTCTCAGACAAACAAAAATTGAGCGAATTTGTTAACAGGAGACCTGCCTTGCAAGAAATGTTAAAAGAAGTTTTTTATGGGCACCTGGGTGGCTGAGTTGAGCATCCAACTCTTGATTTCTGCTCAGGTCATGATCCCAGGGTTGTGGGATCAAGCCCCAGTCAGGCACCACACTGATTGTGGAGCCTGGTTAAGAGTCTCTCTCTTTCTCTCTGCCCCTCTCCCCAGCTCACACATGCTCTCTCTTTAAAATAAAATAAACAAATAAATAAAATAAAAAAGTTTGTTTGTGCAAAGGAAAATAATATCAGAAACTCAGAACTACATTAAGAAAGGAAGAGCATCAAAGAAGGAATAAGTGAAAGTATAATTAAAACATTTTTTCTAAGTATATTTATTTTTGAGAGAGAGCGAGAGAGAAGCAGTGAGGGAGGGGCAAAGAGAGAGGGAGAGAGAGAGTCCCAAGCAGGCTCCACACTGTCAGTGCAAAGCCCAATGTGGGGCTTGAACTCACAGACCATGAGATCATAACCTGAGCTGAGGTTGGATGCCTAACCAACTAAGCCACCCAGGTGCCCCTAACACATATTTTTTTTAATTCTTGATTGACCTAACAAATAGAAGTTTGTTGAAAATAATAATTGCAACAACGTATTCAATTATATATCCTTAATTATGTATCTAATATACCTATTAGCATATAACTTCTATACACTAACCAAAAGAAAGCTGAAGTAGCTATAGTAATTTCAGACAGAGAAGACTTCAAAGCAAGGAAAGTTATCAGGGATAACAAGGGCATTACATAACTAGAAAGGAGTCAAATCTCCAAGACATAACAATCCTTAACTTATATGCTCCTAACAACAGAGCATCAAAATATGTGAGGCAAAAACAGGTTAGACTGCAAGAATAAATAGATTAATCCACAATTATAGGCAACATCCCTCTATCATAAATGGATAAATCCCTCAGGCAGAAACTTAGTAAAGACATAGTTGAACTCAGCAATGCCATCAACAATAAATGTCTGTTGACTATTCATTCAACAACAACAGAATACATATTCTTCTCAAGCTTACATGGATCATTCACCAGGATAGATTGCATTCTGGGCCATGAAACACACCTTAACAAATTCAGATGTACAGAAATCATATAATATCTTTTCCCACACCACAATTGGATCAAACTAGAAATCAATAACAGAAAGATAACCCCAAAATATGTGGAGATTTAAAAACATACTTTGAGCACCAGGATAGCTCAGTTGGTTAAGCGTCCGACTTTGGCTAAGGACTTTGGCTAAGGACTCACAGTTCATGAGTTTGAGCCCTGCATTGGGCTCTGTGCTGACAGCTTGAAGCCTGGAGGCTGCTTCAGATTCTGTGTCTCCCTCTCTCTCTGGCCCTCCCCTGTTTGTGTTCTGTCTCTCTCTCAAAAATAAATAAATATATTTTTAAAAATTTTTTAATTAAAAAATTAAAAAAAAACATACTTGTAAATAACACATGGGTCAAAAAAGAAATTTCAAGAGAAATTAAAAATATTTTTAACTAGGGTGCCTGGGTGGCTCAGTTGGTTAAGCATCTGACTCTTGATCTCAGCTCAGGTCATGATCTCACCATTTGTGGTATCAATCCCCACATTGAGCTCTACACTGACAGGGTGGCACCTGCTTGGGATTCTCTCTCTCCCTCTCTCTGCCCCTCCCCGACTCACCCTCTCTCTTTCTCTCTTTCAAAATAAAGTAATACACATTAAAAAATATTTTTAACCAGAGAGAAATGAAAACACAACTAATCAAGATTTGTAGGATGCAGGGAAAGCAGTGCTTTGAGGGAAATTTATAGCACTGAATGCACATACTTAGACAAAAAGAAAGCTCTACGATCAGTTATCTAAGCTTCTGCCATAGGAAACTAGAAAAAAAGAGCAAATTAATCCCAAAATAAGTAGAAGAAATAATAAAAATTAGAGCAGACATCAATGAAATTGAAAACAGGATATCAATAGAAAATATCCATGAGAACAAAAGCTGATTCTTTAAAAAGACCAATATAATTGATAAGCCTTTGGCCAAGCTAACCAAGAAAAAAAAAGACTAAGAACACAAATTACTAATATCAGAAATGAAAGAAGGGACATCACTACAAATTCCATGGACATTAAAAGGATAATAAAGAAATACTATAAACAATTCTGTGCCCACAAATTTGATAACCTAGATGAAATGGACCAATTTCTCGAAAGACCCAGTCTGCCAAAACTCACACGAGAAGAAATAAATAATCTGAATAGACCTGTATCTATTAAAGATAGTGAATCAATAATTAATAACTTTCAGAAACAGAAAGTACTAGGCATAGATGGGGTCAGTGGTGAATTCTATCAAACATTTAAGAAAGAAATTACACCCATACTCTACAGTCTCTTTCATAAGTTAGAAGTAGAGGGAATACTTTGTAGCTCATTCTGGGAGTCCAACATCACCCTAATACCAAATCAAAGACATATCAAAAAAAGAAAACTCCTCACCAATATCTCCCATGAATTTAAAAGCAAAAAAGTCCTCAAAATATATATTAGCAAATTAAATCCAATAACATAATAAAAAGATTTTTACACCACAACCAAGTGGTATTTGTAAGGCTGATCCAAAAACCAATCACTATAATCCATTACCTCAGCAGGTTAAAGAAGAAAAATCATGAGATCATGGTAGAGGCAGAAATAAACATCTATTGACAAAACCCAATATCCATTCATGGTAAAAACTCTCAGTAAACTAGGAATAGAAGGGAACTTCTTCAACTTGACAAAAAGATCTACAGGGCACCTGGGTGACTCAGTCAGTTGAGTGCCCGACTCTTGATTTTGGCACAGGTCGTGATCCCAGGGTTGTGGGTTTGAGATTCCCTCTCCTCTCACCCACTTGCTCTCTCTCAAAAAAAAAAAAAAGTATATCTACAAAATACCTACAGCTAACACCATAATCAATGGTGAGAAACTTGAAGCTTTTCTACTAAGATTAGGAACATGGTAAGGATGTCCCTCTCACCACTCCTTTCCAATATCATTCTCAAAGTCCTAGATAATGCAGTAAAATGATAAAAGGAATAGAAGGTATACTTATTAGGGAGGAAGAAATAAAACTTTTGCAGATGACATGACTGCCTATGAAGAAAATCTGAAAAAAGATAACAACAACAATCAAAAATCCTGAAACTAATAAACAATGATAGCAAGGCTACCGATACAAGATATAAAAGTCAACTGCTTTCCTATATACTAGCAATGAACAAGTGGAATTTGAAATTAAAAGCACAATACTATTTACATTAGCACCCCCAAAATGAAATACTGAGGTGTATACCTAACAAAATATGTATAAGATCTATATGAGGAAAACCATAAAACTTTGATGAATGAAATCAAAGAACTAAATAAATGGAAAGATATTCCATGTTCATGGATAGGAAGACAAGTCCTGACAAGATTTCAATTCTTCCCAACTTGATGTAGAGGTTCACTGAAATCCCAAACAAAACCCCAAAATATGGAAAGGCCAAAGACCCAGAAGAGCAAACACCATACTGAGGAGGAAAAACAAAGTCAGGACTGACACTAACCTGACTTCAAGATTTAATATAAGACTACAATAACCCAAACAGTGTGGGATTGGTGAAATAATAGGAAAATAGATCAATGGAACTGAGTAGGAGAGAAAGAGACTCACATAAATATAGTCAACCAACCTTTAAGAAAGAAGCAAAGTTAATAAAATGGAGAAAAGGCCCTCTTTTCAACAAATGGTGCTCGAACAATTGGACATCCTCATGTAAAAAAAAAAAAAATGAGTATAGACACCATTCTTACACTCTTCACAAAAACTGACTCAAAATGGATCACTGACCTAAATGTGAGGTGCAAAATTATACAACTCCTAGAAAATAACAGGAGAAAATCTAGATGATTTTCACCAACCCGTGGGTTTGGTGGTGCTTACTAGATATGACACCAAAGGCATAAAAGAACGAGGTGATAAGCAGAAGTTGATCAAAAGTAAAAATTTCTGCTCTGTGAAAGACACTGTTAAGAGGATGAACAGGGGCGCCTGGGGGGCTCAGTCGGTTAGGTGTCCGACTTCAGCTCAGGTCATGATCTCACAGTTCGTGAGTTCAAGCCCCACATCGGGCTCTGTGCTGACAGCTCAGAGCCTGGAGCTTGCTTCCGATTCTGTGTCTCCCTCTCTCTCTGCCCCCTGCCCTGCTCACACTCTGTCTCCGTCTCTCCAAAAGTGAATAAACGTTAAAAAAAAAAAAAAAAAAAAAACTTAAAAAAAAAAAGAGGATGAACAGACAAGCCACAGACTGGAAGAAAAGATTTGCAAAAGACACATGTGGTAAAGGACTGTTATCCAAGATATACAGAGAAACTTACAACTAAACAAGAAAACAGACAACCTAAATTAAAAGATGGATCAGATCCTTAACACACACTTTACCAAAGAAGATATACAGTAGCAAAAAAGTATATGAAAAGATGCTCCACATCATATGTCATCAGGGAAATACAAATTAAAGCAATGAGACACCACCACACTCCTATCGTAATGGACAAAATCCAAAACACTGACACCAAATGCTGGCGAGGATGTAGAGAAACTCGGATTCATTGCTGGTGGGCATGTAAAATGGTCCAGGCACTTTGGAAGACAGTCTGGCGGTTTCTTACATAACTAAGCACACTTACCACATGATCCAGCAGTCAAGCTCCTTGATATTGACCCAAAGGAGATGAAAACTATGTCTACACCAAAGCCTGCACATGGATGTTTATAGCAGCTTTCTTCATAAAATGGGGATAAGAAAGCGTCCACCTGAAGGGGGCTATTGAAGAACCCACTGGGGTAATGCAGAATAGTGTCCCCAAATTTGTGGTTACTGCTGTCCACTGCACCCCACCCTGGCCCAGGAGGAAGCTGGTGCTAACCAACCCATACAGGCCCCGTAGGGCAGAGTTATCAGCTGAAGCTGAAGCCTGGGGACGAGAAGCGTGACAGGGGGCACGGAGAAGCCCAGATGATCGGACCAGGGCCAGCTGAGGTCAGGAGTCAGAGAAGAGGGACCAATGAGGAGGGTCTGGGGTGAGGCGGGGCCGAGGCAGACTCTGAGGGAGGCCCGCCAGCCACTGAGACCCTGCCGGTGCCCAGCGTCTGAAGGGTGCCGCTCGGACCTCCCACCCAGAGCCCCTACCCTCAGCCCTACCTCTTTCTGCCCAGACTCACACACGGCAAAGCCAACCTGGGTTACGGTGGAGAAGGCAGTGGACCTGGCCTTAAGGACCGGGGTCTGCAGGCGGCTCTGGGTTGAGCCATCTTTGAGGCCGGAAACGTCAAGACCAATGCCAAGGTCGCACTCGAGTCAGTGCCTGTTCCAAGATCTACTCCGGGCTGACTCCAGAATGGACACCTTCCCACAGATTGCTCCACAGGCCAACCAGCTCTCTCGTGTGAGCTACCCGCTTGGGCTCTGGGGCTCGGGCCCACTCTCCTCAGACTCCCTCAGACACAGCCCCAAGCCCACCGCTCCTGGTGCACAGAATACCCCCACCAAAGACTTGATAAACAGAGGCAGGGTGACCTACGCCCGAACACAAGAATTCGGAGACAAGACGGAACGGGGCGCAGCCGGCCACAGAAGTTGTCCAGTCCCCAGGCTCCATAAGCGCCCCAGGGGGCTCTTCTCCTTCCCACCAAAGCATCCAGGGGCCTGGCTCCTATCTGCCCCGAACCCCAAGACCCAGTGCCCCAGAAGACAGAAGGTGCCGATCAAAATCGCTATCACAGCACATGTAGTCTAATTGTGAGTCTTCGCAGAGAAGAGGGGGGCTGAGGAGGGCGCCAACGTGAACGGTAAATCATTTCTGCGGAAAGGGGAGAAGCTTCCCTTGGAAATTAAGGGACGGCTGTTGACAGGCCGGACCGTCAGAACGCCAGCTGCCTAATGAAGCAATAAAGGCCTTTGTTCTCTCCACTTCTTGCTGCCCTGCTCTTACATGTACAATTATTACAAAAATCAAAGAGAGGAATGTTGCCTTGAGATATGATTTCCATATTGGTATGGATTTTATTATACAAGCCGTACAATACGCTCCATTATCATTTTGATTATATGCGCCTTTCATTTGCAGTATTGGACCATTATCTGTGGTACATTCATTACATTATAAGAAACTGGAACTCTATCCTTAAGATGAATTGTAAAAAAGGATTTCTATTTTTGCAGATTGATATTTCAGGGGAGAACATTAAGCAGCAACCATTATTTGTAAAGTTTGGGTTTTTTTTTTTAACGTAAACTCTTAAAAGAAGGAAATAACCCTGATATTTCTAACAGACAGAAAAGCCCCAGGCTAGATGCAATAAATGATTGCAATTTAGAATGTGTGTACTATTAGGGACTCCTGATTAAATTGTAAGTTCCTTGAGAGAAAGGAAGTCAAACAGATGACGTTGGGGGTTCAGCCTGGTGCCTGGGTGAGAGCAGCTCTCAGACTTGGAGGACAGAAAGATTGTACCCTCAGCTCAGGCCCCCAGACCGGGGAGGTTAGGTTCCCAGAGAACGAGGGAAGTTTCAGGGTGGGGCGGGGGGACAGTTATCCCTGAGTCTGGGTGGGATGCTTAAGGTCACCAAGTTCATTTCTCCTGATGGAGACCCTCAGAAGAGGGGTCATCTGGCTGTGATGCAGGAGAGCTGGCTGAGGTCTCTCGGAGGAGCCCACAGCCTGACACGCCTCCCAAGGTGCCCAGGGCATCGGCCAGAGAGGTACCAGCAGGGACACTGGGGAAGGGAAGGGCTAGGGAGGAAAAGAGGAAAAGAATCTTGTAAGGTCGGTGGCCACCCTACTCGTCCCCCCGCATCCCACCAATCAGAAGTGAAACAGAGTCCAGCCTGGTGCTTCTCTCTGCGGGGTCCCAAGGCGGGGCTGCAATCCAGGCAGATTCAAGCCCAGACTGGGTGCTGCTGAAGTCGAGGAGCTCTGTGTCCTTGGGCAAAATCCTTTACCTCTCTGACTCAGTTTCCCCATTGATAAAAAGCAGCTAATATCTAACTTGGTCAAGGGTTTGCTAGGATGATCCAGTAAAGCTATCGGTGGAAAAGCCCCTTGGGGAGGAGAACGCTCTTTACTTCATTAATAATAATAATAATAATAATATAATGTATACACAATTACAAATACAATCGCTCTGTCCAACTCAGCCCATCTAAATTGCAAGCACCATCCATCATTCAGGGCCCAGCAGGAATGCCACCTCCACCATGGGGCCCTCCCTGATCTCCCAGCCAGAAGCGACTGCCACGCATAGCACTTTTCTTTCTCTTAAATCACTCTTCACTTCTGCCCTTGCATTAAAGCAGAATTTTCAAACTTCAGGTCACTGGGCATTAGTAGTGGGTCATGAAATCAATTTTGAGGCTAGCAACCAGCCCTTCCTCTTTTTCAACAGAATTGCCTAGAATAGAAAATAGAGCGCGTTACACAAAGTGCAAGCGACTGTCGCGTCATGAGGCTTTTTTCCCAGACGGTACTGCGTGTGCTGGGAATCCCTTGTGATACGGGTTTCTTCTGATGGGCGCGGTTCAAAAGTTTGAAAGCCGCCCCATCAGAGTCTGAGCTCCCCCCGGGGGGGGGGCAAAGCTCCCTCCTCGTGAGTTTCCCGTCCATCCAGGTGGCACAGAACCGCCCCCTGACTTGGGGCATGGATTCCACCCATGTTCGTTGAATGACTCTTCGTTATTCTAGTTTCTATATCACTGTGTCCTCTACCAATTGGGCCTGTGAGGGGTCAGGGAGAGTGTTCAGTTACTGTCGCAGCTGATGGGAAGGTCCGGCGTTTTATTATCTGTTCCTGCGGAGGCAATTAGAACTCTTTAGAAACAGTTTTTCCACGTGTACCAGGAATCGCCCAAATACTCCCGCCTCATTAGCTGCACGCCAGAGAGGATTAAACACCCCCCCTCTTCTGTGGCTCACTGAAGCCCCGCTCCGCCCCGGTGGATGGGGCTGAGTCGGATCTTTAGAAGATCCTTTTATACACTGTTATATTGATTTTTAAAACATTTTTCCTCAACACAATGAAAAGCTCAGCCAGGGGTCTTCCTTCAACTTTGAGTTGAAATCCATACCTTAACCCCTTCCTGCCCAGAACCCACCCTGCCCTAGAGTGACTGGGAGGGGGGGGGCGGGGGGCTACAGCAGGACCAGACGTTACCCGTGTGGTTCTCCAACCCCATTTAGGATAAATATATTGATTTTTGAATAAACATCTTCATTTCCCCGTTCTCTCCAGCCTCCTAAGTGCTCGACATGGAGCCTCATGGGGTGAGTCACACGTTGATCTTTACCTTATTTAAAAAAAAAAAAAAAAACAACGAGTGTTATTCTTAGAGCTCGTAGCTCTTTATTTATGTGAACCTATGTCTCAAGTACAAGTTCATCAATTACTTTAATTCCCAGTGAATGTGGAGCTGGGTTTCGAGTGGTGCTGGGAGGTTAATGCATCCTTTTAGCTTGCTTTCAATCTTGATGGGGGTTGGAAGTAAAGGTTCCCAACCATCGTCTCCTTTAGCCCGTTGCCAAGGGGAGGGCCCAAGCCGGCATGGCCCCCCTCTTCCTCAGGGAGGGCAGGCCGGCCTCAGGGGTGGTCAGGGAGAAGGCAGCCCTAGAGGCCTGCACCCTCTACATTGAGGGGTGCACACCATCTGCCCGGTTACTAGCCCTCTCCTGCTCTCCAGAGCCTACCTGACAACCTTCTCTGCCCCACCTGCACCTCCGTCCCCTAGGCTGAGACCCCCACCCCGTGCCAGGCTGCGGTGGGGCTGGAAGGCACGGTCCCTGCCTCAAGGGAGAGGGGATGGTCATGGAACCCCTGAGAGTAAGACCAGTGTTCAGGTCGAGGTAAATGCAGGGCTCCAATGTGGAGGTTCGGGGAGTCTCCTGGAGATGGTGACCCTGACCTAGGGGTTGAAGGAGAGAACAGGACGGCAGGGGGATGCATCAGAGGCCTTTTAGACACGACCAGTGGGATGATGGGTTCAGACGGCAGGGTGCCATGTCTGAGGAGTCAGGGCTGGGGCAGTGCGAGGCTCAGTAGACCAGCTGCATCTCAGAAGAGGTGGTCGGACCCTGGACCTGGGCTTCTCTGCTGGGAGGAGGTCCCCACAAGAGACTGAGCAGAGGGAGCCAGGAGAAGGATTCGGGGCAGAGGCATGAGGGGCCAACTCTAAAGGGCCAGCCTGGGAGGGGAGCCCGGGAAGGAAGGGGTAGCCACGGAGACGGGCAGCCTGGGGGAGGGAGGGCAGAAGCCCAGGAGAAGGAACTCTGTAGAAGGCCGCATGCCTGAAACAGCACGGAGGGTCAAGGGAAGAGTCCCCTTGGGTGCAGCAGTGACGACACAAGAGAGTACATCATGTGCAAATCTCTCTCCCTTTCGGCAGGTTGTCTCTTCACTCCATCAATTTCCTTCTCTGTGCAAAAGCTTTTTAGTTTAACGGAGTTACAGTTGTTGATTTTTGCTTCGGTTGCCCTTGCCTGAGGACACATCCATAAATACCTTGCTAAGACCCCTGTGCCAAAACTTACTGCCCATGTTTTCTTTCAGGAGTTTTATGATTTCTGGTTTAGGTTTTTTATCCATTTTGGTTTTTAATCCTTTAGTCATCTAGGTTTTTAATCCATTTTGATTTTATTTGTGTATCGGCTGTAAGAAAGCGGTCCAGTTTCATTCTTTTGCGTGTGGCTGTTCAGTTTTCCCAGCGCCATTCGTCGAAGAGACTGTCTTTTTCCCCATCGTATATCCTTGCCTCCTTTGTTGTAGATTAATTGACCACATAAACATGGGTTTATTTTAGGCTGTCTCTTCTGTCCCGTTGATCTGCGTGTCTGTTTTTGTGCCAGCACCATACTGTTTTCATTACTACAGCTTTGTGGTATAGTTTGAAATCTGGGATTGTGATGCCCCCAGTTTTGTTCTTCTTTCTCAGGATTGCTTTGGCTCTTTGGAATCTCTTGTGGTCCCACACAAATGTTAGGATTATTTGTTCTCGTCGGGTGAAAAAGCTGTTGGTAAGTTGACAGGGATTGCCCTGAATCTATAGATCGCTTTCGGTAGTGTGGACATTTTAACAGTATTAATTCTTCCAGTCCATAAGCCATGGTACATTAACATCCAAAATCTACAAAGAACTCATACAGCTCAACAAAAAAAAAAGCAAACCATCCAATTTAAAATGGGCAGAGGACCAGAAGAGACATTCTTTCAAAGAAGACATACAGATGGCCAATAGACGCATGAAAAGATGCTCAACGTCATGAATCATCGGGGAAATGCAAATCAGAACCACAATGAGATATCACCTCACACCTGTCAGAAAAGCGAGAATCAAAACGACAAAAAATATCAAGGGTGGTGAGGACGTGGAGAAAAGGGAACCCTCGTGCACTGTCGGTGGGCCTGCAAACTAGCACAGCCGCCGTGGAAAACAGTGTGGAGACGCCTCAAAAACTTAAAAATAGAACTACCATATGAGCCAGCACTTCCACGGCTGTGCATTTACCCTAAAGAAAATGAAAACACTGATTCAAGAAGATCCGTGCACGCCTCATATTTACCGCAGGGTCTCAAGATGCGGAAGTGACCTAAGTGAGTGTTGATGGATAGATGAGTGGACAGAGACGTGGCGTATATATGCAATGGAAAGCACTCAGCCCCCAAGGAAGAGTGAAATCTTGCCAACACGGGTGGACCTAGAGGTATCGTGCTAAGTGCCGTAAGTCAGAGAGAGAGGGACAAATGGCGCATAATTTGACCCTCGTGCGGAATCTAGAAAAACAAAACAAACGAGCAAGTGGACACAAACTCGTAAGGACAGAGAACAAACCAGTGGCTGCCGGAAGGGAGGTGGGTGAGGGGGCGGGCAAAAGAGCCGACGAGGAGTAAGAGGGGCAAACTTCCAGAGATGAAGTCAACAAGTCACAGGGTGCAAAGCACAGCGTTACGGGAACACGGTCAACCACCCTGCAGTAACCTCGCATGGTGATGGATGGTGACTACCCTTTCATAGGGAGCGTTTCATAATGTATACGTGTCAAATCACCGTGACCTACACCTGAAACTTATACAGTGCTGTAGGTCAACCATACTCTAACTTCAAAAAAAAAATTAATTTAAAAAGGGAAGAGGCAATCGCGGCCTTTGCCCGAGTTATATGACCAAAACAAGGAGAGCGAAGGCCGTGTTGTTGTGCGGGAGGGAAGATGGAAGCAATTCACACCGTTTCTAAGGCGGGGGGGTGGGGGGGTCATCCCACCAGCATCGAAGAAGCTGACCCTCAGACCGCCAGTCAGCGAACCAGCACCCAAAGAAACTTGACCTTTGAAAGATTTGCCACCGCTGCGGTCCCCTGGCCGGCCTGGGTGTCCTCGGCCTCAGAACTCCGCCTTCTTGCTTTCCTTCATTTGTTCACTCAACAGATATTTGGTAGTTTCCGTCCATGTGCCGGACAGCGGGGGATGGGACAGAGACAATCATGCCTGAACAGAACCCACCGGCTATGGGGGCTGCCGCTGCGGACTAAGGCCAAGTCGACAGGACCATGGAGAGAGCCCAATGCGGTGACAGGAAGGCAGGCGACGGAATAACAGGGGGCACCCACCCCCAACCCAAGGGGCCCAGAGGAAGCTCCCAGAAGGCCAGGTGTGTGAGCGGAGACGAGGAGATTGCATGCTGGTCAGGGAGGGGACGGCCTGGGGGAGGACTCAGGCCTGAGAAACAGGAGCGTTTTGACATCCTGGGAGAGTCGGATAGAGAGGGCAGCTGCGATGAGACCGGAGTGGGGAGCAAGGCCTGGACCCGCTAAGGCTTTGGATTTTGTCCTTAGAACATACAGAACCAGGGGCGCCTGGGCGGCTCTGTCGGTTAAGCGTCCGACTTCGGCTCAGGTCATGATCTCATGGTTCGTGAGTTCGAGCCCCACGTCGGGCTCTGTGCTGACAGCTCAGAGCCTGGAGCCTGTTTCCGATTCTGTGTCTCCCTCTCTCTCTCGGCCCCTCACCTGCTTGCTCTCTCTCCAAATAAAAACATTTAAAATTGTTAAACAAAAAAACATATGGAACCAGCTGAGGGCTTGAAGATGCTAGATAACATAACCAGATTCACATTCTGTCAACGTCATTTAGACCAGGGGTCAGCAAACTCGCTCTATGAAGGACCAGAGGGTAACCCTTTTAGGCTTTATGGGCCAAGAGGCAACATCACGGCTATCATACGAGGACATATATAACCAGAGAAGAAACAAGTTTCCACAAAACGTTTTATTGATGAATGTTTGGTATATTTTTGTGGCACAGGTCTACTAAGAAGAATGGGATTCTTTTGGGGAGGACGGTGCTTTGCTTAATCGCGGTTCAAAGCCGGTGTTCCCTATCACGTCGATTGCATATGTCCATCTGTAAAAACCGTTCTCAGCTCACGCAAGAACAGGCAGTGGGCCCAGGGTTACAGCACGGACAGTGAAAGATGTGAGAAAGTCCTAGACCCTCTAAGGGAGAAGAAGCCTGCGATCCTAGGACAGCCAGAGTCAGCCCGAGGAGGTGTCCAGGAAGGCTTCTCGGAGGAGGCAAGATTCAAGCCGAGGTTCAAGATCAGTGAGGGCAGAGCAAGGTGCAGTCGGGGGCGTGGGGCAGAAGGGACAGTCTGCATCCAGGTGCAGAGTAAGTCGGGGGTTGCAGTCGGAGAGCCAAAGTGTCATGAAGAAGGGACTGGTTCTACAGAGCTCACAGAGCAGGACAGGGACCCAGGGTCCCCCTGAAGGCTGAAAAGCCTACCACCCTATTGTAAGCAGGGAAAAGGTCTGCTCAGACAGGCATCTTGGAAAGATCTCTGGGGCTCCAGGATTGAGAAGGAACCTGAGGGGGCCGGGCCGGGGTGCGGGAAAGGCCGTGCCCACTCCAGGTGAGTGGCGAGAGCCTTGATGACGGCAGGGACCTCAGGGCCACAGAGGAGGTACGTGCACCCGAGGAAGAGGACGGCAGTCTCCAGTCTCTGGAGGAGGGACTGGGGCTCAGGAGACACCAGCTCAGGGGGGCCCGGGAGACACCCGGCCATGCAGGGCTGAACCTCAGAGGAGAGAACTGGACGAGAGACACGCGGCTGGGGGCCTTCAGCAGAGGGAAACCAGCGACCCCCCAGGAAAGGCACAGGGACCGAGGAAGCAGAGCTGGCCCTCAGAGAACAGGAGAAATCAGGGAAGCGAGGTCCGGGAAAGAGAAGTTTGCCTGAGGAAGGAGCAGCCAGCAGGGGGCCCGGGCCCCACAAACAAAGGAGGTGTCCATGGTGCCCAGCTCCCCGAAGACCGTGCCAGAGGGTGGCCGGGGTTGTGTCCAGTCGGGGAGAGGACACAGAATCACAACAGGGGGCAGACAACTATTTCCAGAAGCTTGCCTTTGAAAGGGAATTAAGATCCTGTTGGATGTGGAAGGGCGGGTGTGAACAGTGATGATAAGCCAGGAAAGAAGGAAGAAACACTGTGAAATGTGTACCACACTAGGACGTTAGACCCTCATCTTATACCAGAGGATGCCAGGGTGACCCACACCCTCAGCACGAGAAGATTGGTGTCTCCTCGCAAAGTAGTACGTCCGCCTCCCCCCCCCCCCACCTTTTCCTTGTTTGAGACGGAGTAAATCTTAACACATACAATGCTCCTCTTTTCGCTTTGGCCGCCAGGAAGCTCAGCGCTAAGTCCGTGGGCCAAAGTAACAGCTATATGGAAGAATGAGCCTTGCACATCAAATCTCTCCCCCTTAAACTGATCACACCCTTCGCCTGTATTCTCTGTGGTCCCCAATTCCGTTTCGTATTTTTTAATTTGTGACCACGTTCCATCGCTTTCTCCCAGCAGGCTGCTGCAGACGTTTTGTGGAACGAGGCCATGTGCCCGTGAGCGATTTTGTTCCCAACAGCACCCTTCCCCAGAAAACCCCGGGGGCTGGGGAGTGTGCCGAGGCCCGAGCTTTGCAGGCCACTGCAAGGTGCACCGGGGACGGAGCTGTGTCATCCCCGCTGGCGTCCCCACGACCCTCCCGCTGTCCGAGCAGAGCTGCTGTTCCACCACCGCGTACACGTTGCTGAGCAAAAAGAGGGGGAAAGGCCGCGCGATTTCTAACTAATCTCCAATAAGTCAGATATAGGGTGTTTTTTTTACCCCACCTCTGGGAAGATTGTCAAATGAAACAATGTGGCTTTGAGCTTCTGACAGATGCTAATGAATTGTTGTTTACATTTTTGATTTACTGCCTAAACAAAGATAAGACATGCTCTTGAAAACACATTGAATGCACAATCCAAACACATCCATTAAATCTGTCACAATAAACATGACAGCTTTCTTCTAACCTAACAACTGGCATGCCTCATTTGCATATTAATGAGAAAACTGGGATCAGCCTGCACAAATTACTTATATCTCATGAAGGGGCTGCTCCTGATGGCAGCAAAGCACTTGGGGTGTAAATACACCAAGTTAATACCTTTGCCGTTTTGATGCCTTTTCCGGCTCTTCACTTGGGCAGGCCTGCAGGCCCGGCTTGGTTACCTCTGCCGGCCCTCCGGTCCAGGGACCCGCGATGAGCGTCAGTGCGAACTCAGAAAGAGCTGGATCCACTTATAATTCTCTCAGCGCTCCACGGATACTTACTGAGCAACTACTATGCGCCGGTCAGTACGGTGAAACCTTGGTTTGCGAGCATAATTCATTCCAGAAACGCGCTTGTAATCCAAAGCACCCGTACGTGAAAGCGAGTTTCAAGAACCATCGGCTCACTAGCGATCATGTGACGTTCAGCGTCGCGTCCTACTCGTGTCGCAAGATCCCGCTCGTTCGTCAAGTTAAAACGTATTAGAAATGTTTGCTTGTCTTGCGGACACTCGCAGGACGAGTTCCTCGCAACCCAAGGTTTGGCTGTATACTAGATATTTATCGAGCCTCGACTAGGTATGAGGAACTTTCACGTACATCAACACATTCACGCCTCACTGGAAGCCTTCAAACAGGGTTGACCAAAGCAAAGGTGTACGTGCCCCCCACTGCCCTTCCTCGCCTGCAGCAGACATGACTAATCAACACCAGACCCCTCCCGTGGACCCTGCGATAAAACTCACAGTCCTCCCAGCGCAAGAATCCAGGAGGCTGCCGCCATCCACAGGCAATGAAACCCTCTGGGATCAGCCTTAGATTAGTCACGATTGCTGCCTTTAGAGAAGTGAGGAGCGACTAACTCAGAGAGGCCCAGGTCAACCAGTTGGTAAGAAAAGTCGAGATTCAAGCCTGGATCCTCCTGCTACCGGCCAAGTCCTCCCTTCCCTGATGTCTCTTGGCTCCCGGGAGCACCTCTGACTCCCGCTCTCCACACGGCTCCGCCTGGCCCACGCTCTTGGGTAGAAATTCCGTTGGTTATGACTTATCGGCTACCAGATCACTCGAACTTAAGCGGCCGGGAAAGGAAGTCCTTCTAGGAAGGGGAGTCCAGGTGCCAACATGACGCCCCAGGGATTTCTCCAGCGTCACCACTGCTGAAAATCTGCGGGGAGGTCTGCCCTCCATGCACACCTCAGACAAGACATCAGAATCGAAGAACAACAAGTTGGCAGGTTACAAGGTGGACAGGACCGAAGGCGTTTCGTAAGAAGAGGGATTCTCTGGGACTGCTGCCCCTGGGCATTTTAGTCCAGATTATTCTATCCATCTCCTTTCACCAAGGGAAAAAAAAAAATTGTATTCCAATTAAACTAAGATGCAAATGGAAACATATCTGGTTCTGTTTCTCTTCCCCTTCATTAATTCTCCTTAACCGCCGTTTCTTGAGGTTTGTGTGCTAGATGCCGGGCTGAGTGTAACATGTTCTAGGAGAAGGATCCCAAGACGGACCCCAGTGTCGCCGGCTTCCTGGTTTTCACACTTATTAAAAAAAAAAAAAAAAAGTTTATTTGTTTTTGAGAGACAGAGCACAGAAAGGGGAGGGTCGGGGGGGCGCAGAGGATCTGAAGCGGGCTCCGCATTGACGGTGCAGAGCCCGACGCGGGGCTCGAACTCACGAACCGCGAGATCATGACCTGGGCCGAAGTCGGACGCTCAACCGACGGAGCCGCCCAGGCACCCCTGGTTTTCACACTCTTATGTAATAATCCCCTCCCGTTGAGCGTAGGCTAGGCTCGAAAGCTTGCTTCTAACAAATAGGATGTGGCAGGGGAGATGAAACATCACGTCCAATATGAGGTCATAAAGACTGTGGCTTCCATGTTGGGCTCTCTCTCTCTCTCTCTCAGTTGCTCGCTCTGGGGCAACCATGTCATGAGACAGCCCAGTGGAGAAGTCTACATCGTGGGGAACTCCCTCCAGGCAGCCTCGAGCCAACAACCAGCCAGGAATTGAGCCCTCACTTCATCAGCTCCTACGAACAGCCAGGGAGCGAGCCGACGTTGCGGCTGAGCCGCGCGTCCCCCTCGGGTGAGTCCTCAGATGAAACCACAGCCCTGGCAACAGCTCGGCTCAGCCACACCTGGGTCCCTGACTCACAGAAACAGTGAGATCATAAATGTTTGTTGTGCTCAGTTGCCAAATCGGGGGGTCGTTTATTCGGCAGTAATAACTAACTAATACATGTTAGGTGGAACCACATGAAATCGTGGCTTAGTGAGTCCAAAAAATAGTTAAATACCGACAGTTTTCTATAGGTCAAACTAAATGCTTTATTCTACCCATTGCATGTAACATCTTGCAAACTGCAAACGTGCTATTGAAACTCACTCCAAAAAATGTGGAAATGGGCCCTGAGGGGCTAAGTGATTTCCCAGAAGTTACAGTCTGCATGTGTTGGAGTCAGGATGCAAACCCACGACATCAAGACCCATCCTCCTAAGTGTGGTGCGCCCCCTGTGTGCCAGGAATCGTGGTCGGCACCAGGGGACAAATGAAAGGGCCACCGCCATTGCCATCAAGAAGACAGAAGGGCTCCCCAACGGGCTTTAAACAAAGAGAAAGCCGGAACCACTGGAGCAGAGTTGATCTGGGGATCCCCACAGCACCCCCACGGACCAAAGGGTAGGCATGAAACACACAGACACCTGAATGTAATTATCTTGAAGCGATCAGACCTCTGGTATTTCTTCAAGGAGGCTGATCCTGCCTCGATCCCTCCGGTCTATCAGTCACTCTCTCACAATTATTTGCCTTTTCTAATCAGCAGGCAGGCTTCTGAAGCCCGTTCTTGAACCCATTTATCATCTCCAATACTATGTGCAGGGAATCAATTTTATTTTCCCTTGCTGAGCCTACCAGCGTCTCGTTTGTAATTAGAGAAGTACGCGTGAGGAAAAGGATTTGTTGTTGCTAAATTAGGTCAAATGTGCTCTTCCTCGGAGTGTCTGGCATGTTTGTGATGTGCCCTGCGTTGCTGGCCGTGGGCGGGCTCAGGCTGCGTCACCTTCCTTCCCTAAATCGATAGCCGTCATTATTTTTCCCATCGAAGTCACTTCCGGAATTGTCTCCACGGCCCCCGGCCTGTCCGAGGGATCCACGGATGGAGGGAGATTGTTCCCAGTCCACTAGGGCTAGATCTGACATTGACCTTGCCAAATCCTAGTAGAAACTCTGCTACTGGGAACAGTGCCACTTGTGATGCCCCACCTGTGTCCAAGTGGTCACTTCCTTGGGGGCCACGAGGGCTCTTCTAATCACAGTTGGGAAGCAGAGAGGAAGTTTCATCGCCTTGAACCCTTGGTGGCATGAGAACTGTGCTTTGCCTTGAGAGGAACTTTCAAGAACTGCTCTGTTGGGGGGGAGGGGTTGGCCCACAGTGTGACCCAATCTGGGATCTCACTGCCCTCTTTCTCACCCTCTTACTTCCCCATACAGAGTAGACAGCTGGGCTCGGGAACCACACCTCTCATGGGCTCTTTATCTGGGGAGTTTGCCAGAAAGAGAAAATGGGAAACACGTCCTCAGACATCACAAGAGAGGATGATCCAGCAGCAGCCCCCCCCCCCCACCAACCCCGTTTTCACATTAAAGGCATACCTGACAGCTTGCCCCACGGAGAAACCTCATAAAAATTAAGATATTCTAGATATTCTTAGGAAAATGATATATTGAAGAACGACTCCCCGAGCTGATAATGGTAGTGCATTTGAAAAATAGACCAGAGCACCGTGTTTAAAAGCCTAAAGTCATAAAAGGTATTATGAATGGATGGATTGGGAACCTCTACAAGCAGACTTCATTGATGTCACCGTAAACGATGAAATGCTGTCACTCTTTTTTATATATGACAAGAGGATATGCCGCTGCATCCAGATCTCATTGTAGAAACTGTCACACTCACTGAAATGGCATCACATAAGCTATTTATGACGATATGCGGGAAAATACGAGGTTAAGAGATCTTTATCTGCCGTCTATGGAAATGTGCTTCCACACTGAGGCAGGTACAGGAAATAACCTTCAGGATTAACCCATGACACTGGGAGAACGGAAAAGGGAGATTAACCATCGGAGACACAGCTGCATCCAAATTACTTTTCGGGGCGTCCGGGTGGCTCGGTCGGTTGAGCATCCGACTCGATCTTAGCTCAGGTCTTGATCCCAGGGGCATGGGATCGAGCCCCACCTCAGGCCCTGTGCTGACAGCACGGAGCCTGCTTGGAAGTCTCCCTCTCCCTCTCTTTCTCTCGGCCCCTCCCCCCCTCAAAATAAATAAATAAACTTTAAAAAATGGATCATGTCTCTGCTCACTCTGATGCCTGGGCTTCGTGGACACAAACGTTCTTCTGGCGTTCTCTCTGCGTCAGCCTCTTGAAATTCCACAACAGTGTCAGCATGACAGGCTCACAACAAAAAGTTCATCCTCCCCCTTACAGAAAGTAGAGAGGCTTCTGGAAACAGCTACCCAGTTGGGAGCCACATCTCCTGGCCACCCTCACCGCAGGCATGGCCACAGGACTGGCTGCCACCAGTGAGATATGAGTGGAGGTGTGTGGGAGTCACTTCCAGGTCACAGTGTTCTAGAAGCAGCTGTGTTTCTCCCACAGTCTGTCTGCCCTTTCGATGCCTGAAGGCAGAGGACTCCAGGCTCTAAAAGACAGGTCACAACATCAAAGAACTCTGAGCCCTGGATCAGGAGAAATGGAGAAATGGAGAAATGGCCCCATGGAGAAATGGCCCCAGCCAACCTTGGACCACCCACATCACACTTTACATAAATGGGAAATGAACTTGTATTTCCCTGCGAAGCCAAATGAAATGTAGAGGTCTGTTTGTGACAGCAGCTAGCGTTATCCTTACGAATACAATTTAGTAACAGTCTTTTTTTTTTTTTTTACCGTTTATTTATTTTTGAGACAGAGAGAGACACAGCATGAACGGGGGAGGGGCAGAGAGAGAGGGAGACACAGAATTGGAAGCAAGCTCCAGGCTCTGAGCCATCAGTCCAGAGCCCTACGCGGGGCTCGAACTAGCAGACCGCGAGATCGTGACCTGAGCTGAAGTCGGACGCTCAACCGACTGAGCCACCCAGGCGCCCCAGTAACAGTCTTATTCATCCATTCAATGCCTGGGGAGAGCTCTGGTGCAGCAGCCGCCAATCGGCATGGAGTTCAGACCTGCTTCTGCCACTGACCGGTTTGGTAACATGAGGTACCTGGGGAAAATCGCTTACTTTCTCTCAGCCACCGTATACTTTTTTTGTAAAGTGAAGATTTAAAAACTCCTGACCCTTGGGGCGCCTGGGTGGCTCAGTGGGTTGAGCGTCCGACTTTAGCTCAGGTCGCGATCTCACGGCTCATGAGTTTGAACCCCGTATCAGGCTTGTTACTGTCACAGCAGAACCCGCATTAGATCCTCTGTCCCCCTCTCTCTCTCTGTCCTTCCCCTGCTTGCACTCCCTCTCTCGTCCATCACCAGGCACGTGGATAAATGAAACACGGTATCTTCTCATACAGTGGAATATTGTGCAGCCATAAAAAGGGAGGAAATTCTGAACCATACTACATCACGAATAAACCTTGAGGACATCCGTGCTAAGTGAGATAAACCAGGTACAGGGGGACAAGTATTGTATGATTCCACTTCTACGAGGCCCCCCGAGTAGTCAGATTCATAGAGACAGAGAGCGGAATGGTGTTTGCCAGAGGCTGGGGACCAGAAACATGGAGTTACTATTTAGCAGAGTTTTTGTTTGGGGGGACAAAGAGAGTTCTGGAAATGGATGGTAGTGGTGGTGGACAACAATGTGAATGTATTTAATGCCATTGAACTACCCGTGCTCAAAGAGGGTCCGAAATGTTAAATTTTATGTGTATTTTAGCACAGTTGTTTTTTATCTTGAACTTACCGGGTGAATGGGAATACGAAATCAAAGAATATATGTAAAGTGCTTGCCATAAAGTGTGTGGCATAATTAAAGCTCTTGATGGTGGTAATTATTGTATGCATTAAGTGCCTACTACCTGCCTGGCACTGTGCTAAATTCTGGGGCTACAACAGTGAAGAAGGCCAGACCAGGCCAGTAAACAGAGCGATGAAAGAAACAAATACTGGTGAAGGACTGGAAGCACAGAGTAAGGTCCCCAACTCAGCCTGCCTATCTGGGAAGTCTTCCTGCTGAGGCCTCCTCATGCATTTGCCTGGGAGCATTTGGTGGGGACAGCAAGAGGCTTGCTGAAGGGCTCCCAGTTTGGTTTCAGAAGTGCACCTGGCACCCGTTGAGGCAGAGGTGCCCCAAGCATCCTTGTCCAGGTGTCGCCAGCCCTGGCCCAGCACCGAGGACACAGAGGGCTCTCTGAAGCGTTTATCTCAGTTCTCAGGTCCGAGGTATTCCTTAAAAGCAAGATTTCCATTTTGCAAGTTCTAGCCTTGGAAAGCCAGATAGACAAAGACGCACGGCATCCATTGCAAACAACCTTCCTAATTCAGAACTCAGAATCCCCTAGGAGGAGAGGGAAGTGCCACTGGAAGGCCTGTCCCCGCCGTCTGCCAGGCCCTCGTTGGCTCGCAGGGTGGGAGCAGCGATTAAAATTCCATAGGAAAATGCTCCAAAGGAAAGCAGGAGGCCGCCCAGCCGGGTCTGGGTTGGACCGGGACCGAGAGGCAGGGAAGGCAGTCTCCCCTGGGGTCTGTGCCTGTCTGGCACCCTCACGTCGCCAGTGACCCCTGAGGATGCACCTGCCCGCGTCCCCAGGGCTCCTTGCCGGGGGGAGGGACGCAGCAGTCCTACCGGGCCCAGGCCGAGAGGATGCAGAGGACCTCCTGCCACAGGGGGCGCTGTCCTCGCGGGAATGCGAGCCGCCCGAGGCCGCCCCCCACACGCCCCCAGCTCGCTGGAGACTCAGAGATGCTTCCACGGCGCGTTACCTGAGCCCGGGAGCTCTCCCGCTTGCCCACGGCTGCTTAGATCGTGTTTGCGTAACTTCCCAATCCTGTGTCCCCACCGCTGGGAACCAGCTCAGGGCGCATGGAGCTAGAAAGCATCGCAATGACTGTTAAATATTCTCATTTGTGGGCCAACCGGTCACCCGGCTCTTCCTGGGATTGAGCGGTTTCAGGGCTAAAGCCCGGCCAGCGGCGGGCAAACTGGGCCCGCGGGTCACCCTGGATGACGCCCACCTGCCGGGGCTTCTGGAAACCGGGGGAGTCTCTGGCCCCTCCTGCCATCCCTCAGGCTGCTGAGGGCACTCGATCCGCTGCCCCCGTCTGAGCCCCCTCCCTCCCAGGGACCCTCGAGGCCCAAGGCCTCTGCAAAACCAGAGCTTCCTGCCGGCTGGGGTGCTGGGGGACCTTTGCAGGTGGGATCGTCCCTCAGCAGGACCGCCTACCCAGAAACATTCAAATCCACAGCGGTGGGTGCTGCTTACTGACATTTTGGGGCACACACCACTGGCCTCTGCACAACCAGTCAGTGGTTTGGTTTTTTGTTTGTTTTTTTCCCTGGTGGTGCACTATTCGCAATTTGATGGCAAAACAGAAACGGTTGTGGGCAGAAGCTTCTAGAAAAGAGGGTGCTTTCTGCCTTCGTGTCCTACCATCCCCCACTAGGTCCCGTTGGTTGTGCTGTAAGGGAAACCGTTCGTTTCGCGTTCTCTTCGGGGTTCTTAAAGAAGCCCCCCTAACCGCAGCCCCAGTAACAACTGGCTGGGCCTCCATCCGCTGACCAGGGAGCCCGCCTCTGGGGACCGGGAGACAACCGGTTTTGAGGGCAGATGGAGTCGGCAAGGGACAGGAAATGAGTGTGGGTTCCCTGCTGGAAAGCTTCCTTCGCAGGCGAATAGAGCTACATTCCCCCACTTTCAACGATCTCTTTCCCTTGCTTTCTCTTTCTGTCAATACGCTATTATCTTCGGTGACTCCTGCCCTCCCAAGAAAAATGAGGCAGGAAATAGGCAATATAATGGGAAATATGGCAAATGCACATTTCCTGTCAACAATATGCCTTACTAATAGATCGTCAGATGAGTATTTTATTAGAACAACGATTGTGACAGCTACAATATTTCCAGAGACACACTAGGGCGGGCCCGAGTCAAAGGAACGTGGAGGGGCTTTGCCAAGAAACAGCGTGGGCTGGGGGCTTCGCTGTGTATCTGGGAGCCAGAAACCTACCCCATTCAGTCTTAGATCTGGCTCTGATCGCTGTGTGGCCGTGAGCTGTGTGTCTGATCGCAGACACTCTGTCTCCTCCCTTTCTGCCTCTCCCGTGTGAGGTCGATGACCCTCCTGAGGCCTGACGTTGGGGGGGGGGGGCACTCAGGCAGGTGACCCTGGAGATGCTGAGGGGTCCAGAGGCAGCCGGGAGGGGTTGTCTCCTGCAGCCCGGCTGTTCTTTCTGGCTCTGACTGCTGGTCGCAGGGTGGCTGAGCTCCGCCTCAGCCAGACAGGTCCCCCCTGCCACGGTCCCGCTGAGCCGGGGCTCCACGCCCAGAGCCATCTCAGCCTGCCCGCAGCCCACGCAGAGGGATCCCAGCCAGGAGCACAGATGTCTTCCAGTGTGGTGGGAGGGGGACATAAAGGGCAAAGACTCCATGAAAATGCCTCTGTTTGTGTGTGCTTCCTTTTCCATCCTTGGAGCACCCCGAGTGCCTAAGAAAAGCAGCTGGCCTTGTCCCCATCTGATGAAGGAGACCGTAGAGGCACGATGTTGAGAGACCCACTCAGTCACAGAGCTCAATTTCGGGGACTGGGCCCTTGTGGAAGTACTTACCGCGGTTCAAAATATCACTTGTGTGGTTTCTCATGAATGCCCCACCCGTCACCCCTCGCGGGACCGTGCGTTCCGTGAGGACAGGAGCCGGCTGTGTTCGTCACTTTTCCCAGCGCCGATGGCAGCACCTGGCACCTACTAAGTGCTCAATAAACATTTATTGAATGAATGAATGAATGAATGAACGAACGAACAAATCTATGAATCATCTAATTGAGCAAATACCCTGCTGTGATTGCAGCTGAGAGCAGACAGTCTCCTATCATCTCACTCACAGAAGGGACAGAAATCTACCATGGGTCCCCAACCTTAACACTCAGTGCCATTTCCTTCCACCTCCCCAGAGGCAGAGCAGGCCTCTTTCTCCAGCTCGGGGGAGGATCATATACCCAGAAGTCAGTGATCTCTGTGTTTTCTTGGCTCTGGAATTAATGAGCTGGAAGGTCCTTTTCCCAGGGAGAGGTGGAAGATGGTGGGACAGAGCAGGGGCTCGCTTTCTGCCGGATCTAGAAGAATGGGCAAAGGAAAACGACCGTGCCCAGGATTCAGAACCGCGAACTGAAATGAAGACTTCGTCTCATGAGTCCAGAGCCAAGAGGAGAGCAAAGGGCAGAGAACTATTCGAGTCCGTGGGGAATCTTAATTTTCCTAATAGCAAATTTATTTAAAAGGCTTCATCATAAAGTGAGGATTGCCTATGCATGTTCAATTTCAAACTTCATCAGATTCTGAGGCGATAAAGCCGTCTCCATCAGGTTAGCAGAAATATAAAAATGAAAGAGGGAAGGGGAGGGGGAGACGGTTTGAGGGTTTAAAAAAAAAAGGCAGAAGTTGAATCTCCAGAGTGGTGTCTGTAAATAGACCCCCAAAATCAGTGAGAAATAAAAATCGATAGTTAAGCAAAAACAAGAGTTAAGTTCCTCAAGAACAAAAAGGTTGTGTGCCACAATCAACTACTCAATTTATGGAACCATTTCCACGAGTAAATGGAATGACGAGAATTGAGTTCCTGCCAAGGGCTCCTTGCCCCTTACTGGCCACTCGTGTTCTTTTAGGCAGCCCCTGTCCCATGCCCCCCCCCCCCCCCCCCCGTCTGCATCCTTCTCAGACATGGGGAGCCCAAAGCCCTTAGGGCTGGTTTCAAAGAAAGCCAATCCAATTTCTTCAACTAGTTAACGAGGTCCTACGACATCCAAAGATAGACTAGGCATTTAGGGCCCCCAAAAGTGAGCTTTAAAAAAAAAGATAGTATATGTCCTTTAGGGGTTTACACTGATAAAAAAGAATGGACACAAGTACCCCCAAAACTGTAAAGCATGACAGGAGAATCTCCCCATGAGAGATATACAAAGCTCTGTGCTTTCTTTTGAGGTGAAAGCAGTTTAATCTTAATCATAAAGGCGATACACCTCCAAAGCCAGACAAACAGAGATCATAAAGAAGAGATTTTTAAATAATCTGTAAACTACCAACTAGAAATAACCACTGTCACCTTTTAGCCTAGTTCCTTCTGGGCTTTGTGCCTATGTAAAAATATTTATGGTTGTTTTTTTTTTTTTAACGTTTATTTATTTTTGAGACAGAGAGAGACAGAGCATGAACAGGGGAGGGGCAGAGAGAGAGGGAGACACAGAATCTGAAACAGGCTCCAGGCTCTGAGCTGTCAGCACAGAGCCCGACGCGGGGCTCGAACTCACGGAGTGCGAGATCGTGACCTGAGCCGAAGTCGGCCGCTTAACCGACTGAGCCACCCAGGCGCCCCAGAATATTTATGTTTTTTAAGTTGCCCGCGTTGTTCAGATGTTACGCCACAAGCAGGTTCCCATGCCGTTGGACGCTCTCTGCAAATGTAGTTGGTATGTGGTTGCGTGTTTCATCACGGGAACGTGCTGTGATCTATTGAGCCATGACACTGTTAACGAACAAGATTCGAGATTCCAGACTGTTTCCATTCAGGGAACACACAAGTAACACTGCAGCACATCTTCTTACGCAGGAGTCTCTGACGGCATTTCCGATGTTTTCCATAAAACAGACTCTTCCAAGTGGACTTACCGGGTTTGCCGAGAGAATTCTAAAATCTCCTGATGCATGTGCCGAACTGGATTCCTGAGTGATTGTGTCACTTTAGACCGTACAGGCAAGAGATGGTCTGCTTGCTGCCCGCTGGCCGAGTTTGGGTGCCATCGCGATCTTAGAATCCTGTACCGTGAAAGTTTTAAAGTAGAAGACGTTCTTCCCGATTGGTTTGATCAGGAGTTTTCCTGGAGGAAGTAGGGTTCGAAGTAGGAGGGTACTGTGGTGGAGACGCGTGGTGTGGAAACGGTGATGTGGCTGGGAGGCCCTCTGAGCAAAGGGTCAAGGGCGGCAATGATGCTCACGTTCAGAGAATGATGGGTGTCCTGTGGGGTGTGTGACAAAGGGGTACGAGATGGACAGGACAAACAAGAAGGGCCTTTAAAAAGGGCCGTGGTGAGGCGCCTGGGTGGCTCAGTTGAGCACCCAACTCTTGATTTCGGCTCAGGTCACAATCCCAGGATCGTGGGATCAAGCCCCGCATCAGGCTCCACACTAAGCATGGAGCCTGCTTGGGATGCTCTCTCCCTCTCTCTCTCTCTCTCTCTCTCTCTCCTGCCCCTCTACGCGACTCGTGTGTTCTCTCTCTCTCTCTCTCTCTCTTAGATTAAAAAAAAATTTTTTTTTAATATTCTTTTTAAAAAAAACCGGCCGTTGTAAGTGGGCAACTCTTTGTGGCTCACTCACAAATATTGGGGAGGCACGGAAGCTTGGCAGGGGCCACGCTGTGAGCGGTGCTTCATCCAGGAAGCTTCGTCCGGCCCGATGCGCTGGAAGGACCGGCGCGGAGGGGAGCCGACTGCATGGAGATCAGTCCTGAGCAGCTGCGTGGTCCAGGGAGGAGGCGATGACAACCGCGACTTTGGGGACGGATAGAGACCAGGAGCGTTAGTGTTCATGCGTGCAGACGTAGTGGTAGATGGATGTGAGTGTGTGTTCTCTCTGTGACAAAGCTGTTAGCTCCCCAGGGTCAGGGACTGGGTCTCGCTCTGTTTTATAGAGTTCCTAGCACCATGCACACGGGATGCATTCGATACACCCTCACCGAATCGAACATGATGGCCCCATCTGGTTTCAATTGCTCAAGAAACACACAAGAACCACCAGATGAGCAGACACGTACCTGGACCTCTGAGGACACAGACACAGCCTCTGCCCCCAAGGAGCCTCCGGGATGGCACCTTGAGGCCGGTAAATCTGCTTCTGGCTCCTTCCACCGTGGGCTCCACAGGCACAGGCAAGAGCAGAGAATTGGGGGAGTGATTTGGCTGGCCGGCCCCTTGTAATGGTGACTGCGATCATCAACCATCAATACATTCTTTCTCTGGGTAAAAGCCATGGTCAGAGAGAGGCTATGACTCATGTGGAGGCTTTAGAGGAGAGGGATGTTCGATATTTGTCGGCCAAAGGGGGCCACCAACTGTCCTAAACGCAGGCGACATGCGAAAGGCCCTGAATTGTGGGGGTGATGGCAGAAAATGGAGGGCGTCTGGCACAGAGGAGCAGGAGAAGGTGGGGGGAGGGCTCGAGCTACAAAGAAGCCAAGGGAAGAAGGGCAAGCAGTTCAACGGTGGAGTCAGGTGCAGGGTGGACGTGGGGAGAATGTGCTGGAGACACAGAGACTGGGCTGGAGAGAGGACAGCAGGTACATGAGGCATGAACCTGCACGGGGCAATACCAACGTCAACCTGGGGCTGAGGTCAGAGGTTCCTAGGGAAGCCAAGGGGACCCCAAGCACATCCCTCACTTGAATTGCTTGAGAAAATCACCGACCTTTGACCCCATGCTGCCAGCTGGGCCCTGCCCACGGAGGAGTCACGCGTACTGCAGCTGTGACCCCCCTGCCTGGGCCGCACGTCTTCCAGAGGCTCTTGAGAGCTTAACACGAAAGCAGAGAGGTGGGAGCTCCTTCCTCCCCTGCTCTGGCTGGGTCCAAAGCAGTGACCTATTTCCGAATCCACACCACTGGACCCTTTTCAAATCGCATCGTGGTCTCCCGTCGACACCACCTGTCTAGTCGACAAGTTGATCGTGTGCGTTATCTCCGTGAGGCCAGCGTTGCTGGATCATTTCCCAGATTAGGAGACCAGGGCTCGGAGCGGAAGCAACTCGCCCACAGTCCCCCGAGGAGTAGGACAGGACCCGCACCCAGGCCCTCGGACCGCAGCCCCCCTGCTCTCTCCGTGCATCGCCCAGCCTGCTGGAACCCAGCCGAGACCTGGTGTCTGAAGGCGAAAGCTGCCTCAGCTCCAGTTTTCCCACGAGGGGACCTTGTGAGAGGCCGGAGGAGCAGCCCTGCTCCCGGGGGACCGGACTGGGACGGTGGGGGGTGGTGGCAAGAAGTCTTTGAAGAGAGAAAGGAAAACATGCTGAAGCCACGTTGTGAAGCTGATGGAAAATGAAGAACACGTCATCGGCATGTGATCGAATTCACTTGGCGTCTCCAAATCCGGTCCCTCGGTCTTCCCTCCGGCGGGGACGGGGGGGGGGGGGGGGGGCCCCGAGCGTCTTCCTCGCTCGCTCCTTCCTGCCCCACCCGCACTAATCCACCCTGGCCGTGACCCGTCCCTCACCATGAACGCCTGCCTGTGTGCTTCCCTCACCCCACGCGGGTGCAGATCCTCCTCATCTTCCCAGTCCCTACCGCGAGCTCCCAGGCCAGGGGGCCTCCAATTCTAAAGGGGGCCAGAAGCACATAGCTCCCGCAAAAAGCTCAGACCCCTTTATGTCCTCTAACTTGACGGTAAGTCAGGTATATATACCTCATATATATATAATATATATTATATATGTTTATATACATTATGTTTTATATTTTTTACATTTATATAAAGATATATTTTATATTTATATTTATATATTTTATATACATTTTATACATATATTTATATATATTTATATGTTATAAATACATATACATATATTTATA
>NC_064818.1:78189400-78227111 GCF_023721935.1 Panthera uncia | reverse complement strand
ATATTTATTTTTAATATTGACCACCCCTAGGCCTGAAGGAGAGAGGAGTAAGGGCCTCGGGCACCCACAGGGAGTGGTTCTATGCAGGAAACTTCTGGAGAGCAGCTTTGGTCTCTAGTGGGGTGGGAAGGGAGGGTGTGCAACCAGCAAGCAGGGAACTAAACTCCTTCCCCCCACCTTCTCCCATGTCACCTCTGGGCAGTGCCTCCAATTGACTCAGGTTGACCAGAAGCCAGAGGGCTAGGGAGCCTATGGATGTGGGCCAAACATACCAGCGCCCCAGGGCACAGAAGAGAGCACGGGGGTGGGGCGATGGTGGGGGGGGGGGGGATCTGGAGAACCAGCTGGAAGGTGCAGCACAATCCCACAGCCAGCGAGTGGCAGACAGAGCCAGATTGGGACCCATATCCTTCATCACTGCCCTGCTCTGTCCTGGTGACTCCAGGAGAACTCAGTGCTTGGGATTCCATAGGGTCTCCGTGCCCATTTGTCATCTGATTGAATGAATGAATGAATGAATTGCTAAGTGGAATGCATATGGGTATCGGAATCAGACCAGGGGATGAAGATTCACCACTTAGGACTGTGTGACCTCACGTCTCTGTGCCTCAGTTTCCTCGTCTGTGATTTACGGGTAATCATGCCACCTGCCTTACAGCCCTGATGTGAGATGCACAAAAGGTAGGGCATATAACATACCAGGCACGAAGCACCAACAAATGCTGACAATCGTTATTATTGGTGAAATAACACATAATTGAATGCGGGTATTGTGTCTGGGTGATCTAGACTTAGCCTGGCCATTTGGTCTACTCATCTGATATTTGGCAGAGGGGAGGTGGGGAGAGAGGTGGAGAGGGGCAGGGAGAAGCCTTCTCCCCATTGTCAAGGGCTGGCCGACCGCCGTGTTTTGTTCTCTGTATGAAGAGCCCCCCCCAACTTCATTAGTCATAAGCACAGCATCAAGCAATAAGTTAATTTCTAACTGTGGCACTTGATAAATTTTCCATTTACCTCATTAGTTTTTACAGCCTGCAATATTGGTGAGAACACTTCCAATTAACCATATGGGAAGCTTCAGTATGGAATCACAACAATTTTTTTAAATGTGTTATTTAACCAAATAAGAATCACAGCCCCCAGAAATAAAGATGCTCGGTACCCGCACTGGAGTCCCAGGGAAGAGGTGTTTCCAGAAGGCCTGTCAGTCGGGGAGTTGAGGGGCTCACCTGGAGGGGAGAGGCCTGAGCCGGCTGCTCCCCCCCCCCCCCCCCCCCGCCCCATTCCCTAAGGGCCTTTGGGAAGGAACCAGCGAGGGAGCCCAGAAGCCTGGCATTGAGGCCAGATTGCGAAACTGGGTAGCGGGGGACCCCATTGCAAAACCTAACCTATAGCTGTAGATTTCCCTCCTTAGTGGGATTCTTAGTGGGGTTCAGTTAGTGAGCGGATCTCAACTCCTCATCTGACTTGATGATCACGGCAGTCTGTGCTACGAGAAACGCCCTCCTCCTTTCATAGCTGGGGACACCAAGACCCAAAGAGATTGCAGGACTGCCAAGATCACGCAGAAGTACACGGTCAAGCCCGGGCTCGGTCCAGGCCTCCCGAAGCTGACTCTTCTCGCTGCATCAAGGAACCTAGGACAGGTGCAGGCTGGGGGACCTGCCTCACTCCTCCTGCTTTCCCAGGGGTCATGACTCTACCGCCTGCAAATTCTCTGGTATCAGCGCCCCAGGGCCCAGATGGAGTTTGTGGCAAAGGCTGGGCCGTTGGGCAGCTCAGGCCCCTGGTGCCATGCGAGCTGTGGGCGCAGGACCCAGGAGTCTTCGTGCAGACTGAGAAGGAGACGTCTGGAATCGTGTCCTTGGGCTAAACTGGAGAGATCAGCCCGGAGGCCACGGCAGCTCATTCTTGACCGTGAACGAGATTGCAGTCATATTTGACGTCCCTGAGGACAACCGCACCCCTGGCTGTTCCGGTTTTACCAGATGAGCCAGTAAGTCCCCCTCCCCATCGCACAGGCCACCTTGAGCAGGGTCTCTCTCTGCCGCCCGCAGCCAGCTAAGAGAGGACCTGGTCTCAGTTTCCTCGCCTCTGAGCGGACCTGGGCGGACTAAATCTTGTTTTCAAATCATGCTCCACGGGGTACCAGGAAGTAGTAGTCGGGGCCGTGGTACAGGATGAAGAAGGGGCCCTTGGGGCTCCCAATCCCACTTTGGGTTCGCCAGCAAACTTCCGTGTGATGGTGAGTCTCGACAAAGCGGTGACGAGCAGTGAAAGCCACTGGTCCCGGGGGACCCATGCAGCGGATACCCTGGGAAAAACCTGGGGCTTAGCCTCAGGACACCCTCTATCAGCGGTTGGGGCCACCACACTCTCTCCCCCTGCCTTTTGAGCTCTGCCCTGAGCTACTCAGAGCAAGTTTTCTTTTCAAGAACGTGGGGCGGGTGGCCCTGCCCACTCAAGACCAGAGTTCCGCTGTGACTGGCTCCCAGTCTCACTTTCTCTCCTCTGCCCAAGCTGCGGTCGCCTTCCCCGGCAAGCGAACAACAGATTCAGCTTTCTGACCTCTGCCGTGGTCTTCCGCGGGTGGAGCGGCCGGCGCGACTCCAAGCTGAAAGGCAAGGCTTCTGGCTCCGATTCAGCTGCAACGCGGAGGCTGCTTCAGCCGCAAGGACTGGATCTGCTCAAATCCAAGTGGCTTGAAGAATTCGGACCTCCCGTATCCCCAGTCCGAGAAATCCAGTAGGAGGTGAGGTGCAGACTGGTCCATGACGCAGAAGGCACAGACAGAGCCTTTCCATCTTTCTGGCCTCACATCCTCGACGTGGTGATAGGGTCACTGCTGTCTGATCTGGGACCCATTCCCTGGTCTGCTTGCGTTTCAGGGAACTGTAATTCCCAGGATGCTGGGGCAGTGTGGCCAACGGAGGACCCTGACGGAGGAGGATTGGAGGGCAGGTGGAGGGGTGAAGTCCGGGCATTTCGCTTCCAGCACATCCCTGGCAGTGACTGAATCTCTGTTGTGTTCAAGCCCCACCCCAGATAACTCCTCCCTATCCCCCAGCTCCTTCCAGGACACTTTTGCCATAATTCTAGGTCCCGAGTCCAACTCCTGGGCTCTCATAACACCCCTTTCTCCTCTCTCCTTCCAGTCCTACGAGTATCCTGCAATTGCTAACCTCTGGGGTAGGGATGGGGCGGGGGGTGGGGGAGCGCCTCATCACTGCCTTTGGCCTGTCAGCTGTTCCATCACCTATATGAGCAATTCCTGCATTAATTTCCCCGGTTTTAAACACATAGAGTAGCTCATGTTCCCTGGCTAGACCCCAGATAATACAACGGTCATCCTCAAGCTTTGCTTTCGTGATTACAAAGCAGCTGCTGCAGCTCCAGCCATCACATCCTTACCACAGCCACATCAAAAGAAGAAAGATAATTTCTCCTGTTTGCTTCTTCTTTGCCAGGCAGGTAAACCATTCCCACAACGGGACAGAACTGAGTCAGTGCCCATACTCTCGCTGGAAGCGTGGTTGGGAAACTGAGTAATCCTGCATTTTTAACCCTATAATGTGAGATGGGCTCTTCAAGCAAGAGGCAGGGAGCTGGGCAATGGCTGCTGAGTGAGCAACCAACCATGTCTGCCACACTTACCTGGAGTGTGACTGTGGTCAAATCACTTCCTCTCTCTGGACCTCCGTTTCCTCATCTGGAAAATGGGGGAGTTCGGTGAGATCAGTCGTCTCCATATTCTTCAAAGCCCTTGTGTTTCAAGGAGGTGCCCTAGGGCCACTGTGGGGGACAGAGAATTGGGGTCTGAGCAGGTGGGACCCCAACCCCGCTTCAACAACAAAAAAACAACAGCCTCGATTGATCTTCGTGAAAATGAAAAAAAAAAAAAAAAATCTACTGGGTTCGCTGATTTCGAATGTCCCTTGCAGCTCTCTCGAGGACCAGGATTCAAAGTTATAGATCAATTTATAAAAACGAGAAAATAACCAGAATGATGTTCTTGCTAAGGATGATCCATTAGCTTTGGGGGTCATTCATCATCAACTTTGGAGGTTGATTAAGCTCCTTGGCCTTTTGCCAACTATTAACCAGTCTGCACAAAACTGCAGACTCTGCCGCGGAGCCGAAGACATCCTCCCTGAAATATTCTTATTTCTATTTAAAAAACCTTTTGTTTACATTTATTTATTTTTGAGACACAGAGCACAAGTGGGGGAGGGGCAGAGAGAGAGGGAGACACAGAATCCAAAGCAGCCTCCAGGCTCCGAGCCATCAGCACAGAGCCCGACGCGGGGCTCGAACCCCCGAACTGTGAGATCATGACCTGAGCTGAAGTCGGACGCTCAACCGACTGAGCCACCCAGGCGCCCCGCCCCTGAGATATTCTTGACTCCCTCTGTTCTCTTCCATTATGAGGAGGCAAACCCCTTCCATATATACAATTATTTTAAACTATTTATCTTGCACAGAGGAATTGATCTTTTCAGGTCCTTCTCACCAGCCTCGACACTGACGAATCGCCTCGGAGATGGTCTCAGAAAGGGAAGACGTGCCCCAAATAGATGGCTCTTCTCATCTTAATTTTCCCCTGGAGGGCCTTCTCCACCTGGAACCTTCCTCCTTGCCCCTTGTGGATTTAACTCCGTGCGCGCCAGGCCAGCGACAACACTTAATGTTGCTTCTGTTGCCAGAGGCCTCTTGCGGATCAGAGGTTCAAAGGTACAGGCAGGGAAGACAGTGAAACCCTCAAAAACCTCCCTGCTCGTCTCAAGGCTTCATCCTCCACCGAGAACGACCAGCACTATCCGACAGCTATCTTCAAGGACTAGTTATTGAACTATTACTCTGTAACCTGCGTGATCAGAAAACAATTCTTACCCCCTAAGTCTGTGCACCCTTTCACATTCTCTCTCTTACGTAGGTCTGTGGGCTCCCTGAGACTGTTCTATTCTGTTAGCACCCACTTTACAGATGAAGAAACTGAGGCCCAAAGAGGCTAAATGGTTAAATGTCTCCCCCGAGGTCACACAGGTAATAAGTGGCAAGGTCAACACTTGAATTCAACGCTGAGTCAAATGGCTGCACCAGGACAGACCCTAACACAGGGTCTGACACACGGGAGATGCTCAGTATATCCCGCTCTCTCTTCCTCCTCTCTTCTCCTCTCCCCGTGGCTCCGGGTTGCCTCTGTGGATCCAACAGAGATGAAACCGGCAGGGCGGGGGCGGGGGGCAGCCTTCTTGCCGATCTCCCAGAATCTGCTGGCCTGAGCTGCACGCCAGCTTTTTGTGTGAAACAGAAATACAGTCTGTCTTAGTCCGCTCAGGCTGCTATAACAAAGTACCATAGACTGGGTGGCTTATGAACAACAGACATCTATTTCACTCTGTTCTGGAGGCTGGAAGTCCAAGGTCAAGGTGCCAACATGCTCAGGTTCAGGGAGAAGCCCTCAAGGGCGCAGACTGCGGACCTCTCGTCGTGTCCTCCCACGGTGGGAAACCAAAAACCAGTGAAAATAAGCTCTGTTGGTTGGAGGGCGCTAATCCCATTCATGAGCCTTCCACCGTCACGATGCGATCACCTCCCAAAGGCCCCACCTCCTAACACCATCACATGGGTGGGGAGGGGTGGTCATTGTTCAACGCATGAATTTGGGGCAACACAACATTTAGCCCATAACACAGTCTCGTCATGAAATATTCAAACAACACGGATAAAATAATACAAATGATCACAATAGCACGAATCAGGCAACTCAAGTCCCCCCGAGGAACTTGCCTCTGATTCCAGGCTCCTCCCCAAAATAACCACTGGCATTTGCGTAGGGTGGATCCTTCCAGACCTACTTCTGTGCCTTTATGAATCTATGCATATAAAAATATCGTGTAAAGAAATATGGAGTTGAGGTTTTTTAATCTGCTGGGATTTTATTATTTAAGTGGTATCATCCCATACACATCCCTCTGCAATTTGCTTTACAGAATGTTCCCAATCAGTATGTACATATTGGCCTCATTTGTCTTCTTCCTGTAGCTGGTAGTCGTATAGTTAGTAGGGATGTGCTGTGGCTTGTATAACTAGTCCCTTATTGATGGACATAAGGGGTTTTTCCAGCATCTCGCTATTAATAACAGGGCCGCAACGGGCATCCTTGTCGTGGCTCCTTGCACATGAATGAGTATTTCTCTGGAGGAAAAAAGCGAGTATCACGTAGGAAAAAATAAACCATAAACTAGGTGAAAAGAGAAGCCGATTGGGAGCGAGCATTTGCAACATATACGACACAGTATTAGTAAGCCCATTATGTGACGGAGAGCTTCCATTTAATAATGAAAAGACAAACGACCCAATAGAAAAGTGGGCGGAAAGTGCAAACATTCATAAAAGGCAATCCACAAAAGAAACACAAATGACCAATATTGCGTAAGGAAAGTGACTATACCTCACTAGTAGTCAGGAAACGTGCAAATTAAAGCAAGAATGAGGTATCTTCCTTAACCCACCAGATGGGCCCAAGTCGGGTTGCTGTTGTTTTAGAGCAGAGCGTGAGCAGGGGAGAGGGGGGAGGGGGAGGGAGAGGGAGAGAGAGAGTCTTAATTAAGCAGGCTCCGCCCTCCTCTCGGAGCCCAACGCGGGACTTGATCCCACAACCCTCGGATCATGACGGGAACTGGGATCAAGAGTCAGACGCCCAGCCAGCTGAGCCGCCCAGGTGCCTCGAGATTGGCATGTTTAGTTGAGAAACTCTGGTCCTTGGCAAGAGTTTGGGGAGATGGGTCCGTCACACTGTCAGAGTGCAAATTGGTGCTGCCCTTTCGGGGAGCCGTTGCAAAGCATCTTTCGCACTTTCGAATGCGCCGACCCCTCAGCCCAGCAATGCCACTTCCCGAGTGCCGGGTGCTGGTTTGTCCTGGTCACGCGAAAGCCTGCCGTCCAGGTCAACGGTGGGGCCACAGGGGCCTGGGACGGAGTTGGCAGGAGCTGCACGCTGGGCGGAACGGGCCAGGGGGACCATGATTCGAGGGCTCCCGTACCATCCGGGGCCACAGAGAGCCGAGCGGCGTTTTGCTACCCCGTGCTCGGTCCCAGGCCCTTGGCCAACTGCGCGTGGCTCCCCGTGGGGGCAGTGGTACTATGGGTGGATGGATGGACGGATGGACGGATGGACGGATGAAAGAGAGGCATTTCCCGGGGTGGTTCTGAAGACGACACACACGATGAGCATTCTTGCGTGTCTTGCTTTCCCGGACACGCTGCAGTCCCACAAGGATGATGGGACTGAGTCCAGAGCCTCCCCCGAGTCCGAGCAGGGACCCCCACTCCTCCCACACATCCGCGACCCTCTCGTGTCCCTGGGCAGTTCCCTCAGATGAAATGCACCCCTGTGGCAGGGGTGCCATCGCACACACTGCGTGTACGGATGGCTTTGACCTAAGGCCCCACCTGGCTCGCAGAGGCTCCACGCCTTACGGAGGACTTGGGCCCACAAGACACGGGCTTCAGCTGGCTTTGCCACCAGGTCTCCTCCCTCGGCCTTCAGATCCTCCCCTTGCCAAGTCGCCGGAGGACGGCAGCCCAGCCCGGGGCCCGTGCAACAGAGTCTCGCAAACCCAACCTTGGAAAAGCCATTTAGGGGCTTGGTTTATGAACTTGAAATAATTCAGCGGCAGTGACTCTGGGAGCAGAGGTAAGAGACAGACGGCCTCGCTATTTGTAAATGCCACAGGCCTTTCCAGTAGGACGGGCAAAGATAAAAGCCAGCTTCGGCCATAAAGTCCATTTATTGGAGTGGAATGACAACCCATAAAGTCGAACATGAATAAACAGCCCGAAGCTTCGCAGGCTAGAGCTCTGCAGCGACGACGACCTCGGGGTGCAGAATGGAAAGACGCGGGACGCAAGGAAAGTTCTTTCCTGGGTCCCCAGGACTAGCCCGGGGACTTCCCCATCATGCCCAGCCTGCTCCTTCCGATGTTTCCACGGCCCCCTCCCCGCCCACACACTCCCTTCCTCGGCCTTGACCGGGAAGCCGGAAATCCGGGCTGCGGATGTATCCTCACTGCCAATATTAGGTTCTCGGTGAAAATAGAGTGATCCGAAATGCCCCGGCAAATATTTCCTATTTTTAATAACACGGTATCAATTTGCAAACGGAGTAATGATCTCTGTTACTTTTCAGGAAATTATGTTTAATATACTTTACTGGAGCCGGGGAAGAACAATTTAATTGAAAGAGCTGCTTTGAACCATATTTAACCTCAGATGTACTAAATGGAGTGTCTCAGAGATAACTTATGGTTTTTAATTTAACGTAAACTATTCAGTGCACGAGCGCTGTGTTTTTGCCACTCTAATAATGACCGGTTTGGGTGTACGAACTGGCGTGCCCGTCCTCTCTTTCCTCCCGCAGACACTCTGGTGGACATGAAACCGGGAGGTTTTCCCGCATAGAATCCGAAATAAAGGGCCCACAGGCCAGGCAGCCTGCGCTGGCTGGGGACAGTGGCGCCCCCACTGCGACAGCCCTCACAGCTGCAGAGAATCCCCTGGTTTTTGACAAGTGCCCACGTCTCACTGCCCAGGCTGATCTGGGGCCTGGCTGGCTCCCTCGCCGCTCTGATTAATGGATTCCAGCCACCGTACCAGCACGTTAAATGAAGTTTTGTGCTCGCCAAGATTAATTGCCGAACGAAAAATATTGAAACTTTATTATTCACATAATTCATCTGAGGGGATGATCCCAGGAAAATGTAGTATGCAGTTGAAGTTCATCATTTGACAGTAATCGAAGGGAAGGAAGATAGAAGCACGTGGTGACCTGTCACGGCCCTCGTGCCTATGTTGCTGGGGCCACTGGGGAGCCACGTGAACTGGCTCCAGTGTGTCTAAGGAAGCTGCTTGTGGGGCGCCTGGGTGGCTCCGTCGGTTAAGCATCCGACTTCGGCTCAGGTCGTGATCTCCCAGTTCGTGGGTTCGAGCCCCGCGTCGGGCTCTCTGTTGTCAGCACGCGGCCTGCTTTAAATCCCGCCCCCCTCTCTCTCTGCCCCCAGAGCCGGCTCTTGCCCTCAAAAATAGATAAAGATTAAAAAAATTGAAAGAAAGAAGAGAGGAAGAAAGAAAGAAATCTGCCTATTCAGACCATCACATGGTCGATCAACGCTTGCTTCTTGGGTCCTTCCTTTTCCCAGCACGGGCTCTGGTGGCCAGCCTGCTGCCCTGTTTCATTTTATTCGTGTCGCTTCTCTCGTGCACCTGTGTCTGCTTGTCAGAGTGGGTCTCTGTGGTCTTCTGGCCAACTGGGCATCTATTGGGCAAGACGGCTCTGTGCTTGGGGGTGGGGGGGACTCCTTGGAGAGAGGCTGTGAGCAGGTGTCAGCCAGTGGGGCTGCGTCCTTCTGGCCACAGTGGTTTGTTTGGAAAGGACGCATGACCTCATCGGGCCGAGGCCGGGCCTTGAATCTTTTCCCTGGAAGCTGGGCCGGAGGCCGAGCCTCTTCCTCTCCGTGGTAAAAGTTGAGCTCGCGGGAGGCTAGAACTGCCAGCACAAGGGGGACACGACCCAGCAGTGGGGGACCTGAGACACGGGAACAGGCCGAGCCCTGGCGACCTCATCTGGGCCTGAAGCTAGTTCTGCTTCTCAACGGTGGGCTTTGTAGTTTCATGAGCCACATCATCTGTCTTCGCTCGAGCCAGATTGAGTGAAGTCTTCTCTCAGGGACCTTGAGTCCTGAGCCAAATGACAACAGAGCAAAACAATGCCCTCAGTCAGAGGGCATTCACTCCAGTGGCTTCATGACAAGGTACGGGTTAGCAACTGTCCCCTACACACCCCACACTGCCCTATTAGTGTCTGTGTCCGTTCCCAGACCTCCCTTCAGTAACGTATGCTGCCTTGGGGCGCCTGGGTGGCTCTGTCGGTTGGGTGTCCGACTTCGGCTCAGGTCACGATCTCACGGCTGGGTTTGTGAGTTCAAGCCTGGCATCCGGGCTCCGTGCTGTCAGTGCAGAGCCTCTGTCCGCTCTCTCTCTCTCTCTGCCTCTCTTCTGCTCACACTCTCTCTCTCTCTCTCAAAAATAAATAAAACGTTGAAACATAATAGTGATCATTTATGCTACCCGATGGCCTATCGAAAAAGTCGTTTTCCGCTTAAATTAGGTGGGTACCAGCTTCTGTTGTTGCAACGAGAGGTGCCCGACGTGACACAGAGGTGGTCGAGGGGGGACAGTCCCCTGGCTCCAGGCCTCTTTCGTCCCAGCCTGCAGGTGCCCCGGGGCCTCCGTCACCTGGCCCATCGCAGACCAGCGTCTGCATGCGTCGCCGTGGACAGAGCTCAAAGCCAGCCAGCTGAGTGAAAAACAAATCACGTTGCAGGATGATGTCATTGAGGAGCGTATCAAAAACACACATGGCACTGTAAATTGTTTACAGATGAACACATGCATAGTAAAGTCACTACAACCGAATGGGCAAGATGCACACCAAATTCATGTGGGGGGGAAAGCTCGGAGTCGGGGTGGGGGGTGGGCGGGATGCTGGGAAGATGCTTCTCTGGATTTTTGGTCTAATAAATCATCAAGTCAAATGAGAGCCCTCCTAGTATTCAGGTGCAGGGAGTGGTTGGCTGAGATACAGGCTGGGACCCGGGGTGGGGGGCACCTGGTGGGATGCAGAGAGGGACCCTGGCCCCCGGCAGCTCACAGCGGAAGGACTGACAGTCAGGACAGGGTGAACCAGGAGGCAGAGAGCGTGTGCGTGTCACCCAGGACAGAGAAACTGGGGGAGCTGGGAGAAGAGATGACCGCTCGTCACCGGAAGGCGGACATGGCAAGGGACAGGAGCTAGGATGAGACTCTAGGACAGCATGGTGGTGGTCACCATGGACCAAGGACATCCCGTGTCTGGATATGCAGATCAGTTTGCAGAAGGAAACACAGAGGTGCCTGGGACACCTTATTCTACACATTATTCTCTTGTGTTGTAACCTTGCGCATTTTAAAAATAAAAAAAGTGAAATAAGACTTAAAGTGCATAAGACTGAAAAAAGACAGAAGACCACCCATAATTTCATCACGCAGATATAACTAACCACTCTGAACATTTTTAAGGAGGCTCTTCCTGTCTTGGCTACAAAAAGTAGATATTCTGGGGCGCCTGGCTGGCTCAGCTGATGGAGAGTGTGACTCTTGATCTCAGGGTTGTAGGTTCGAGCCCCCACGTTGGGTGTAGAGATTCCTCAAAAATGAAATCTTAAAAAATATATATATAAAGATATTCTCCTTGAGTCAGGTCGCAGCATAAACAAAGAGCGTTTTACATAAAGCTGGTGGGTTATCATTTGTGCAAGTGGTTTTTCCTTTGGAAACAGGTTTGTGTCCATGAAGGACCCAAAAGATATCAGAGCAGACCCTTGGTTGTGTTTCCTGTGGATAGGCACTGCTTTATTTTTTTTTTAATTTTTTTTAATGTTTATTTATTTTTGACACACACACACACACACACACACAGAGTGTGAGCGGGGGAGGGTCAGAGAGAGAGGGAGACACAGAATCCAAAGCGGCTCCAGGCTCTGAGCTGTCGGCACAGAGCCCGATGCGGGACTCGAACCCACGAACCGCGAGATCACGACCTGAGCCGAAGCCAAAACCTTATCCGACTGAGCCACCCAGGCACCCCAGGCACTGCTTTATACATGCTAATTCATTCAGTCCTCACAACCCCGTGAAGTGGGTTGCTATTGTGAATTCCCATTTTACAGGTAAGAAAACCGAGGCCCAGAGAGTTTAAATGGCCCGTCGAAGGTCACACGGCTGATGTCCGTCTCTGGGTTTCTAAACTGCTAAGTCTGGCTCCAGAGGACTTCCCCGTGATCACCCCTAGCATCGCCTCTCAGGGAAGCTGACGTCTGCGGAAAACTCACTTCCCGGAGGCCAGTCAGCACTTGGCCTGCTGTAGAGGTGAGGCTCGGAGAGGCGTGTGGGCTGGGCCAGGCCCGGACGACTTCAGACCCCAACGTTTCCCTCCGCCTGACCAAGGGGCCCTCCCGCTGTCCGCCCAATTCAGCGGGCTCTTTACCGTCACTTGAGGAATTTCCCACGCTGAGCCCGGCAGCCGGAGAACGCGTTCTTTCTTTGCACACGTCTCCTTGGCTGCAGTCTACACAGGGGGTGGCACAGCCCCCTTCGTTCCAGCCCTCCTTCTGCCGGCGAGTTCATCTGAGCACAACTTTGTGCATCCAACCAATGACTAATAAATTTAATAATTAAAGAATAATTAATTACACCTGAAACTTCTCACTTGGGGGTACAATTAGCCTCTGGCACCTTTAGAATGAGTTGCTAGTGACTAATTGTGCCCTCAAGGAGGCATTTGTAAGTACAATTAATTGTGTGCAAAATTGAGCCCGCAAATACTTCCCAAGTATTTATGTTCCCAACATAAAAATTATTCCCACAAAAAGGGTTTGTTCAAAATCCAGGCCCTTTTATTTTTTTTATTTATTTATCATTTTTTTTTTTTTTTTTTTTTGAGGGCCGTGGTGGGTTCCGCAGCAGAATCCAGATGTGCCGGGGTCTCCGTGGGAGGCCGTGCCTCCCCCTGCACGAGGGTCACCTGAGCTGCAGGCTTTGCTGCTGGGGGAACCCCCAGGCGGCCACACGGCAGCGGGCAGCATTGGCTAGTGACTCGGGCAGTTAACTATTTAGCACAAACCCATGGAAATGGCAGAGCAGGAAGGAGAAAGCGGGAGTTAAGGGCCAAGACTCCCTCCTTTGTCTCTTTCCAGCTGGTCCTTGAAGCCCGCCCAGATTGGAGGACCGGCCACCGGTCTTCCTGGGCTTGCCGTCGCCTTCTGAAATGGGCCTCTATGGAGCAGCCCTCGGACGTGGCGGGTGGCGTTGGGTGTTGGGCGCCACCGCCTTACTCAGAGCTCAGGTGAGGCCTCCAGAGATGCCGTCCTGGTCCCTCGGGTGTTCCCCAAGGAGCAGACGAACTCAAAGACTCCCCATCATCGTTCCCAAACCTCACACCGTCTCCTAACTCTCCCCTGATCCCAGAATGGCCTTCTGGCTGATCTCTGTTCCCATCCTATGGTTTCTCGTTATACGCTGTCCCTCTGCCTCCTATGCCCTCCCATTGACACACAGATACGCATACGTGTGTACGTGCACACGACATGCCCACACGCATATATGAACGCACGTTTGTACACATATGTACGTGCAAACTCACCTACACACACATGCACGTATACACAGACACACACAAACCCGTACGTGCTCTGCTCAGACACATACACTCACACATATAGGCACATATACCCCCATACATCCACATACACCCACATTCACACACACATACGCATATGAGGACGCACACGCACGTTCGGACACACTCACGCACGCATATTGCCGCGCGTCCTCATGTTAACCATGATACTAGACCCTGCTCTCGTGCCCTGTTGGCCTCGCTGCCTTTCCCGACCACCACCGCCCCCCTTCCTCCCTGAGTCGAGCTCGCTCCTCCTCTGCACGACACAGCTCTCAGGCCTTCCCTTCCTGTGACCAGCCCTGACTCCCCTCTGGCCTGGAAGCCCCTCAGGACAGGGCCGGTGACAGTCCCCGAGCCCCGTCACAAAGCCCGACGTGACACGCGTTCCGTACGCGGTTGGCACACGAATGAATGAATAACAAGATGAACAAGGAAGGTCCTTGCCCTTGTGCGAGAGTGCATCCGGAACCCCCTTTGGCACACAGCCGGGGAGGACCAAGAGGCAGGGGGCGCTGCCTGAAGTTGGCCCGAGAGTGACAGAGTGACAGGAAGGACCAGTCAGAGGGCCGCTGGTTGACTCCTCCCGTTTGGGAAGGAGGTTCCCGGGCCTGCCTCTCGTGCCCCCAGCAAAGCGGAAGGCAGTGCCTTCGCCCCTGCGGAGCACTCATCCCAACTGGAGAGCTTCCTTAAAGCAACCAGACTCCCTTGAGCTCCCACCGCGCTGGGTGCCGAAGGGGCTACCGAGGTGACTGCCACAGAGTTCACGGTCTCAGCAGGGAGATAAAGCAGGAAGAACCACAGAAGGTGTGCGTGGAGGAGGAGCGAGCCCCAGACAGGGGGCAGGCATGTGGGGCTGGGGGAAGGAAGAGATGACAGATGGGGCGGTGAGGAGCTGCTCCATGGACGGCCTTGAATGAGGAGTTTGCACTGGGCTTGGTAGCACTGGGGAGCCCCTGAAGACTCCAGAGGAGGAGAGCCTTCAATGCCAGCAGAGGGATTTGGACCGACCTCGATAGGAAGGGGCCAGCAGACGCGTGACCTTCTCTCTGTGTTCTTATTCCTCCTTGTCACCCAGTGAGACACTATCAACCCTTCCAAATTCCACTCGGATGTCACAGCTCTTCCGAGGTGGGAGAGTTACCCCTCTGGGACTATCTCTGAGCCTTTGGGTTACTGAAAGTGGCTCTCCCGTGTCTTCTCCTCCAGGCACTGACTCCTCGGGAGGGAGGAACCTCATCTTCGCTTTCTATTCTCCGGGCCGGCCAGTGTTTGGTGAGACAGAGGTGGAAATTTCTGGTACCAAAGGTGGAAAAGAGAACACTTGAAGGAGGTAGCGTTCTCCTCCCTCCTAGCAACCACGCAGCATGGGAGGGACAGCCGACAAGAGCAGCTTTACAAAGCCGATGCTTCACCCTGGTTACTTTCGTAGTATTATTTCTGGAAGGCAGACCCCCTTTGAGGGCACGAGCATTTTGTCTCTGGTTAAAGAGATTTGCATTTCGTCATTAGACTTTCTTCTTGATCCATCAGGAGTTTGCTCCATTGCCTTCTGGTGCTAGTGTGGGGTCCCGTAGGCAACCAGTCGTCTAGAAGCCCCTGGAAACTAACCGCAGAGCAGAACCATCGGCCAGGGTTTTTGTGGTGGTTGCAGTTTCAGGCCGCTGGGAACTTCAACGAATCCTGGGTGTGGGTTCGAACGCAGAATGGGGCCAGCCTGCTTGCAAAAGCTTGACACTCCGTGACATCCTGCCATTCGCCAAACTCACAGGACACACCTGAGAGATGACAGACCCTGGACGGGGTGCTCCAGACCCAAAGATGGGTAAGACAAAATCTAATCCCCAGAGCCCCCAGGCTCGAGGCGGGGATCCCCAAGCAGTGGCAACAGAGCTATGGTGACAGTGGAAAGCCCCAGGCCCGGAACACCTGCCTCCGGCCAAGGGGGCGGGCAAACCTCCCAGCGGAGGTGTTTTCTCTGACCGAGTCCCGTCCGATGTGCAGAAGCTCAACAGAGGGAAAATGGGGGAGACCGGAGGCGAAGAGGGCGAGAAGTTAAGGGGAGGGAAGAGAGGGAGAGAGAGGGAAACGGCATTCCAGATGCACAGAGACTGCCCTGGGAGGAGAAGCCGAGATCGGAGGCGTGGGACCTGGGCACGGGCCCACAGTGCTGGGCCCACGTCAGCTGTTTCTCAGGCTCGCAGCGGGCTCATCCGTTCATTCACGGGCTCTCCCTTCCCTCCTTCGACAGGCATTTGGTCAGCATGGACCTCAGGCCGGACTGCAGGGAAGCCACCTTGGAGCCCAGGGGGCCGGCCGCAGGCTGTGTGCTCAGTCACCGCCTCATGAGCCTCGCTGGGCTTTCCAGGCAGGGGCTGATCAGCCACCTGCAGGGACTGAGGCACCGACGACCCTAGTCCGTTCCACTTGCAGACGTCAGGATGGGAACCGGCCACCTCTGCTGAACACCTGTGCCTGGCTCTCTGCCACACTGTTTCCCGTTCCCGGCGCATCCCGTCCCCATGACAACCCCGTGGGTCGTGCACGGTGATTTGCACACAGCAGAGCTCCGGGAGGAAGACGGCCCAGGGCCGGTGCTGGCTTGGGAACAAGGTCGTCCCATAGACACCCGCGTACTGCATCAGGCAAGACATGGTGGGGTGTGTGTGTGTGTGTGTGCGCGCGAGACAGTGTTTCCTCCTGCACACGTCCCCTGCAGAAGAAGTAGGGTCAGAAAGTTCACAAAGCAAACCCAACCTTCCAGCCCTTGAAGGCAGATGCTGGGAAGCCGTCACCGGAGCTCCCCAGCCCCCCTACGTCCCTCCCACTGCAGCCCCACGCTGCTCCCCTCCCGGGGCAGCTCGGTCCCCTGAGGCAATGTAGACAGGTCTCACTTGGGGGGGGGGGGGTCGCCCCTGCCCCCAAGTGCCAGTGACCGCAGGTGACCGAGGCCCTCCCCCACCCGGCCCTGCACTTGGCCGCTACAGAGCTGTCAGCTGGGGTGCCCCCAATGCCCTTCTCTTCTCACAGGCGGAGCAAAGGACGTCGTGGGTGCTTCCCTGTCACGGGCACACACCGTTTGCATGTGACACGCCCCCAGCCCGGGTGCACGGCACAGATCTGTGTGTCTCCCGATCTGACCCTCAACATCTCAGTTTCCAGTCTGTGTTGGAAGTCCTGTGTGATTAGGGGGCTTCCTGCCTCCTGTGAACCTGGCTTTCTGGGCAGAGTTCATCTTCAGACTGTGAGAATCGCACTCTGTTAACTACAAGAACCGTGATTCTTAGACTAAGTTAATTAGACTATCTCTACGCAGGGTCCCCCCCAGATATTTCGCATCACAGTACCTAAACCCCCATCTGAATTCAGAGACGTGACCGTAGGTTTTGTAAATACGTAATTATATTTCTGGAAAGCCACGGCCCTCCAGGGTCCCTTCTCTAACCCCCTCTCAACCTACTATTCAGGAGTAAGCCTGCTTCCGTGGTCTGTAAGCCACTGCGATTCTTTTCCCATTCTTTCAGAGGAAACTGCCTACATCTCTCAACTCGCCGGTTAAGATGTCTGGCACTATTCTTTGCTAGAAACGTCTCAGTAAAAAATAGTAGAACATCGCAAATGGTTTTCACTGGGCATGAGAGCGATTGTCACACTCTGACAATGGAGTGGAGGTTATTAGGATAAGACATTTAGAAGGTCTTTGAATAATGGGAGTCAAAGCCTCAAAAATGCCCAAACTTGGGTTCATGAAGCGTAACTCGCTCCATACAGCGGTACGGTATGCAGCCCAGAAGATTTATATGGTTCTCTGTTAAATTATGAGGAAGATGTCCATGATACGTTACGGGAAAATAAGTTAGAGGTGAACACGTATAGTTTATTCTACTATTACGTATGCACATAACGAAAGATCTAGAAGGAATGTCAACGGGAATTCTCTGCAATGGATTTGCCTGATAATTCCCACTTCTTCATATCTTTCTTTTTCTTTTACCTGAATCATTTACATTGAGTGGGTATTTCATCATTAGGAAATGCCATTTCATCTTGAAAAAATATATATACATATATACACATGCGTGTATTATGTATATATATGTGTATATATATACACGCATGGGTATATATGTATATGTATATGTATACACACACACACACACACAAGCAACAGAAAATAGAATTTGACAAAACACACACACAAAAACAGTGGAAATTGTGCATGCCTTCGACCTAGTGGCTTCACTTGTGGAATCAGTCCCAAGGGAATAATCTGATGCAAACAAAGCTTAATGGCACAAAAATATTAATTGCGGCCGCATTAATGTTAATAAAATTGCCAACAACTTCAGTGGCAACCAAAGGGATAATTTATGGCACAGTCACATCATGGGGTCTTATATACCATTTTGGAGGTTTTTGAGGAGTTTGTGCTAACATGAAAAATAAACTTATGTCATAACAACAAATGAGAGGCAAGATAAATGTGCCCTAAGAATGGAGAACCACTTAGAAAATACAATATTAACTTGATGGAAGTAAATTAAACACCTAGACAAGTTGAAAACAGACCCCTCCCTGTCCCCAGTTTCCTTCGAGACGAGCCCAGCGTGTTTTGTCAGAGCCGAAATTGTACCAAGCCTGAAATTCCTGTGATGTCCTTCTGGGCTCACAACTGTTTGTTCCCTTACAGGGAAAGCCGGTGGCGACTCTGTGCGGTGAGCAGGCTTCTCCTTCAAGTTGACTCTACATTTGTTCGGGAGCATAAAATACTTCTTCTGCGCACTTGGGCGGCTCTCCAAAACCCCAACACCTCCTTTGTCAAAAGAGAAACGTCGCCCTGCGTTCTTTGCTGCTCCGTGAAGTCTGGATTCTGAAAATGGGCAGCTGCACCCACGGTAGGAGGGAGCTCCCACTCGGTGCCCTCTTCCATCTAAGGCACGCAGCCCATTCGCTTGGGGGAACCAGGTCCTCTCTCCTGGGCTCCCCCTGCCCCGGGCAGGCAGCTCACTAGCAGGCCTGGGTTTGTGGGGGACACGCCAGCAGCCTGGAATGCACAGAGCTGGCAGTGCTAGTCACGGGGGCTTCTAGGCCTGCACCCTCAGCAGGTGCCTTTCACACTGACCCTCTTCTAAGCCGTGACTCTGAAAAGACATCTGGTGGGTTTGGAATGGAAGAGAAGTTAGTGGTCACTGCACTTGGCTTCGGCTTCATTCGGTCTTAATTGTTAAAGGGATGTGTACATACTTTTATACAGAAAAGTGTCAGGGCGCCTGGGTGGCTCAGTCGTGATCTCACGGTCTGTGGGTTCGAGCCCCGCGTCAGGCTCGGTGCTGACAGCTCAGAGCCTGGAGCCTGCTTTAGATCCTCTGTCTCCCTCTCTCTCTCTCTGCCCCTCCCCTGCTCGCACTCTCACTCTCCCTCTCTCAAAAAATAAATAAACAGGGGAGCCTGGGTGGCTCAGTCGGTTAAGCGTCCGACTTCAGCTCAGGTCACGATCTCGCGGTCTGTGAGTTCGAGCCCCGCGTCGGGCCATGGGCTGATGGCTCAGAGCCTGGAGCCTGCTTCGGATTCTGTGTCTCCCTCTCTCTCTGCCCCTCCCCCGTTCATGCTCTGTCTCTCTCTGTCTCAAAAATAAATAAACGTTAAAAAAAATGTTTAAATAAATAAATAAATAAATAAACATTAAAAAAAATTTTTTTTAAGGATAACTGTAAAAATGACATAAAGGAGTCAGTGGAAATAGATTCTCCCCAGCATCACCTCCCAGAATGTGGCATAATCCTTTTGGAAATCCATTCTCCTTCTTCTCCTTCTCCTTCTCCTTCTTAAAAATTGCTTATTTCTGGCACAACTGGGTGGCTCAGTTGGTTGAGCATCTGACTTCGGTTCAGGTCGTGATCTCGCAGTTTGTGAGGTCGAGCCCCACATCAGGCTCACCGCTGTCAGTGCAGAACCCGCTTTGGATCCTCTGTATCCTCCCTCTCTCCCCCTCCTCCTCTTGTGCTCTCTCAAAGATAAATACAGATTTTTTAAAAATTGCTTATTTCTGATCACAAAAATGGTGCACATTCATCTCGGGGAATAGAGACAAACACACAGAGACGCACAAAAGTCAACCCAAATCCTGATGCCCAAGGATGACTCCTGTTCACAATCTGATACATATCTTCCAGACTTTGTTCTATGCACATACACCTGAATTAATGCAAAATTAAGATCACGCTATAATCCTACATTCTGATGTGCTTTGTCAACTTAGTTTGTCATGATCACTCTCCAATGCCACTAAATACTCTTTTTTTTTTTGCCACTAAATATTTTATGACAAAATTCTTATTGGCTGCAGAGTATTCCTTTGGATGATTTATAATAATTTGTCTACCCTGTCCCTCTTGCCGAATATTTAGATTTCTTCTATTTTTCACGGTTGTATATCACACTGTGACACAGAACGTGTGCAGAAGACCTGAGAGCTTCTCAGGATACGTTTCCAGACGTGGAGGTTCTTGGACAAAGGGTACAAACATTTGTGAGACTTGAAAACTTTTATTTCACTTAAAAAAATTATTTTTAATGTCTATTTAGAGACAGAGAGTCAGAGCGCCAGCAGGGGAGGGGCAGAGAGAGACGGAGACACAGAACCTGAAGCTCCAGGCTCTGAGCTGTCAGCACAGAGCCTCATTCGAGGCTCCAACCCACAAACAGCGAGATCATGACCCGAGCCAAAGCCAGACGCTTAACCGACTGAGCCACTCAGGCGCCCCAAAACTTTTATTTTACTTTTAATGGTGCTTACAAACACCTACCATTTAATTTAAATTAACCATTTGTAAGAGTACAGCTCAGCAATGTTAAGTGTATTTACATTGTTGTGCAACAGATCTCCAATACTTTTTCAGTTTACGAAACCGAAAACCCTGTGCCCGTGAGACACTGATTCGCCCTCCTCCCAGCCCTTGGCAACCCCTTTCTAACCTTAGTGTTTTTATGATTTTGACTATCTTATTTATCTCACTGGGGTGAGATCATACAGTATTTGTCCTTTTGTGTCTGCCTTATTTCCCTTCGCATGATGTCCTCAAGGTCCATCCGTGTTGTAGCATGGGTCGCGATTTCCTTCCGTTTTCAGGCTGGATAATATTCCATTGCATGGATGGACAACATTTTGTTTATCCGTTCATCCATCAGTGGACAACTGGGTTGTTTCCACCCTTTGGCTACTGCAAGAATGCTGCAATAAATACAAAAAGACAAGGATGCAAATAGCTCTTCAAGACCTTGCTTTCAATTCCAGAAGTGGAATTACTAGATCGTATGGTGGGTCTCTATTTAATTTTTCAGGGAACCTCCATACCGTTCGCCACAGAGGCCGCGGACACCGTTTTGCATCCCCACCAACAGTGCACAAGGGTTCCAGATTCTCTGCATCCTCGACAACGCTTGTTTCTGTTCTGCCAAGAGCGGTCATCCTGATGGATGTGCGGCGATCGCTCACTGTGGTTTGATTTCTATTTCGTTGTTGTTTTCTTTAATGTTTATTTTTGAGAGAGACAGAGAGACAGAGTGCAAGCAGGGGAGGAGCAGAGAGCGAGGGAGACACAGAATCCGAAGCGGGCTCCAGGCTCTGAGCTGTCGGCACTGAGCCCGACGCGGGGCTCGAACCCCCGGAACCACGAGATCGTGACCTGAGCCGCGCCGGATGCCTGACTGACTGAGCCATCCAGGCGCTCCTGATTTGTATCTCTTTAATGTTTACCGGCGTTGAGCATCTTTCCATAGGCTTGTTGGCCATTTTTTTTTTTTTTTTTTTTTTTTTTAGTCTTTTAGTACAAATCGCCAAAACTTCTTCCAGAAATGTTGTACCACTTGAAACGCTCACCCAGGAAAGTGAGGGCATCTCTCCTTGCTTCCAGCCAACATTGTCTGGAACATTCCCCAAACAACGTAGATGAAATATTAAGCAAGACATTTGCACTTGCCTTGTAAGGGGAGCAGCTCAATGCTATCTTGGGAGATAAAATTTCTGTGCGGGGGGCAGCGCTGACCTGGATTTTCCTCTCCTACCAGGAACGTGGAATATCCAAGCCTCTATTTTCTTGGGCTTTCGGTATCCCTTTCCTGTTCTAAACAGTTGCCCGGCTCCTGAGTTTTATCATTAAGATTTAAATTGCAATTAGATTTGGGGCATTTTGCGCATTCACATCAAAGATCTCTCCAGAAAGAAGCCCTCGGGTTTGAGTGACAGGCCCAAGAAAACCCTGCCTTGTTACTCGAGGTCCTCCACACGGGCCCCATTGTCTCACTGCTCCGTTCCGCCAGCTCCTCCATAATACGGGAAAAATCAAAGCCTTAAGTAATAGGAGGTTATTTGCAAATGGTATTCTTTTTTTTTTTTTTTTTTTAAATAGAGCAGTTCCTTGTTAATAAATGAAATTTATTGAAAACTCTTTTGAGAATCCTCACGAGTAGGCAGAGGCTGGACAGTCTGTTCCCAGCCACCAGTGGTGACAAGATAAAAGCCAGAAAATGGCTCTCTGTCGGCTACTAACATTCCTCCCAAGAAGCCCTCTTTTTAAAATTAGGGTTTTGCACATTTCCCAAGTGTATCTTCATGTGAACTTTAAAGTTATGGCCACTTTTCAGTCTGGCCATTCACTGGGAGTTCTACCCACATTCACAGGAGCTAAGTGAATGCAGTTCCTTCCACAATGCAGCCAAGTGCCAGGCTTTCCCTGATGGGTAATTCCAGAAACAGGAGGGTCGGAGGGGGTAAGTTTCCTCCCCCCCCAAGAATTCCTGAAATCATTCAGCGATTTGGTAACATGCAAGGGCTCTAAGGAAGGGCCACCCACCATGTTTCGTGTTCTCAGCAAACCTATCATGTATTCATTCTTTTTTTTTTTTTAATTATATTTATTTGTTTTAGAGAGAGAAAGAAACAGAGCATGAGGGAGGTGTAGAGAGAGACAGCATCCGAAGCAGGTTCCAGGCTCTGGGCTGTTAGCACACACAGCCCGAAGCAGGGCTCGAACTCGCGAACCGCGAGATCCTGACTGACCTGAGCTCAAGTCGACTCCTGAGCAACTGAGCCACCCAGGTGCCCCTCATGTATTCACTTCTATCCCAATTCCTTATTAGAGAGTATGTGAACCATATTATAGAAATTGATACAAAAAAGAAACAGTGTACAAGGAAGTTGGGTGTTAGCCAGGGTCCCAACAGGACAGAAAGACACAACTCCAAAAAAGGATAATTTGAAGGAGGGCTTGATCATAAGAATGTAGGTCCAGGAAAGCCCTAGAGACCGTGCAGCGACCGGGGACTCGTCACAGCAGAGCCGTCACCACCTCTAGGTCCAAAGGGCAATGGAAGGAAGAAGCTACTAGAACCCAGAAAGGGAGGCGTGTGGAGGGTCACCAGGAAGGCTGAGAGAAAGGGTATGCTGGTACTTGCTACGGTGCGGACGAGCCTTGAAAACATTGTGCAAAGCGAAAGAAGCCAGACAAAAGGCCATGTGGTGCCTGAGTCCACCTGTAGGAAACGTCCAGAACGGGCAAATCCACAGACACAGAAGGTGGATTTGTGGCTGCAGGGGCTGGGGTAGGGGCTATGAGGGACCGCTAACCGGCTCCAGGTTTCTTCTTGGGGTGATGAACGAATGTGTCCCAGGACTAGATAGGGGTGATTGTTGCGATACGCTGTAAAACCTCTGAAATGGTGTATGTTACAACGTTGCAATTGATGGTATGTGAACTGTATCTTTTAATAAATTTTAGAAAAGAACAGGGAGTATGACCTTTGCTAGAGAGACGGAGTCAGCCCAAGGCAACCTCACGCCGCACCGAGGTAGGAGGAAGGAGGGGAGTCCAGGGGAGTAAATACACTGGCCTCGCTTTCCTCCCTCCCTCGGGTTGGCTGTGGCTCCCCATGGGTCAAACCCGACGGGAAGCCAGTGGGCGGGTGAACGTGGGTGCAATGCACATGGGCCAGCCTCTCAAGGCAGAGACCAGGGTAAGAAAGGGACGCGGAGTGGATCGGGAGGGAAAGTGGAAGACATGTGGCACACCAGAAGAAAAGGAAAATGAGAATACGTAAATGAGTTGGAGCTAGAGGTAACGAGAGTGGATAAAACACGTCCTGTGAGGTTCTCTCCAACTGCTGGAATCCGTTCAGATTTGGGGTATGAGCTTCCTAGCAACTAGCACAGAGAGGGGGAATCTACCAGAAAGGAAGCGTGTGGTGTCCCTTGGGCCAAAGCGGTCTCCAGAGAAAGGCATGGCACTGAAGGACGGACACACTGGCATGCTCTCGGTTTTAACACGCGGCAGTTACACGCGAAAAGGAAAGCGGGCGAAGGATTTGCCTCTACTCTCTGCCAGCTCAAGACGCACACAGACTTCTCTCCCTACCCTCACCCGGCTGGCTGCCGCTCCCTTGAAGGGGTCTCCAAACACCGCACGCACAGAGGCGCCAGTGCAGGAAGGTGGTCCCCCACGTTTGGGAAGGGCTTGGCCCTGGGATCAGACTGCTGGAGTCGAGTCCCCGGCTCTAACTGCTAATTCTCTCTGACCTATGGAAATGGACTTAGTCACTCTGCGCCTCAGTTTCTCAGTCTGCAAATGAGAATACTTAACACGCACACCTCATAAGGACGTGGTGAAGATTAATGACATAATGCGCGGCAAGGAGTCCGTGCTGCTCCTGGCACACAGTAAGTGCTTAATAAATGTCTGTGTGGCCTCTGACACCAGAGTCGTCGAGCCCTGAACAATCATCTTACTTCATGTGCTCATTTTCACAGGGGAGGAGAAGGACGCCCAGAAGAGGGGCCTGATCTACCCCAAACCACATGGTTAGAAGAAAGGCAGAGGGAAGGAAAAGAATCCGGCTTCCGGTCTCACTGAGCCACGGGGATTCTCAGCTGTGGCTCCAGTGTCTGTGTTTCGCCTGAGGACAATTCTCTGCATAGGGCGCATTTGAACAGACACGGGGAAAGCAAAGAATCTCACAGCCCGGTTCATGCTGTGCATACAGTAGGCGTTCAATAAGTGCTCGAGGCATGACTTTGTGAGTTTTCATCACCCGTGAGGGCACATGAAGAGCTCTCCAAGGCAGGGTCTTGTGCCCAGTTCTTTCCTGCTCTGACACAGGAGCCTGGCATAAATAAGGTGCTGAGGAAGTAGGTTCTATGTATCGATCATCACCACCTGCCGCTATTTATAAATAGCTACATGGGAAAAGCCCAGGTGGGATTATGGCCTCTATCAGAAGTCAGACTCTTGGCCCACCTACAAAAGGCCGCGTCAAGGCCCGCTGTCACCCCCCCCCCAGGAAATCTGCCTTCCACGCGGTGACATAAAAGTGAAAATGCCATTTAAGGTGACAGGTGACATGGTACCAGAAGAACAGATTATCCTTTGGCCTGAGCTTGCTTTACTCTGCCAGTTCATCCGAGGAAAAGCAAGCCCCGGACCCACACGTTTCGCATCTATTGCGTATCCGTTCTGCTCTCCCCCCGTAACGGGCAAAGTTGCGTCTTCTCAGCCAATACGTCAAGTCCTGACCCCTGCCACCTCTGAATGCAATCTTATGTGGGAATAAGTGTCTTTGCGGACATAACCAAGTCAAGACGAGGCCATCCTGGGGCGTTTGGGTGGCTCAGTCGGTTGAGCATCCAGCTTCGGCTCAGGTCACGATCTCACGGTCTGTGAGTTCGAGCCCCGCGTCGGGCTCTGTGCTGACGGCTCGGAGCCTGGAGCCCACTTCAGATTCTGTCTCTCTCTCTCTCTCTCTCTCTGCCCCTCCCCTGCTCGTGCTCTGTCTCACTCTCATAAATAAATAAATAAACATAAAAAAATAATTAAAAAAAAAAAAAAGATGAGGTCATCCTGGATCAGGGTGGGCCCTCCCCCAAGGGCTGGCAGTGTCCTTATAAGAACAGAAAGCAGAGGTGCCGTTACAGACACAGGGAGACAGAGGCAGAGATTGGGGCAACACCGAGAGTGGTCGGCAATGACCAGAAGCTGGAAGGGATAAGGAAGGAGCCTCCTCTCGAGCCTTCAGAGACAGCCTGACCGTGCCAACACCTGGATTTCAGTCCTGGCCTCCAGGACTCCGAGAACAAATTCCGGTGTCTTAAGCCCCCTCGTTTGGGGTCCATCCCTGTCAATCTTACCTTTCCTGCCGATTTCTGCTGAAGGAGAAATTGGGTAGGTATGACAGGAATTATACCAACAGCTATCTACCACTCGCTGAGCTCCTATTATACGCCAGGCTCCGAACCAGACGTGTCCAGAATTGATCTCATTGAGCCCTGTCAATAATCTTACGAGCCAAGCCTTCCCTTCTCTACAGAGACGTAGTCCTGGAACTCTCACCACTCAAACGGTCTCAGCATGGGCTTCCCCAGAAGCAGGACCTCAGACGAGGTCTTGGGGGAAGGGGATTTATTTGGAAAGTGATCCCAGAAGCAGGAGTGAGGGCAGAGGGAGGGGGAAACGGGTAGCCGGGGCTCGATTGTCCTGGAAACTCTGCAACGTGTCCAGAACCCATTGCAGAACTGTATGTCCAAAGAGCAGGGGCCCAGAGCATTTATTCATTGGCTCTTGTCCCCCTGATGGCAACTGCTTGTGGGAATGGCCCTTCACACACACACACACACACACACACACACACACACACACACTTTATCTCCCTTGAACTTCAGGGCTGTATGTAAGTGCAGGTGAATGTGATTCTTTCACACTGGAGAAGGCTCGAGGCAGAAGGCAGTCTGTGTGCAAGGCATGTGCTGTCAGTAGGGGGGAAGCCCGAGCTTGCACCTCACTATTCACCCCATCTGCTGTTAAAATCAAAGGCGGGTCAAATAGATTTGTGGGGAGGAGAATGGGTCTGGCTGCGTAAACTATAGGATGCGGCGCAAAATGCAAACACAGGGTACCTTGGTTAAAATTACTAGCAATTTCAAGGTGGCAGCCGCAGAGCATCAAAGCAGCACGGAGTCCTTCTAACTGCTCCAACTGTGGCCAGGAAGCCGGCCTGTGGTGGGGACCCCGTGGCATCTGCTCTAAGTGCCTACTAGGTACCAGGCACCCTGTGAATACTTTGCACATGCAATAATAAATACTAGTTACTTGTATCCTGCCTCATATCGATCACATCAAATATTCCTCTTCATTGGGAATAAATTTATTTAGTTATTTTCAATCTTTATTTATTTTTGAGAAAGAGAGAGAGAGAGCAGGAGAGGAACAGAGAAAGAAGGGACACAGAATCCGAAGCAGGCTCCAGGCTCCGAGCTGTCAGCACAGAGCCCAATGCGGGGCTCGAACCCACGAACAATGAGATCACCACCTGAGCTGAAGTCGGATGCTTAACCGACTGAGCCACCAGGCGCCCCAGTGGGAATAAAATTTATTTATTTATTTGTTTTTTAATGCGAAATTTATTGTCAAATTGGTTTCCATACAACACCCAGTGCTCATCCCAACAGGTGCCCTCCTCGATGCCCATCTCCCACTCTCCCCTCCCTCCATCCCACCCCCATCAACCCTCAGTTTATACTCAGTTTTTTTTAAATTTTTTTTTAATGTTTATTTTTTATTTTTGAGACAGAGAGAGACAGAGTATGAACGGGGGAGGGTCAGAGAGAGAGGGAGACACAGAATCTGAAACAGGCTCCAGGTTCTGAGCTGTCAGCACAGAGCCCGACTCGGGGCTTGAACTCACGGACCGTGAGATCACGACCTGAGCCGAAGTCGGACGCTTAACCGACTGAGCCACCCAGGTGCCCCTATACTCAGTTTTTAAGAGTCTCTTATGGTTTGCCTCCTCCCCTCTCTGTAACTTTTTTTTTCCCCTTCCCTTCCCCCACGGTCTTCTGTTAAGTTTCTCAGGATCCACATAAGAATGAAAACATGTCTTTCTCTGTATGACTTATTTCATTTAGCATAACACTCTCCAGTTCCATCCACATTGCTGCAAATGGCCAGATTTCATTCTTTCTCATTGCCAAGTAGTATTCCATATAAACCACAATTTCTTTATCCATTCATCAGTTGATGCACCTTTAGGCTCTTTCCATAATTTGGCTGTTGTTGAAAGTGCTGCTATAAACATTGGGGTACGAGTGCCCCTATGCATCAGCACTCAGTGGGAATAAATTTAGATAAATGCATGTTACTTCCTAGCTGAGGACTCCCTAAATCCACACTAGGTATACCACTTACTGGCTGAGATCTACCTTGCGCCAAACCTGACAATTTTCAATGGTGTTTAGCCAAACCCTGAATGCTGCATAACCACGTTGTGATGATTTTCCTGATTATCATCTATGACGTCAGAACATCACAAATTTCTTGTTAGGCTGATATTTACCACAAACACAGGTGACTCAGTATAACTCTGCCCAAATGCCGCAGATATGGTAAATAATTTTTTCCTGTCATCAAAACACAGATTTGTCAGATTATTGGCCTTACATGTTTACAGCTTTATGCATAGTAATTTCTCCGGGCCCCAGAGAGCTCAGACCATCCCTGAACCAGGCCCCCAGATATTGAAGTTACTGGCCTTAATCTGGGCAGACTCTCCAGGTCCAAAGAGGAGTAGGAAGATGGCCCCATGGCTCAGAAAGCCCGCACAACCTCACGACAACCAGATGGAGAGTGTAACCCTCAACCAGATCCTGGATCAAACACACACACACACACACACACACACACAAACCAAAACAAACCAAAAAACCTACAAAAGACATTTTGAGACAACTGAGGAAAATTTGAAAATTTCCCTGGGAATTAGGGCTTCTCAAACTATGTGGTGAAGAACCAGGGTTTTTGTCTTGTTTTGTTTTGTTTTTCAGTGTGACTCAGACCGATGCTTTCAGAACATATAACAAAAGTGAATTTCTTAAAAAATAAAATTAAAGAAATATAAAATGTTAGCTCAGATTTTTTTTTTTTTCCCCCCAACTGAACAGATCTGAAATCGCCCGGTCAAATTGCTATGCACGTTTCTAAGAGTCTGCTCTCAATTATGTTATTAGGCTTGCTGCAGACCGGATACAAAAGGTCTGTGGGTTGGCCCCAGTGTGCTGACCACACTGAGAGCCCCGGTATTAAAAAGGTGTTGTTGGGGCTCCTGGGTGGCTCAGTCGGTTCAGCGTCCGACTTCGGCTCAGGTCATGATCTCGCGGTTCGTGAGTTCAAGCCCCGCGTCGGGCTCTGTGCTGACAGCTCAGAGCCTGGAGCCTGCTTCAGATTCTGTGTCTCCCTCTCTCTCTGCTCCTCCCCTGCTCATGCTCTGTCTCTGTCTCAAAAATAAATAAGCATTTAAAAAAAAAAATTTTTTTTAAGGTGTTGTTAATTTCGATAGGATTTCAAAGTAGATCTTTCTCCTTAGGACTTAGGTGCTGAAGTATTCACCTGAAGTATTCAGGGATGAACTATCCGGATGTCTTTAACTGACTCTCACATGGTTCAGGAAAAAAAAAAAGTGTCTATGAATAGAGAGAGGAAAAGGAGTCAAACAAATGTAACAAAATGTGAACAAATGATTCCGCTAGGTAGTGGGGCGGTGGGTATTCCTTGTAGTATGAAATCAACTGTTCTGTAGATGTGAACGACCTTGAAATAAAAAGTTGGAGCGGGGGAGAGAAGCCAGCCGACCGCTGCCTCATTTCTCCCCTGGCACAAATTAAACGTGAGGGCAAGTCTTCAGACAGACATGGGCCGGGGGGACACTCGCCTGTCCATCCCAGTGAGCACTGGGCAGGCCGCACGGCAGAGCAAAGGAGAGCCCGGGAGGCCCCCAGCCCTGCAGTTTCAACCGGGGCCCCCCAGCCCCTGGCTTGTCTGCTGGGAGGACTTTTGCCACAGCAACATCCCCATCTGAAACGTCCCCATCTGAAACGTCCCCATCTGAAACCCTAGGGCCCTCCTGGCTGTGTGCAATAATGATGCTCTTCTGGAATTAGTGAGTCTGCCATGAATGGTGGCTATGAGCAAGCCTGGGCTCCCCTGAGCAGCTGACCTGATGAACATGGCCTTTATTTGTAGATTTTCAGGGGAAAGAATGGATGAATGATTAAAAAAATTTTTTTTAATGTTTATTTATTTTGGGGACAGAGAGAGACAGAGAGAGACAGCACGAGTGAAGGAGGGGCAGAGAGAGAGAGAGGGAGACACAGAATCCGAAGCAGGCTCCAGGCTCTGAGCTGTCAGCACAGAGGCCAAAATGGGCCTCGAACCCACGAACCGGGAGATCACGACCTGAGCGGAAGACAGATGCTTAAGGGACTGAGCCACCCAGCCTCCCCCGAAACGATTTTTTTTTTAAGTACAGAGTTTCCCGGGGGGGACGACAGACTCTCACTTAAGCCAGTTCCATCATTCAGAGCATTTTGAGGGGTGATTGAACTGTGGCTATATCCAGAGCTTTAGACCCTAAAACCAGCCCTAGTTGGAGCTGAATAATTTCCTTTGATGCTGGAGCTCCTTTCCCTAGTGTGCAGAAATTCAAGAAGGCTGGCCATCCCCGGGTCCTGGCCCTCCTTGGCCATTCCCAGCAGTGGCCCCACCATGGGCCCAGCTCTACGGGCTGAGTCAACATCAGTGGCTGTGTGACTCTGGTGTTAGTCACGACTGCTCACACATCTGAAGGTCTGGGTGTCACGGGCCTGCCCTGCCGTTGGAAAATGAACATTCCAAGGGGATGGCTCAACGCCGCATGCGTGACATCACAAGGCCCGGGACTTTTTAGACTCATGTTGGCTTCAGCTTGACGCCACTAAAAGAGAATTTGAAGTTTTCCGGCCTGGTGTTCCATGGCCCAGGAGCTGGGCCTGTTGATCCAGTATTTAAATTAGTTTCCCAAAGTGCTTGAAATGCAGTGAACTCTGAGTGTTTAAGAACCGTCCTGCACGTTAGGTCTGCCTCTTGTTAGCTGAGGGACCTCAGGCCAGGTGCTGCATCAGGACTGGCCACATAATTCGGGGGCCCAGCGCAAAAGGAAGATGCAAAGCCCCTTGTCCCCAGTTATGAAGAATTTCAAGATGGCAACAGGCAGAGCATTAAACCAAGCACGGGGCCCTTCGGTGTGGGGGGCTTGGGTGACTGCACGGGTCACAGCGCTCACAGCCCATAGATTCGGCCCCGTACCTGCTTCTCCGGGAGCCTCGCCCTCGTCATAGATGGCTGTGGGGTCTAACCCCTACCTCGAATTACAGTTAGGGTTTAATGAGATGATACTTGGGTCAACCAGTTTCCCTGTGATCCTCTGTGCTTGCACATAGCCACCAGCTCAGGTGAGTCTCGTACCCAGGGCCCAGCCCAGGCCAGGCGTGGAGCAGACCCTCCTTCAATGTTTGTTGAGTAGAAGTAGTTCAATATGTTTGTTTATTTCCTCCGTATGTTACACTACAGATCCACTCCTTTCGGTGGATGTGCGAGCTTGTTTTTGTTTTCCTAGGACTAGAGACTCTGTTTTTTTCAAATAATTCAGGCAGTGTGTGTGTGTGTGTGTGTGTGTGTGTTGTAATTAAAAAATGAAAGTGATGGGCTTAAACCCAAATACCAATTAAATCTTGAAACTGAGAGCTTCACCCACTCTGATCTGCACCCCTCGCCCATAGGGCATGAGCATAGTTTTAATGCACAGTTGAAAAGGGCCACAGCATCTGTAAAGCAATATGTACTCACTGATCAGATTAATTATGAATCACAAAGTGCTTATATTATAGCCACAACGAACACAGCTATGTTACAAAAGAGTGTGGCCAAATTCCCACCTCCATTCAGGACAGCAACTGAGAGCTTCAGATAATTGTGGTTCTGAAGTGAGCTGAACCCTGAGTAACAGAGCTAGGTGAGTGACAATACAGTGAAGTCCAATCCCCAGCCACTCTCGCCGCACAGACCCTTGAAATACTCAAGTGCACACGACTAGTCCATTTTATTGAACAAAACAGTTACAATAAAAGGACCCACTATTATCTAGGGCCACTATCTTTTTTTTCTACAACCGTTGGTTCCTGGAAATGAAACAGGAGAGAGATAGGAACTGAGAAATAAGGACGTCAGTTGAAGGTCTGTGATTATGGCAGAGGGAAAGCTCTCGCAGCCGGCCCGTCCCAGGGGCCTTTTACGGGCCCCCGGTTCCGAGAGACATCAAAGTCACTCCTAGGGAGGCACAAAGCAGGGAAGGAATTATGCCTTCCTGTTTAAAGGCTGCTAAACGGGAGAAAATAAGTGACTTACAAACTCAACTCTTGACATCGGGGCTATGGATTTCATTTCTTTGAAAAAACCTTGTTATCTTGAAATAATTTGTAAATTCACAGGTCAGTTGTTAGAGCTCCCGTATACCCACCCCCTCCCAATTCACCGGTTTTTAACATTTTGCCACATTTGCTTTACGTGCATATTCTCTTTTCTGAACTATTTGCAAACATCATTTCTCTCTGCCCCTTTACCCCTTAAAGGTAGAATTTTAAATTATAAAAATAATATTGACAAAATAAAAATATAAAACCTTTCACGATAACCCCAAATCTTACCTAATACTAATAGGCCCAGTTAAAATTTACTTTATTCTCTTGGCAGTCTGCATATATGACTTTAGTAAAACTCAGATGTCTTGAAATACATTCACTGAGTGATCCATCCATCCATCCATCCATCCATCCAAGAAATACTTAACTAAGCACTTCCTATAGTCCAGACCCGTATAAAGCAGATCAGACCATCACATGAGTTCATGATTATGAAATGTGGTAACTGCCATTGAGGGCAATTCTTGATCTTTCTATGACATCCCACCCCTAAAAGAAAGCCCCTTTCCCTAAACCAAGGATGTTGATATGGTTGGGGTGTTTATGGTATTTATTAATAACTCCCCCCCCAACTTCCAAAAAAGTATTTTAGGTGGTTATAGTAAAAACATATATACAACCCTACAGTTAATCAGCAAGTCAAAATAAAAATCAGAAACTCCTTCCAACTGTCTGCCAGTCCAGTTTTCTCAAGGGCAGGGAGCAAGAAGATTTTATTCTGCTTTATTTTCCATAGTCTGTATTATCAGAACGATTAGTGTTTCATTTTCCAGATATAAAATTAAATGAAAATATTTAAAGATGCCTTTTCAAACAACACCCCTCTCCCACAGCAAGTTCAGAATGACTTTTCACGGAAGAAGGAAGATGCTGTTTCCTGAAACATGACAATAGTCTCCTTGGCATCCTTGAGCATTACATTTGACTTTGAGCTTCCTACGAGCCAAGGCAACAAGGAATCATGATGATTTACACTGTTTTAATTACCCTTTAGAAACAAACCATTAGTTCTTCAAGAGAGATGCACTTTATTTTCTTTAAAGGAGCGGTGGAGCAGAGATGACAGCAACTCCAATGGGTTAAGGGAGAATCGGGGCTCGTTCTTGCTGCCTGCCTTTGGGGCGGGGGCGGGGGTGTGGGCAGAGTGACCGAAGGAAGTGACTGGAGACTGATGGCCTGTGGCAGGATTGGAACCCATGGCTTCACGGAGGACACAGAAAGCACCTGAAAGTTAAGAGCTCCTGTGTATCCATGGGGGAAGAGCACCCAGAAAGGAAGAGAGACTCTGCAAACAGGGGAGATATCACTTTGATAAGGAGTTTGAACTTTATGCATCAAAAGAGAGCCGTGACCCCAGAGAGCTGGTTAACCCCGAAGAAAACAGAATCAAACCCGAAGACATCAAGGCACCCTTCCCTGTCAATACCAACTGGGGAGGGAGGGTCCCAGGCAAACGCCTTGAGTTCCCCAGAATGAAGAAAAGCCTCTTCTCTACTCACCAGCGAAGTGTGTACATTTCAAACTCCTCCCACTCTTGAAGCTTGATTAACGAGGTCACCAGAACAAATGAAGCTTTCGGAGCTACTGGGTTTTCCTATTTACCTCAGACCAGCAGGAAAAAGTGATTCCGGCTCCTCTACGAGGAAAAAAAAAAAAAAAAAAAAGTGTCAGATGTATGTAACCTTTTTGAACTCTTAAATTATGAAAGTACTATGTGGAAGCCTTTTTCTCAGTAACCAAGAGTTCATTTTCTACTTTCTAGATCACAGCTTTTTGTTGTTGTTCCGAAACGGATTCTCAGGGGCCTTAAAATCCATCCATCTTTGACTGTTTATTTCATAACTAGTGTCTGACAACACATTTAATTGTGGGGCTCCCCCCCCCAAGATTAGGCTGCAGTCATGTTATTAAACAAAGAAGAAACTTTCAAATAAGATGCCTAAAGGCATGTCTCAGAAGTAACGTCACCTTTTCTGAATCCATGCTAATGAATATGCATGTATGTAAACAGAAGCCCTTCTTGAAATGGGGGAGGGGAAAGGTCAAAATAAGGCAGACAGGGGTCCAAGCCTACCTCCTCACTCACCAGCAGTATGACTTTAGGGAACTCAGTAGGTCTTTGAACCTCAGTTTCCTTCATCTGTAAAATGGGAATATGACTCGTATCTCTCCAAAGGGGCTGCTCTGAGGATTAATGATGCTTATCAATGGCTTAGCCCAGTGACAGGCACTGGAGAAACATTGGTTGCTGTGATTGTTATTTTTATGACACTTTTTTGTGTCTGTCAACATCCATGTCGGGACACCAGAAGTTGAACCTGATGATTAAAGAGGATCAGATGGGAAGAAATCATGGGGCGTATTGAAAAAGTAGCATTTCAGGACGATGTTCTATAATGGTAACACAGAGTGATACCAATTGGTAAAAGGCATTTATTCTGTACATTTACTGGAATGTATTAAAACATGTTCTCTGTATCTTAATGTTCTTTTCGTATTGAAAAACACCGTTCCATACAGTAATAAAAATAAACTGAGAGGTTTGTAAGACAAAAGCCAGTTTGCAACATTTAAAAAATATCGTGGTAAAATGTACATAACATGAAATTTACCATCTTATCCATTTTTTAAGTGTATTGTCCAGTGGCTTTAGACACATTCACAGTGTTTCATAACCCACCGGCGTCACCCATTTCCAGAACTTTTTCAGCACTTCGAACAGAAACTCTGTGTCCATTATACAATAGTTCCCTCCCCTGAGCCCTTCTAATTTCTATTTTATGGTGTCTGTGAATTCGCCTATTCTATGTAAGTGGGATAATACAGTATTTATCCTTTGGGGTCCGGTTTATTTCACTTAGCATCATGTCATCAAGGTTCGTCCACATTACAGCAGGTGGTCAGAACTTCATTCCTTTTTAAGGCTGAATAATATTCCATGTCATGTATATAACCATGTATTTTTTTTTTAATTTTTTTTTAACGTTTATTTATTTTTGAGACAGAGAGAGACAGAGCATGAACAGGGGAGGGGCAGAGAGAGAGGGAGACACAGAATCAGAAACAGGCTCCAGGCTCTGAGCCATCAGCCCAGAGCCCGACGTGGGGCTCGAACTCACAGACCGCGAGATCGTGACCTGAGCCGAAGTCGGACGCTTAACCGACTGAGCCACCCAGGCGCCCCAACCATGTATTTTTTTTATCCATTCATTCTTGGGGGGACATTTGGGTTATTCCCACCTTTTGGCTATTGTGAATAATTCCATGAACACTGGTGTACACACAATTGGGGGGGGCCTTGCTTTTCATTCTTTTGTGTTTACACCTAGACCTGGAAAGTGCTGGCTCAAATAGTAATTCGACACTACTTTTTGGGAAACTACCAAACTGTTTTCCACAGTGGCTGCACCAGTTCCCATTCCCACTAGCAGTGCACGAGTTTTCTAATTTCTCCACATCTTTACTGACACTTGCTGTTATTTTTTATAACAGCCCTCCCAACAGACACAAAGTGGTATATACTGTGGTTTTGATTTGCATGTCCCTGATGATCAGTGACGCTGAGCATCTTTTCACGTGCTCATAGGTCATTTGCATGTCTTCCTTTCGAGAAATGGCAATTTCGGGTTTTGCCCATTTTTGAACTGGGCTGAGTTCTGGGGTTGTTTACGGAAGATTAAAATCACAGTTGGAGTTCGAGGGGCACCTGGGTGGCTCAGCGGGTTGGAGCCACCAACTCTTGATTTCCGCTCAGGTCACGATCCCAGAATCGCGGGATTGAGCCCCCACGAGGGTCAGTTGAGTGTGGAGCCTGCTTTAAGATTCCTCCTCGCTGCCTCCCGACCCCACTCGCTGGCACACCCTCCCTCGCTCAAATTAAAAGAAACAGTCGGGAGTTTGAGATAACTCACGTGTCGGGGGTCAATGGGTTTAATATTTTAAAATACAGGGTGTCAAATTGAAGTGAAAAATAATTTTTGGCTCTGATGCCTTCTTTTTAAACATTCTCAAAACAAGGAGAGTGAGGTCGAATTCCTAAATTAGGTCGAACTCCTGTTAAGAAACTTGAACAAGTGATACGAAAAACCAGCTGACTTTTTGTGGTTTCTGGGTGAGAACAGAGGGCCACTCAGAACCAAGGATCATCTGTGAAATAAGCTAGCTGAACATCTTTAGTTATGGTTCTTTACAGTTTATGCCTAAGAAACAAAATTACCTCCCAGCGGCCCAGGAGCCTGGCGGAGGGCTGGTCGGATGGTCAAGAACTCCGCTAGGCCCCATGACCTTGAGGCGAAGCCGCTGAGCCTCTAGAGGAAGGCCCCGACCGACCATGTTTGTGACGACCTGGGGTCGCCAGAAGATGGAGACAACCGGGAGTGCACGTCTGGGAGGTTTTTTGTGTGGTTTTTTTTTTTTTTTTTTGCCTGAACTGCGGACTCAGGAGCCACGGTGGCTGGCCTGGGCGAGGCCTATTCGGGCCGTGTAATAAACGCGCATCCGACATCTTCGTTACCGAGCCCGCGGGTGTGAAAGGCCGGCTCCCCATCTGGGAGGTCTTTCACCGAGTTTTAAGACCTTATTGTTTGATGATGAAACAATCATCGGGAGTCAAGGCCCCCCCGCACGGCCGGTGGCCCAAGCCACATCTGGGTGCACTTTAGCAAACCAGCCATGGGCACCCACCTCCTGCTGCGGGCCGAAGCAGGGGTTTTAAAAATGTGAATAGATGGACAGGCCTCCGGCAGCTCTCTCGGGGACGCGGAAAAGGTTTCTGCGGCGTTGTGGCCCTGCTCCCGGCCTCCGGGCTTTACCTCGAGTTTCCTTCGCTTCGTGGGGTGTGGCGCTCTCCCGGGACGCCAGGGGCCAAACCGAGCGACTGGGCTCCCAGAATGGCCTCGCCTGCGGCCTGCAAAGGCCCGACCTCACACCCCTCTCCTCCTGCCTTTCCTGTTCGACATCTCAATCCAGTTCGTAACATCTCAATATAGTTTTAAAACATCGACCCCGGGGCTCAATTCAGCCTCCACGGGGAGCTTCTTGGACGGCGCGCGGCGGCCTCCGGGAAGGAAGAGTCTGAGGGGCTCCGGGGCGCAGGGGGACGATCCGTTCCAACCCGAAGCCGCCGACCCCCTTCGCAAACCGGGTTCCAATCCCGCGGGTCACGGGCCTTGAATTTAATCTAGGTGCGGCCGGCGCGCGGCCTGATCCCCGGGTTCGGTGTCCAGAGTCTAACCTCGCGGCGTCGGGGCGTCTCGCGCGCCTCCTACCCCCCCACCCCCCCCACCCCGGGCCGCAGAGCGTCTCCGTCCCGCGAGGCCGGGAGCTCCCACCCAAAGCGAGGCTTTAAAAATAGCCCAGGCAAGATCCAGGCAACAGGAAGGAACATTTTTTTTTTTTTTTTTTTAATGGTAAAAAAAATTTTGCTTCGTGTAGGGAACACAACCGCTGCAAGTTCCAGCACACAGGGCCCCTCCCGCGCACCCACTGCCTCTCCGGCGAGGCGCGGGCACGGTCTCCCGGATCCGGATTTGGGGAGCGCAAGTGCCCCCTGTGGCCGGCCCGCGCCTGACCCCGCGGGCCTGAGGAGGCAGAAGCAGCCGGCGCGGGGCCCAGGAGGAAGTTGGAGCCGCGGGGCCGGGAAGGGGGCAGGTCGGCGCCGCGGGCCAGGCGGGGACCCGATGGGGCCAGGGCCACCCCGGGGCGCTGCGCCCAGGCCGGCCTGGGCTCGCGTCCCCCCCACGTGGCCGGCCGCCCGGGGCCCCACGTGGAAGGGGCGGAGGAGGAAGGAGAGCAGAGGGGAGGGCCGGACTCCCGGCCGCAGCGGCGGGACCCCCGCCCCCGCCGCCGAGGCCCCAGGGCTTCGCCAGGGCCTCCCGGGCGGGGCCGGGCCGGGGAGTGCCCGCCGCGCCCGGCCCCCTCGCCCTCCCGCCGCGCCTGTGTGCACTTTCGCGGAGCCACTAATCCCCCGAGAGAGCCGATTTGTAGTGAGGAGTATCTGTAGGGGGCGAGGCCGGCCCATGTGGGGTTGTGTCATTGGTTTGCAAAGAGAGACCCCGCCTTTGCCCAAAAAAAAAAAAAAAAAAAAAAAAAAAAAAAAAAAAAAA
>NC_064818.1:78035398-78189300 GCF_023721935.1 Panthera uncia | reverse complement strand
AAAAAAAAAAAAAAAAAAAAAAAAAAAAAAAAAAAAAAAGAGCGAGGAGTGAGCGAGCGGCGACCCTCACCTCGCCTCCCGCCTCGCTCCTGCGCAGCCGGCGGGCACCGGGAGACGCGGCCGGCGCCGCTTCTTTCCCTTTCCCTTTCTCTCCGTTTTCCTCCTCCTTCCCGGGAGGAGAAAACAAATAAAGAAGAGCAAATAGCCGGGAGGCGCTCGGCATCCAGGACGCTCCCTCCCCCGATCCAAGTTGGAATTAGCATCCTCTTGGGGGTGAGCGCGGCGCGGGGCGAGCGCGGGCCGGGGACCCCCAGCGCAGCCCCCTCCCGGCGAGCGGGCGCGGGGCTGGGACTGGGGTGGGGAGCATCGGGAGCCGGGTGGGCGGAGGAAGGGGGTGGGGTGGGTGGGGAAGTAGGAAGAGGCTCGGCGGCGAGGGGAGGAGGAGGAAGGGAAGGGGAGGGGTAGGGTGGGGAGGGGAGGGGAGAGACAGGGAAGGGAGGGGAGGGAAGGGCGGGAGGGGGAGGGGCGGGGAGCTGGAGAGATTAAGTTTTTGTGTGTGTGTCCCTGTGTGCGTGTGTCATTTTAAGGTGGCCCGGGAGCGGCCCAGAGAAGCCGGCGGCGGCCCGAGGAGCGAGGGACCGAGCCGGGAGCCATGCCGCGCTGAGGGGGGGGGCCGCACAGCCGCCGCCACCGCCACCGCCGCCGGGTGGGGTGGGAGGGGCGGGAGCCGCCGCCACCGCCGCCGCCGCCGCCTCCCGGGTGGGCGCCCTTCGCCGTGGACGCCGGCGGCCCGGGACGAGGTAAGCGGGGCCCCGGGGGAGGGCTGGGACCGCTGCCGCCCCCGCCTCACCTGCGGCCGCGGGCTGGGGGCGCCGCGCCCGCGCCTCACTGCGCCACTGGGGGGTGGGGGGGAGGAGGAGGAGGAGGGCGAAGGACACGGAGCCGGCATCCGAGGACATCTTTGGTCTGCGCCCCCGTGTCCCCGCTCGGCGCCCGGGGGTGGGAGCCGGCCTGGAGGTCGCTGCCTGCCGCCCCCCGCCGCCGATCGCGCCCGCCGGCTGCCGTTTGCGCCAGGATTTTTGTTGTTGTGATGAGAGTTGATGAATGCGAAGTAGGCGGTCACCTTCCTTCCCATCAGGATTGGAAAAAAAAAAGAAAAAAGAAATCCCGAGCGCGGCGGCGTCCGGAGGGCAGCGGCGGCGGCGGCGGCGGCGGCGTCTCGGCGACGGTTTCCTAGGCGCCCCCGGCTCCTGCTCCCCGAGGCCGGTGGGTGCGCGCGCGGGGGCCGCCCGCGACCCAGGCCGAGCGCGCGGCGCGCCGCGGGGACAATACGGCCGGATCCCCCGGGACCGGGAGTCCGAGCGCGCGGGGCCTTACGCTTTGCGGGGCGGGGGCGGGCGGTAGAGCGGGGGTCCGCGGGGAAACCGGGGCGCGCGCGCGGCTCGGGGCCCCCAGGGGAGCGGCCCCTGCTGGCCGGGGATCCCGCGCGGCGCCCCGGGAGCGCAAGTGAAAGAAGGGAAAGGAGGCGAAGTGGAACCCTTTTGTTTTGCCGGCCCCGCATTGTTGGCTCCTCCGGGCAGCCGGGCCACATCTGCCGCCGCCGCCGCCGCCGCCGCCGCCACCACTGCCGCGCCGGGCTCGGCCCGCCAAAGTCGCAGCGGGGCGGGGGCTCGGGGCTGGCCGGGCGGCGGGCGCGGGCGGGGGCCGAGCGGGCCGGGCATTTCCTCTGCCCGTCCGCGCTCCCGCGGGCACCACTTCCTCCTCGCCCGCCGCCGTCGCCGCCGCCGCCTGCTGCGAGCCCGGTCCACCCGCCTCCCCCTCCCGGGCTGCACTTTTCGGGTGGGGCGAACCAAAAGGAAAAAGTTTCGCAGGAGGGGCTGGCGAGGGCGCGCCCCGGGCGGCGGGGACCGGGTGCTGCGCAGCGACTGCCGGGCCGCCGCGGTCGCCTCTTCCTCCTCGTCCTCGGCGGCGCAGGACTGACCCGCGCGGCCGAGGGGAAGCGCCTTTCTTTCTCTCCCTCCCGCTCTGCCCAGCGCTCCGGGGCAAGTTGGGCAGAGGCGCGCAGGAGCCGGGGCGGGCCTGGGCCTTTCTCCAGCGGGAGGCCGGGTGGCGTAGCTGGTTGCCCGCAGCCCACGCAGCGTCCTGGTGCTCGGAGGCCGCGGGCCCCGGAGCTCGGCTCGGTCACCGCCGGCCGCGGCGAGACGCACACGCGCGCACACACACCCTCCGGTGGCTCGGCCGCGGCGGATGGTCACGGACACGGAGTGTGCGTGTGCGCGCGAGTGTGTGGGGGCCCCCCCCCTCCCGACCCCGAGTACTTTTTCCGGAGGCAGCCCCAAGCGGCAGTTGGCTCCAGGGGTCCCCATGTTTAGTATTTTGCAGGGGAAAGGAGGAATTTTTCGTAGAAATCCCCGCTCGCTCTGCGTCCTTGGGGTGGAGGCTGCTGGCAGTGGCCTACGTCGTCATGCCGGGCTCACTTGCCCTCTCCAGGGTAAACAGATCTTTCTGGATTTTTTCCCACCTTTTTTCTTTAAAGATTGGAGATCAGGTTAAGTTCTTAGAGAGTCAGATGTGAGTGGCTTGAAGGGTAGACAAGAGAATTGTATTCTATAAATATGCATTGGGAATTTAAAATGCTAAGTGCCTTATTTGCAATTCTGTTGGATATTCTAGAGACTGGTATATTTTTATCTGACATGGATAATTTGGAGGGGACGTATATTTTGGTTAGTTTACAAAGTGATTCTGCCTCCCGACTTTGGCGAAATATATTAAACTCTTACTACTCTTTCAAAGAAGATTCTCTACTAAGTGCTTGGGTTCAAAGACAAGTTTAAAAATTACCTCGTGTTCAGTACCTAAGACTGCTGTTCTTTCTGCCTCTAGGGCTCCCAAAGTAGAACTAGTTAGTTTTCGTGTACTTCGGAGAATTCCTGTTTTGAAAAATTTTTTTTAAATAAATCCTTTACATTTTGAAGTAATGGTACTTGAAAGGATCTCGTTTCTATAATCATTTGATTTCAAAGAGTACTTCTTACAGCAATTATAAAGTGATATTCAAAATGAAATTTAAACACTTTAAGTCAGAGCGGCTTTAATATGGAAACATTTTTTTTTTTTTTTTTTTTTTTTTTTTTAAAGTAACGGGGGACTATGTCCTAGAGTTGAAACACCAAAAATCCTTTTGTCTGCCATCAGATTCCTGAACTGCTGTGACACTCTCCTGTAAAAAAACAACAACAACAACAAAAAACAAACAACAACAACAACAGAAAACCCTGGTGCCCTTTTTATTGCCCCCAAAAGAAAAGTTAATGAGGTGGTAGGTTTCAGGCAAAAAAGCAGGCCCTCTTTCTTGCAAAATATGCTTACAGTTGCCATTGAAGTTGTATGTTAGCCGTGAATGCACTTGCCTTTAATGAAGCCAGTTTAATCGTTCACACTTGATCAAGTATAACAGGACCAAACAAAGGAAATAAGCCAGCATATTTCTGTAGAGCGTTGAGGGGTTTAGTGTAAGTGTTGATGTCGGGTCACCCCCTCCCCCCACTCTGCCCCCAGTACGAGGGAGTGAGGGTTGAAGGCAAAGGGAATTTATGGCACTGATTGGTTTTCTGTGCCCCCGGGGTAGGGGACCCCAGTTTGTCCCTGTAGAAAGCAGTTATTAGAGGGAATTTTAAAATCTTGGCCTTGGAGCTTGTTTTGAACCTGACAAGGTGTTTTTTTGTTTAATCCCGTTTCCTGTTTGGGAAGATACAGCTAAGGGGGAGTACGTGGTCTCCCTCGTTTCTAAGTGTACCTTAATAAGGCTGAGTGGAGGGTGGGTGGCTGTGTAGTTGAGCTCCAAGCCCTGTGTTATTTACGACTTCACTTGGGATCTTTTGAAATTGGCCCTTGAATGGATGTTTTCCTGGGGGAGGGGCAGGGTGAATTACCTTTTCTCAACGGTGATTTTTAAAAAATACCTCTTTGTCCCTAAAATGTATTTCTTTGCTAGGCACAAGTTGCAACTTATGTCTGGGACTTAGTCATCAACTCAAGGAAGAAATATCTGCCAAGTGTCTTCTTCAGGTTGAGAAAGTTAAAAAGTCCGGCTGCTTAAAAACACTGCGCTCGTTGTAAAAATACACCAGTGACATACTTTGTGAGATATTTTGGCCTTTTAAGACTCAGGGCACACCTGTTCCTGTCCCTGCAGAGTTTGCTTTCCTTGGCATTGTTAATCTGGTCGTGTACACAAGATGAAACAGGAAAACTTGGCTATCTGTATAATTATTAACCAGCCAATCAGTTGCCCTTTCAGGGAATAATCAATAACTTTACTCTTGACTTTTCAAGCTCTGAAAAGAAACTATTTTTAAGTCTGAAAAGTGTTTTGAAGAGAGATGAAACCAACAGCCACCACCACAACAAACAAACAAAACTACAAAATCAACCTGCAACTCTTTCAGTGTCCTGAGTAGCCAGCTACAAGGTCACTAAATGATGAGTAAAGAAAATAGGTACCGAACAAGCAGTGCTCTGGGTTGGAAAAGGATATTGTTGCGAACTGTTTAAATACTAAAGCAAAGGGAGCTCCGCATGGCTCACACCATTTGAAATCCTTGAGATTCACTGATTAAAAACAAAAAGAGCCTGCATCTCGGGAACAGCCCCTCCTTGAGATCCAGCCCCCGAATGCCATTTGCTCACAGTCCTTTTCCGTCGCGAATCACCCCCCTTTGCATTTAATGCTTTTCCCTAAATGGAAAACAGTTAAAGAGTTTATAGCAACGGTGGAATGGCCACCCCAGTTGTCATTTTTTTGCCACTGTCATTTCAGTATAGAAGGACTGTCGTCATAATGTATGTGAGTGCCGCCTGGGTCCCTCTGAATAATCTTTGTGTCAGTGACAAGCAGTGGGCTAAGTGTCCCAAGTCCCTGGTACAGGCCACAAATGATAGATACAGGTATATATATTCATAAAATACACGATCAGAAAAGGAAATGTGTCTGTCGGGCAGGGCACGACCCAGGCGCTGTTTCCACTGTCTGGCTGATCGTTCCATTACAGAGGCTGGAACCCATTTCTGTAGTAATTGAAACGTGGGAGTGCAGTTTGACCCTTGGAAGAGCAGTACGAGTGTTTAACAGAAGTGACACCTTGTAGTGAAATCGGGGGGCCTTACTCCTTCAAGATCTTCCTGTGACGCTGAGGCATGCTCCTGTGGACTATGGTGACTTCTAGTAGGCACATGGAAATGCTGGAATGGATACGCTCCGAGGCTGTGCTGCCTGGGCAGATATCAGTTTTCTCCCTTACAGCTGGTGAGCATGTCCTAATTCACACCGCTGAAGTTAAAGCCACAGCACCCCGGGAACGGACGGAGGGTGCAAGCAAGGCTTCTCCCCACGTACAATCTTTGGAAGTTAATTTTTTTTTTTCAAGTCTGTGTTTGATGGAATATGTATCAAAGACGAATGAAAGGGGTGTGTGTGTGTGTGTGTGTGTGCGCGCGTGTGCGTGTGTGTGTTTTAAATCCTATCTCTGGATTTGGAAAATTATACTTAATAATTGCTAAAACCTTCAGAACCATGTTCAAGGTGTTCAGTGGTTTCTTTTGATCATGATTTAATGGATGGTGTCCAGAAGCCATCAATGTGACTCGAATGATACTCACAAATTAATGTTTGGGCAGAATCTGTAGTTTGCTTTTAGCTATCATTATTGATGTTTAAAGCCTGAGTTTATGGCTGCACTTGGGCATTCAGGACTTCCCCAGTGAAAAGAAGGACTTTGCACATTGTGCAAAAAAAGGGGGGGGGGATTCACAAATGAATACAGAATGTACAATAGGGAGAGAGCTAGGCCATTGTTCGTGTGGAATGTTGACCATGGAAGCCAAGGGGCACTTTGGGCCTTCATTCTTCCAACTGCCCGAGAATACAGAAACTTCAGGAGCGGCCAGCAGGATGGGAACCAGAGAGGCACAGTCATCTGTCTTTGCCTGGCATGGAAATCTGGGCCGCTGGTTTACTCCCTTTGCGGAGTTTTCTTAGAAGACGGTCTTTTCTGGACTGCTAGGGAACTTTGTGCTCTCTTCTCAGTGATCTTTGTGTGTGTGTGTCGAGATTGTAAAAGCAGATAGAAGCGTTCTTCAAAGCAGAGTGTGGAAAAACAAACTTTTTCTCCCTTGAGCGCAATTTTTGAGGCATCCTTTTCACCCCTTAACCAGAAATTGAGACATTGTAAGTGGCAGGAAGCTGTTGTGTTTATTTTTTTATTACTCCTCGCGCTGAAGTCGTTTTTACGCTATTTGTAGTGTTTGGAAAGTACAGCTAAAGTGAGTGAGTGTTGGGTCTGTGTGTTTGCCTGTACAGCTGCTGCCATTTCTGAGAACGCCCCTCTGTATTGTATCTTCCCTCCCCTTTCACAAAGGTCTCCTGCTTCCATGCGGGAGCTGGGGTTGCAGAAGGGAGCCAAATCTGTAGTTGAAATGGCAGGCATTATCCTGTGCCCTTTCTCTGTGTCCCCTCCCCCACGGGGAATCGGTGTAGACATTGACCACCACTGGGGGCTGATTCTGATTTTATCAAGGTATATACTTGGTTGGAAATTAGGGGCCAGCTGACCTTCCCATGTGTATCTTAGCCTGTCCCTCCTTGAGTGAATGGTTGACAGATGATCTACCTGAACTGTTTCGGTAACTGAATTTAACAGATGGTTGCCTCAAGTTGGCTTCATGTTCACCAAAATTCTGATACAACGGTTGGGTCCTTATTCATGGGGCAAGTGATGGCTTTTGACTTTATGGGGAACTGTGACTTCTATCCTAGATAGTAACAGAGCCATTATTTCTCCCGTTGGTGTTTAGAGGACGTTAATCCTCACTAGCTGCTGTTGTCTGAACTTGGTGGGCAGGTCTTTGGTGGTGGTTTTCTGGAGGTCCAGAGAAGTCTGGGGGTGGGGAGTGGAGGTGGGGGAGGGCAGTGCTTTTCATCCTTGTAGTTCTTAAAATCTTCCCCATTTGTAAAATGCAAAAACAAACAAAAAACCCAAACACACACACACACACACCCCTTCATGTTGTTGCTTTAACTCCCTTCAAAAGTGATCTATTGATCAGCAGAAATAGGCTTTTTGCAGTAACACAAATCCTTACTTATGACTTGAAAGACAACTGTTACTGGCCTGAAGATTGATTGGAGATGGTGGCAATATTTCTGTCCCTCATCCCAGCTTATGTTGTGGCAGGGACTTGGAAGGGACTTTTTACAAGACGTGGAACATAGATGGCGGGCCAGTGGGTCTTCCTGCAGCTTGGGGGCTAGCCAAGGGGTTGTAAACTCGCTGCTGTGCTCCAGCCGTGCCTGAAGTCTGGCCTCCAGCAATCTGTCCGAGCCCAGGACAAACAAAAACTTCATTATGGAGTCAAGGAATCCCAGGAAGTTTCTTTGGAAGGAACGCTAGACCAAGACCACAGAGGTCAACTCCTCTGGCCTAGTGGGATTTCCCCCCACCAAGTATGGCAATTTAAAAAGCCTACCTAATTGTTAAGGCCTAGCAAACAGCCAGTTGATTGGTGTTGATGACCCAAATCAACCTGGAAGTGGTAGTATTGTACCTGCCCCAGGATTGGGGGGGGGGGGGGGGAGGAAGAGCCAGTGAAGTTCCTTGGCTGCAGGGGGCGGGAGGCCAGGAAAGGGTTTGTGCACCTTTCCTGTTGAATGATCTCTGCCTGGGACTTTATTCTTTTGCTGATGGATGGCTTTAGTGGGGGAGGCCTAGAAGCACAGACACAGTTCAATCACAGTCAGTGTGCGTTCAGGTGGGCCTTGGGGGCGGGGTAGGGGTAGTGCCCACATGCTCATTTGGATGGTGGAGAGCCAAGTGAGCCAGCAGGGAGGGTTTTGGGGGGGGGGGTTCTTAACACCCTGGCCTGGAATGGTTGAGGGGACTGGGAGTGTTCTGCACGGTGGGGGTGGGGGGTGGGGAGGACAGCCTCCCTTGTTCACATGGGCTTGCTTTGCTGGGAGGGTTGGAGTCCTGGTGATGCTAGGGAAGCCTTGCTGCAGGAGCTGCCAGGCCCCGCGGGCTGCATGGGCCGAGCTTGGCTGACCACTGCGTGCAGTTTTGGGGATAGGTGGGGCAAAGCTTTCCAAGCACCGGAGACCAGGAGGGCAGCCTTCACCTGGGGGGTACTTGCCCTAGTGAACTGGGTGGGCTTGGGGAGGGATGCTGCATTTTCTTCCCGGTGGGGGTGACAAATATTGGTCAAGTTTTCTTCTGTGCCTTCTCCAGACGTGGAACTGTGGTCTGCACCGCTGGTCGATTGCGCCATCCGCCCATCAGGGACTGGATAGAGCGGGAGGCCCAGCGTGGATGCCAAGTGGGAAGGACGTGTCTCTCCAGGAGCACTCAGGGACGTACCTTCTCTTTCTCAGCGCTTTCTGGTTATGGGCTAGAAGTCACTCCAGGAGGGCAATGAATAAAGTGCGTTTTGCTGCACAGATATCAATATGCACATATAAGTGCCTACAAGTAAAATCTCAGAATGTTTTTGATCTTAAAAACATTTCACAGTCATTAATCTTCACGACGCTCCTGCGGGCTAGGTAAACAGAACCATTCCTATTTTACGCGACGAAGGAACAGTGACTCGCCTCCCCCAACTCGTAAAGAGGCCGGCGTCGGTCTCTCGCCGTAGCGCGCGGGTTTGGGGGCCCCGGGAACCCCGACGATCCGTCCAGACTGACCGCCGGGCGACTTCCGGTCTCCTGCTTGACCTTCGGAGGCCGGGAGGGCGAAGCGGGGCCCCGGCCAAGGCCGGCCGCCGAACCTGGCCGCGCTCTACCTGGAGGGGGCGGGGCCTGGCCGCGCCTCCCCGCGGGCGCGCGGACGGCCGGGGTGCCCTGTCCTGCCGGCGTCTGCGGGTCCGGGGTGCCAGGACCTCCAGACCTGGGGCCCGCGGGCCTGCGGACTCCCGGCGGGGGGCACCTGAGGCTCCGCCCCCCGCCGGCCCGCCTACGCGTCGGTCCCTCCCCTCCCCCTCGGGGGGCTCGCATACCTGTCCTCTCCCCGCCCCCCCCCCCTGACGCCCCCCGACGCCCCCCCCCCCCGGCCGGGGGCTTTTCCCTTTGAAATGGCCCCCGTTTCCCCCTGGGGGGAAAGAGACCCGGGGGGGCTAGAAATGGCCCCCCCCCCCCCCCCCCCCCCCCCGGGTGCCCACTTCCTCCTTCCTCCCCCCAGCTCCCCGGCCATTGTGCGGGGCTCGACCCCGGGCGGCGGGGGTCCGGCACACCCGCCGGGTTGGCCGCGCCCCTCCAGGTCCCGGGGCTGGACGGCGAGAGAGCCTCGAGACCCCGCGGGACCCGGAGGGGGGGCCCGAACCCGCGCCCGAGGCCCGGAGCTGAACCAGAAACCTCGCCGGACCCCGTGCCGGAGCCACCCACCCCCCAGTGATCGCGGATGGAGCAGACGGTAAACGGCCGCATCCTCACGACGTGGCCGGCTCGGCCTCCCGTCCCCAGGGCGGTGCGGGGGCCGCCGCCTCCCTTGCCCCCGTCCACAGCCTGGGTGTTCTCGGGCTAGCGACGGCGCGGTCGTGGGTGCGCCTGGAAGCTGCGAGGGCTCCCCGGGCCTTCCTCACCGTCCACCTCCAGAACCGGCGACCTCACGCCGATTCAGTCCCCGCGGCTCTTCCCCAACGCGGGCGGCCTGGCGGGCCGGCGAGCGCAGAGCCGGGACCATCGGGGGCTTTGCCGCCTTGCGCCCGTCTTCTCCTTGGCGGAGGAATTTCTGTGTGTTTTTCTCTCGCTGTCGTTGCGGGCTTCATTTGATTCTCAGATCCACCCAGGCCTTTTAAGTAGTACTCGTGCTTTGGTTAAGGTAACAGAATAACTACCATTTTTTGAGCAATTACTTAGTATCTTTGCCAGCCCCTCCCTTGGTCTATGTTGCACTTGGTTTTCACGGCGAGGTCGGGTGGTGGCCCAGGAAGCGCTGGGGTGATTTGCCCATCCCCCCCTACCCCAAGTAGCAGAGCTGGGATTTGAACCAGTCCGTTGGCAGTGGGGTTCGAGCCGGATTCCCTGGCAGAGGAGGAACCCTTCCTACCGTTTGAGCCTCACGGGTCACCCTGAGAGCAGAGGGGAGGTGAACATTCCAGGCTTACCCCCAAAATGTGGCATGTTCTCCCCGGGATTCAAATGGCTTCTCAGAAACCATCCTCTTTCTCCAGGGTTGACTTCCAGATCACATGGGGCTATGGAAAATCTGGCTTGTTTTCATTTCCGTCTTTGATCACTGATCTTTTGTTAGGATCTCACGATCTAATGCCAAGGAGGAATTTCTAGATGGTTTCCTGGACCAGGCCTGTTTTAAATTCCCTACACTCCTGTGGGTTAATGAACAGCATGGCTCCTGTTGAGAAGCCTCAGGCAGGCCCCAGCAGACAGGGGCTCCCGTCGGATGCAAGGGGAGAGGTCCGTCCCTCTGGATCACAGACTCTCTGCCCAGGCGGAGGACAGACCTGCCGAAGGGACCTCAAGAGCCAGGCACAGTTCTGTTGCTCTAGCCACGTTCTTTCAGTTACCCTCATACCCTCTTCGAGGTAGCGGTGATGGTGGTCGTTGTCTTACCAGTGAAGAAACAGAGGGTCGGGAAGGTTAAGTAACTAAGGCAACCGGAAGTTTAGTTAGTTCCCATGAGACTTTAAGGTTTTGATTGGGATTCGGGTACAGTTGGGGATGGCTTTGCCTCGCTAGCCAAATTAGACCCCTTCTGTGCTCTTGACCTCATTTTCCCCTTTGCTTCCATGTGAGTGTCTGATGTAACCACCCTCTCCCCCTCCAACACACACACACACACACACACACACACAGGGATTATGTGGGTAGCTTTCACAGTGCTCAGGGTTTGTGTGTGTGTGTGTGTGTGTGTGTGTGTGTGTGTGGTAAAATTGGATTTGGTGGCCAGGTATCACTTTATCAGACTCAAATTTCCAAGTTTGTGGTCGAGGGTAGTGATCTTAGTTTTTTTTTTTTTTAAGACCGCCCCCCCTTCTTCCTGGTGTGTGCCCCTTTCTAAGGGAGGGGCTGGAGGTGGGTGGGATGCCCCCTTCCCTCACTCTGGCTGCTGCTCTCTTCACCACGATTCATTATGCACTCCTTACAATAGGAGTTGATTCCTATGTTCGACACGGGGGAATCTGGGAAAAGAGACCGGGAATGTGGGGAGGATTTCACCTAATTGGAATGGGCTGTTTGCACCATTCCTGTAAAAACCGGCCAGAAACTTGATTCTGCTGGGTAAACCTCCTTTGGGTTGCTGCCCTGCGTTTGTGTTGGCCTTAGAAAGGAATTTGAATTCATCCTCCTGAACAAAAGGAGCAGCTTTCTTTTCAGAGAGTCGATCAGAGAATTGAAAGGGAAAGGCACAAGGCTGGGTGTGTCCCGAGATCTGGAGAGGAGCCTGCTTGGGTGATTAACTCACCTGAAAGGCACCCAGAGCAGGTGACGCGAGAGCCCTGACCTTGGCTTCCTTTAGGGAAAGGTCCCCACGAGGTGGAGATTTTCCTGAAAAACAGGCTTTCCTTTACTTACAAGATTCCCTTCCTGCCCTGCAGTGCTGCTGTTCCTTTCGTGAACACGTGTGTGCTTGGGAGTTCCCTGATGTCTTTGCTGGTGCCCCAAGGCCGCAGTGGGGCGTGCGGGTGGTCGGGGGGCTCGGCGTACATACACCCCCGCTCATTCGGCCTTTGGATGGCTGAGGGACGGGGGAAGGGGAGAGGGGTGAGCCCCGGTGTGCTGGCTCAGCTCCAGCTTAGGTAATGGTCTGTATTCTCTCTCTCTGAAGTCCCCGGTGTGGTTTGCAAACTGCAGATCTCCATCGTGCTCCCCCGCCTGCAGAAGACTGGTGCGTGGTAGGCTCCTGTGGGGCAGGAGAAGAGAGAAGCTTCCTCCCGGCCCACGCTGCCTGGAGAGTGGAAGGGGCTGGGTCTTAAGGCATCTGTGCGCAGACACGCGGGGACGGCCCTCGGATTTGTCAGCCTTTGCTTGCAAGGTTTTTGATGGGAGCCGGGGGTCGCAGGTGGCCTCAGAACCGGCCTTTGGATCTGTGGTGTAGAAGGTCTGTGTCCCCTGTCCTGTTCTGCCAGGGATCCCTGGCTCTGCAGAAAGGCCCCTCCAGCAGGACACGAGGGCGATCAGATGAGTGCCCCCCCCCCCCCCCGCCTGCCCGTATTGGTGCCCTGGTGAGCACACCCCGAGTTTCTGAGACCCGATTTTTCTCTGCCTTGGCCTCTTCGCAGACTTCTGTTTATTGTTCTGTTCCTCCAAGATGCTCATTGCTCCTCAGTCAGGGCTGCGGATTTTTATTTTTTTTAAACACACATCCTTTCTTCTCATATCTCCACTAAGCCTGGGATTAAGAATGTGGCTTCAACTGACAAAAGCCAGGAGATTTCAGAGTTAAAGTTGGAATTCTATCTGTAATGATGTCTTCCTGAGTATTTAAGGAGGACTTTGAACCATGGGTAATTTTTTTTTCCCTTCCTAAACTGGCCAGATGTGCTCCAAGTGGTGGGCAGAGAAAGCAGTTCCACAGGATGTGAGTTTTCTTTGTGATAATTGTGAGCTTTGCCTTATTTGAGGCCCCTGTGTCCCGGGGGCACGGAGGGAGAGGCTTGTGACTGGCCCTTGTTTGGGTCATGTTCTTTGTGTGTCGCACAGGCCTGAGATCTTCGAGGTCCCCCGCAACCCCTACCCCAGCTCAGCAAAACCACTTGAAATGCACTTTGCAAGTATAACTCTAGTTCTTGAAAATGTTTCTCCCCAAGGGAGATTAAAAAGTTGGGTTTTGTTTTGGTTTTTGTAATTCCTTTCATCATGTGGGGCCGGGGGTGTGCAGGCGGGCGAGGGGGGGGGGCGGTGGGTGGGCGGGCGGTGACTAGCCTCCTCTGGGTTAGTGGGGAAAGGGTTGGGCCAGTGCAGGGACCACTTTTTGGCCCTTCCCCATGGCTGGGAGTTTCACATCCTGGTGATTATTGGGCACGGCTCCAGGGTCGGATCCAAAAGCTTTGCTCTGGGCCATCCCAGCAGCCCACTTTGGAGCACTGGGTGACCTGTGTTCTCTGTGTGTTGCCTTTGGCGAGGGAGAGGAGAGGTCCCACGGAGAGACTGTGAATGTCTTCCTTCCCAGACTGACGAGGGGCCCAAGGAAGGCCGCCCTTGGCCTCACAGACCTTGCGAGAGGCAACCAGATAGATTCCTGCTCACAGATGGAGAAGAGGCATCGGACCGGACAGACTGTTCGAGAAAAGTGTGGCAAAGGAAGTTGGAAAAGTTGCTGGACTGCATTTGGGATTTACCGAGGCCTTGGAGAGGGCTTCCGTTTCTGAATCTAAAATTCGGGTAAGAATTACAAAGTGCTTAGAACAGGCCTGACACATTGTAGGCATTTATACAAAATAAGTAGACAGATCAGCCACTTTTGCTCCCAGCGGGCATGTCCGCATTGGAACAGGTTTCCTTGTGCGTCCCTCACACCATCTGTGTGGAGATCAGAGAATCTTGACCTCGGCAGTGGAAAGAGGGGTTCCCCTCGGGTGTTGGGGGACAGGAAGAGAAGGCTCCCTGGGCCTTGATTGCTTTGGGCATGCAGGGCGAGGGATGGGGCCTGTTCGTCCCACGTGGTGAGCCGAGTCCTAAGGGAATGGGCCCGGTGTGAACGGGAGGTTTTTTACCCTTTGCACGAAAAGGACGGATGAATGTTAGGGAGGCTGGTGACGGGACCAGGTGAGATTGGAGTGAATAGTGTTCGAGGGTGGGAGATCCGAATCCTGGCGCCGTCGGGAAATCTAGGGAGTACGCAGTGCACAGAGCAGGGGAGGGTGGGTGGCGGCTGGTCAGGTTAGGGAGCAGCCCATCTGTGGGTTCCCGGGGCCAAAGGGATGACCCCAAAACCATTCAGATTGTCTTTAGACCTGAGTGTTATTCTGGATGCAGTCACTCTGGGAAATGCCCCGGGAAACACTTGCTTTCTACGTAAGAGCTAATTTCTCTTACCAGAGAAGGAGAAAAGAGTAGTGGTTGCGTGCTGCCTACCTCTGCCTGAGGACGGGCCACACGGGGGCCACCCGCTCCAGCTGCCCTGGACGGGTGGGGCCCACTGGAGAGGCCGCCCAGTGTTTCAGTTCATCACCACTGAACGCTCTGCACCCTCTCTGCTGAGTTAACAGCACCGCGCCAGTGACTTGCCTGGCCACATTCCCGGGGGAGTCTGTGTAGAAGAAGTTACTAGCACTTCACCTGCCCCTTCCCCGAAGGCATTTCTCTTCGCATGCTCCCATCTGAGCTCCAGGTCCTGAGCGGGCAGTGGAAGGGCTGGCGTCTCTCCCCGAGAATGGCTTGTTGGGTTTGCCTTTCCTGCACGTGGTGGACACTTGGTCAGTAGCTGCTCTGGGGACGGGCCCAGGTCCAGCTGGGTGGCCAGTTGGCTGCCTGTGTTCCCAGCCATCCCCCTGGAATTAGGATGGTTCTTGCTCGTCTCCTCCCAGGGCATTCATTCATTCGCTCAATGGGGACTGACTGGGTGCCCGCTAGAGCCAGGCACGCTGTGGGTGTGGACATGTCCTCCCTAGGCGGGGTTGCTGCTCTGAACTTCATGCTGGGCTACGGGCTCGACGGGGAGGGTCCCGTGAGTGTGAAGTGACGAGGGGGGGCCTGAGACGCTGTTTGGGACGATGTCCTTCCAGGGTCTGTCGAGGACACAGTTTGTTGCCTTCAGGGTGGGCTGGTCATTTTATGGACTAGCAGTTTCTTTGGGTTCAATTCACGCTATTAAAAAAATCGCACTTGGAAAGCAAGATGATCCTTGATGGGGCACCTGGGTGGCTCAGTAGGTTAAGCATCTGACTTCAGCTCGAGGCATGATCTCAAGATTTGTGGGTTCGAGCCCCATGTTGGGCTCTGAGCTGACAGCTTGGAGCCTAGAGCCTGCTTCAGATTCTCTCTCTCTCTCTCTCTCTCTCTCTCTCTCTCTCGTCCCTTCCCAGCTTGTGTTTTTTCTCTCTGTCTCTTTCTTTATCTCAAAAATAAATAAATAAACATTAAAAAAGAGAGCAAGCAAGATGATCCTTGAAAATGCCCTTGGGAGGCATCTGCTGCTAGAATGTGATGGCATCTCAGGGGTCAGGGACCAAAATGGCATATTTCCACATTTGCAAATCCTAGGGAGCGTGAACAGTAGTAAATAGAGGCTGATGCATGTGAGAAGCAGGAACAGTGCGGTACCTGGGGTTGTGTGGTGTTAAAGGACGAGGAACTACTTTCCCTTCTGCCTCTGCCCCTTTCAAGCTACCCACCAGGTGTTTTCCCACATCCGTCTGGAACGGAACTTTGGAATTGGTGGATTTCCAGGAACACGGAGAGGTCCTTCGAGCCCCGCACCCCTCGGCCCACCCCTCCCCCAGGCCCGCCCCAAGAGCGGAGCCCGGGCATTCCGAGCGTGTATGTAGCAGTAAGAAGCTGGCTGTGGGCTTGGTGGTTTTCACATGGGTGATTCTCGCGGTCCCCGGGGAGGGACTGTGCCCAGGTGGTTTGAGGGGGTGGCCTCTGGAGCAGGGCGGCTCTGGGGCACCCCTGGCCAGGAGTCAGTCTCCCGGAGCTCCGCCTGGCATCCGGTTGGAGAAGCTCCAGGCGGGGCCAGAACATCTGTATTTTTAGCAAACTTCTCCAGGTGGTTCTTAACGCAGCCAGCCCAGAACCTGCCAACTGCACACAAACCGTCTTTCTTGAAAAACAAACCACTCCCCAGCACACATCCCTACATTTGAATCTAGTTATTGAACATTTGGCATGACAAATGATGGAAAGATTTTAAATATCTTGAATAACCCCCTCCCCCTCGATCTGAATGAATAGATTTGAAAACGGAAATATGGATTTCTGCCCGACCTAGTCTCTCTCTCTCTCCCTTTCTCTCTCTCTCTTTTTTTTAATGGTTTCGGAGGGATTCTCCACCCCCTAGAACAGCGCTAGGCTTTCCTAGGGACACGAGGGAAATTTCGCACGGACCTGTGAACAGTGGAGCTGCTTCCATATTCCGACGCACTTGACATTGAACTTTTCTCTTTGGACCAGTCAGCAGTGTTCCCTGAGGGGGGCTGGGCCATGCCACAGCATACTGGCAACGGGAGAAATCGGTTTTGCAAATTAAATTATTGTACACTATCAGCCACTTAGGGAAGCCCCCTTTGGAAATCCGTGCCCCCGCGTCAGGGGTGGGCTCGGTGGAGTTGGTGATTTTCACACTGGCCCGTGCGAGCACGAACGAGGAGGTCGGCACCAGGCACGTCCGCCTTGTGCCAGTGAACAGACCATCCCCCGGGGGCGCCTGTGTGTGCCTCCAGCATCCCCCTCGTGGTGTTGCCACACACAGATTTGGGGGCGACACCTTCTGTTTTGGAAATGCAAGGAAACCCATTCTGTGGCAAAGCCTTTTTATCTTGATCGGTGAATTTATTAATCGGCGGGGCTTCACGGAGGCCGATAGCTTCTGTGTCCGTCCGGCCTGGCAGCTTACCTTTATCCTGTTTATAGAAACACTGTGTTTTTAGTGACAACCCAGAAAGGAGATCGTGAGGAGGCGTGACACTTCTTGCTTGTGGATGTGGAATCGGCAGAGGGGCCTCAGAGGGGCCACGTGGATGGGCTCAAAGTTCACAAGTGGGGGGGGGGGGGCGCCAGGTCTGGCCTGCCTCAGGATCGACACCTGTAGAGTGGCTGTGTATTCAGACAACCCAATTCTAAGGCTGAGGGTGTGTGTACGCATTTGAAGGCAGGGAGGGGGCGCGGGGAAGTTCACCCCGGTTGAAGAGTCTGGAGCCTTTGGCATCCTGTTTGAAGGTGAACCTCAGAGGGCATGCGTGGTGTTCTTGGAGGAGTGATTGTAGGGGCCTCCTTTTATTTCTTGATCTGAGGTTGTTCACTGCGGTCTCGAGCAGAAAGGAGTTGCCCTTTCTGCTCTGGGTAACTGCTTTCTGGGGGCAGTTTGGGATACCTTTTTTTTTTTTTCCAACGTTTTTTTTTTTGTTGTTGTTTTTTTATTTATTTTTGGGACAGAGAGAGACAGAGCATGAACGGGGGAGGGGCAGAGAGCGAGGGAGACACAGAATCGGAAACAGGCTCCAGGCTCCCAGCCATCAGCCCAGAGCCCGACGCGGGGCTCGAACTCACGGACCGCGAGATCGTGACCTGGCTGAAGTCGGACGCTCAACCGACTGCGCCACCCAGGCACCCCTGGGATACCTTTTGAGTTGCATGCAGAGACATCCGACTAGGAGAAAAAATTCCAGCCATTCTCTTAACCGTTACCGGCCCAGTGGCCCACTTCTAGCTGTCCGTAGCTACACGGTAAGAGGAATTCTGATTCTGCTTAAATACAGGAAGCGAAAGCCTTTGGGTCCTAGCAGCTTCTTTTTGGGGGCTGCTTTTGGACTTGGGTTGGCCAAGAAATGACTTTATGATTTATGGTGTTTATGAAGACGAGCGTACCTATCTGTTTTCGTGTAGACATCTTAATAGAGATTAAATACAAAATAAAGGAGAATGCGTGAACGAAGATATTCCCATAAGCAATATCGTAGCGTTAGGCAGTGTAATTATGTTTTGTACACTTCCCAATTAAGCAGTTATGCGTTACTGGGAAAACCACCTTTAAGAGATTTAGGAAAGCTTTCTAATTCTGTAGATCACGTAAAAATAGATGTGTCATATTTTACGCATAGGGTTTGAAATTTTTACGTTCTGTGATAAAGTAACTCCGTTTGGTTTGACTTGTGGAAATTGATGCGGTGACGTTGAGATGAATTTGCTTTTTTCTGACAATCGTCTGTTCCACGAGAATCTGCTTCTTCAGCAAGTAGAGCTCCTACTATGTGCCAGCCTCCAAGCCAGAGCAAGGAGGGTTTATCTTGAAGTTCAGCAAAGCCGTGGTGTCTGTGCCAGAGCCGGAACAGGCGCCGGGTGCTTCCCGAGACCAAGGGTGGAGGGTGGGTCATTCCCAGGCTGAGGGGTCGGGGACGCTGACCTGCTGGAAGAACCCAGAAGACATTGGCGGCGCTCTCCTGTGACTGAAGGCGGCACAACCTCGTAGCCTCCAGATGTGCACTTCTGTTCCCAGGACACCCGCCTGCTCCCCTCCCCGGGAGCTCCTTGGAAAGCCACCCACCTCGTGGTGCCTGACTATCTTCGCAGTGACGTGGTAGGTGCACAGAGTATCTCTGAGGATTAAGTGACTCAATATATGGCAAGCCTTGACCTATGCCTCGAGGAAGATCTTCAATGCAGGCATTATTATTACTGTTCTTTGTTGTTGTCGTTGAGAGAATGAAGGGTGGGAGTGGGAAGGACTCTGGGTCTGAAGAGGCAAAGAGAGGGCCAGAGGGGTGCGGGGCAGCCCTGAGTTCAGATCCCCACTGCCGGACGCGGCATTTTAAGGCATGGGCTGTGATGCGTCGGGGGACTGGACCGGCTGTGGCCTCCGTGGGCAGCGTGGGCTCGGGGGGCTGTTAGGGGAGTGCGTGGTGCCTAGACTGCCAGGACCAGGTGCCTGAGGAGTGGTGGGGTGGGAAGGGCAGGGGGATAAGTACAGTACACGGGCCGCGTGGTGGGTCAGTCATCCTTGTCACCCACTTACACCGGAGCTCGAGTGTCTGTTTCACTCTGAGCTCCGGGACATGTGCCTGCTGTGTCCCTCCACGGAGAAGCCCAGCTGCCAAGATAGGGCTGAATGGTATTTTGCCTGCGGTCGTAGGGTTTGGGCACCGCTGGGGTCTCGGGGCCTACTGCTGGGGACTTGTTTAGCTGGGTATGGCCTCAGGGGGCGACACGGGGCTGCCGGCTTGCCCCTTGCACACAGGTCCCACGCTCCCCCAGGATGGCAGCGACAGCCTTTGGCAAGGGGAGACCCAGCCCCGCTGGCCGTCTCCCTGCAGGGAGCGCAGAAGGACCGCTGGGAGCTTGTCTGCTCTTGGCTTGAGTGTGGGGTTCAATGAAGGGCCTGTGAGGAGTCTAAGTGGGATGGGAGGAGATGAGGGCAGGAGCCATCAAGGAACCGTACTTGAGGGCAGTCTCATTTTTCATTTCCTGGCCACTAAACTGCTGAAGGTGACAAGGGTGTTTTCCCTGACCAGACTGTGGGAAGCGCAGCTGAATTTCAGGGACACCGGCCAGTGTGTGCGGTGGGGTCCTTCCTGCCGGTGTCAGTGATGGGGACGGGTGGTCTCCCGGGGGGAGCCGGAGACCCCTCTGGCTGCCGTGGAGCTGAGTTCACCCCACAGGGAGAGTCATGTTTTTATTATTTGTTTTGCCCTTTCGTGGGGGACTCGTTAACGTTTTTACATAGGTGTCATTTACACACAGGAAAGCCCGCCCTTTCCACCTGCTGTTCCGCACCTTTTGACAAAAGGTTGTGTGAATAGCACCTGGGCTGCAGAACTTCCCTCCCCGAGGAAAGTTGTCCTGTCCGCCCACCACTGATGCAATTGCCCCTTTTTGTTGGTAGAAAGGCCAGTCTGGGACATTGGGGGTTTCACGTGGCCCAGGAGGACACTCCAGTCCCAGCAGAGAGACGTGCTTGAGTGACACCGCCCGTGCCGTCCCCGGGATGTCTGTGACTTCAGGCATCGGGCCAGGTTGGGCGAGCTGGAGCGAAGGTCAGTCTCTGTAGTTGGCATCTTGTCCGCCCCACGGAACCCGGAGTCCCTGAAGGGCCCCTGTTCTCCTCCCCAGAGGGGGCGGTGCCAGGCTCCCATGTGCGGGCCTGGGGGCTTCTCAGGCCCTTGTCCCCAGGCTTCCCGAGGACACGCACACAACTCTGCCCACCGCCTCCACCCCGTGTCCTGCCTGCCCCTCCTGGCAGGTGCCCGGGGACAGGTGCTTCTCTGCCCACTCTGGCTGCTGGCTCCGGGTCCAGAGGGATTGGGAAGAGTGACCACCCCGTCACTGGCTGTTTCCTCCTTTCTCCTCCTTAGGGGAAGTAGCTTTGGAGCAAGCAGGCAGCGTACCTACTGTGTGCTGTGGCCGGTCCGTGTTCTGTGAGTCCCGGTGGTACGGGGCCATGGGGTGACACTCAGGTCCCCATTGGCCAGCCACCTTGCTGTGGTCAAGAGGGGTGGTTTGGGGAAAGCCTGGAGGGACCAGAGGGCTTTTCTGTGGGAAGGTCAGCAGCTGCTGGAGCCAGCAGTGGGCCACCCAGTCAGCGTCCCTCTGTGCCAGATAGGGTCTCTCTGAGGATGGGTATTTAATGAGGCGGGACAGGACGTGCAGGAGAGCATTCCCTGTCATGCCGCACGGGGGCCGAAATCCACCGGCTTTCTCCGTAGTATTTAATATTCTCCTATTTCCGTTCAGTTGGGGGGAGTTTTATGAAACGAGTCTGGGAATTTTGTAAATTGCTAGCTGGGGAACGCTGCATTTATTGATTTTCCGGTTGCTGCTGGAAACGTCTTCAGTGTTGGATCTTTGCTTCCCCACTCGGGCCCCAGCACTTAGGGTGGGTGAAAGCGTTCATCCTGCCGAGCGGCTTGTGTCTGTTAGGAAACCCTTTGATGCCTGTGAGCTCAGACTAAACCTGACCTTGGTCCTGGCCTGAAACTCATGTCTGAGTATCCTTGGCCTCTTGGGGGTGAGTGACGGAGACTGGGACACGCTCGCGTATAGGACTTCGGGGGCCTTCCACCTGGGCAAGGAGCCTGGAGCCTGGGGTTAGCAGAACGGTTGGCATCCCATGTCCCCGAAGGCTTCAGGACAAGGGCCGTTTGAGCTGGAGTCCTGGACCCTGGGCAGAAAAGTCGTATGTGTGTAGCCGTCAGTCCCGCTCGGGTGGTTCGGATTTTGGAGGAGTCCCCACCACCGCCAGCGGGAAGGCCCGAATTCTCTCGGCCTGGGGAGGCTTCGGGACCTGGCTGCGGTGAGGGTCCCCGGTGCACCTGCTGCCACGACAGCCTCATGACGCCGGTTCCCTGTGTGACCCTTCCAGGGGGAAGAAACTTACTCAGAGGCTGGGGCTTCTTAACGGGAAGAGTTGCATGCATACACGTAAGAGAGAAAAGCGTTTTATGTCCGGAAGGGTGTGCCATCCACAGCCATAAAAGCTGCCAGTGGATGTTCACGGGGCTGGGTGGTGCACACTGAGAGCGCAGTAGGACCGCGGTTGCTAGCAGCCCACGGCCTGCTCGTGTCCTGCGCTCAGGGTGCCTTTCCAGTCCCCCCACTCGCCTGGCGGGCTCCACCTGTGCAAGTTCTAGGTGGGGAGCCTCTCCCATGGGTGGATCCTCAAATTCTAGCTGACTTGGAGGGAAGTGAACGGGGGAGCCAGCCACTCTGCTGAGCCCGAGGGGTGAGCAGCTTGCTGTTGTCTGCCCAGGCCCGGCTGGAAAGTAAGGAGAACGTTCTTGAGGCGTGCACATCGTCAGATAGTCTGTTTCAAAGGGAGCCAGTTAAGAAAGGCCTTTGCCTTCGTTCAAGAATACTAGAAACGCGTCTCGTCTGGTAGGTAAATAATAATATCGCTGCTCTTTCATTGAGTACCAGGCATGTGTCAAGGGGGAGAATATAAAAATAAATGTGTTTGGTGCATCCGTAATAATAACCACTAAGTGCCTCTCCCGGGCTCAGGACAGCTCAGTAGCTTGCAGGGAGGGGCACGGCTCTTTGGTGACAGCTGCTCACGGGAACCTCTGTGGGACTTGGGGCGAGAGCCCACTCCTTTGCAGAGCTAACCAACCAGGTGGGTCTGTCGGCCTGCGCAGGTGCCTTTGGGGTTCCTGGGCTGTGCATCTCGCACCCAAGAATCACGGTCTTGCAGTCAAGGTTCAAGGCTCTGCAAGCCGACAGGCATTTCAAGAGCCTGGTGCTTTCTGAAGACCTGCGTCTTCATTTACACTTGGGTGGTGGTTCGCCCGTCTAATTTTTTTTATTTTTAACCTTTTGGCCTGGGGAAATTTTCCCTCTGGTTATGGTAATTTTCCTTTCCTGATATGTAAATTGATTACAGCCCCTCTTTCAAGTCTTGCACATTTGATTATCCGCGAGCCTCCTCCTGCCTCTTATTTAAACTTATTTTTAGCACAGTCCTTGAAACCTCAGTGTGAGACTGTCCCTCTTCTGCTGTTTTCTGAGCTGCCGAAGGTCGTTTTAATCAACCCCATCCACCAGTTGCCTTGCAAGCCAGGCTAACGTGGGAACGGGCCTCCTGGGTGAGGCCTGGTCCGCTCTGAGAGCGAGCTTTCTTCCTTCCCCTTGGTCTGGACAGGGATGAGTGAACTTGGCCAGCAGCTCCGCCAGCACTGGGGTTCTAAGGGCGTGAGGCAAACACAGGCGTGGTCGTGGACATCAGCCTAGGCCAGGTGGGAGGACCCGGGCCAGCCTGTCCTCCACGAGAGCACGACCTGGTTTTTTCATAAGGTGTCTGTCTGCCTGTCCGGGGCTTTGCGGACGGTGTGCTCCAGATCAGACTAATGCCGAGTCCCTGGCTCCGTTTGTGAAGCCAGCCTGGGTTGGGTAAATCAGGGAGGGCAGTGTGGCCGCGTTTGGGGGGTGCAGAGGTGTCCCTCTGCCCGGTCCCCTGAAGCCCTCTCTGCCATCAGATTCTTCTCACGAGCCAATTAGTCCGCAGCCTGGTGGCTCCTGGGTATTTTCTGAGCCTTACTTCGATAAGAACAAAACCGTTTTTTGGTGCTTGATTGGATTTGTTTGCTAGAAGATTAGTACAAAAGCAGGAAGGAAAAAGAATGTGTGGTGGGGGTGATTGCTAGGGACTGGCAGAAGGTTATTTACGGATTTCTGCTGACAATCCATGTTTAAAGGACTTCCCTGTGAGATTTATGAAGCCTTTCCAATTTATTGTCTTTCCAAGTAAGGTAAGCAAATAAATAGGTAATTCTCTTTTATTATAAACCTAGCCAACATTAGATTAAAAATAAGAGGAAACAGGGCTCCATTTTTTCCAGCCCAGTGTGTTTGTGGAATTTGGAAAGCATCTTGGAAAGGCTTTTTGTTTTGTTTTTGGCTCGGGCACACTGTGCATTTAAAAGATAAAGTCTGACCCTAGATACTGTGTGCGCGGTTCACCATCCTTGAAGAGAAGCGGCTGTTGCCCGGAGGGGGCAGGGGACACGGAGCCGGTGGGGACGCGGGGGCTGGCTGTTGAGGGCCAGCCCACCATAGTCAGCAAGGGTTCCCGAGGCCCTGCTCTGGGTTTGGTCAGTGCAGATGCACCCAGAAAGGGGACCCCGTCTCCGTAGGCCCTTGTCAGACACAGGGCCCATTCTGATCGAACTGAGCTTTGCCTCCTGGACCTTTCTTCAATCAATTTGATCTCCCTGTCCCCCTTCTCTGAAATCGTTGGGGCTTTCGATGCTTTGGTGAAATGTGATTTGGGCAGCGTTGTTTGTGAAGACCCAGATGGAGAATTTAGATTTTTAGGTGAGCAGGAGACTTTGTAAAAAAACAAACATCCCATATCCTGGTGGTGACGTCGGTGCTGAAGATTTGGGTGGGCAAAATTTGGTGACCTAGCCCCTTCTAATGCGGCCCCCACCCCCTTGCCTGCCTAGAGCCCATTTGAAATGCTCTGGGCTCTTTCAAGGTCCCGGGCAGCACCACTGGTGAGACGGACGTCCTGTTACGATTTGGGGAGAATGTGTTGTATATTTCTGTCCCTAGATGTCCTCGGTGCAGTGAAGCTATTTTCGAGGGATTAATGGTCCGCATTTTGGATGGTATCTTGTAACAGGCTGTGGGGTCTGAGTTCCTCAGCCCCTGGCCTGTTGGTAGGTGCACAGTGTGAGTTCAGGAAATTAGTTCTCGGTAGGGGGTGGTTTCGCCAGTAAATCACACCTGAGTAGGGAGGCTCGGAAGGTGCCGAGACCATAATTCCCTAGAGAATGGGATTCATGGGGTTCATTTTCCTTCTTGCCTCTTCCTTCTCTGGGCACGCCAAGGGAGTGTGGACCTTTCCCCATCTCAGGCTAATGGGCTGGAAGGGGCAGGGTGGGCGGCACAGCAGTGTGGCCGATGCCCTGGGGGGTCTGGGAATGGCGGCCTGAACAAGCCCGGCCTGATCCTGCCTGCAAGGAGCAGACCCCACAACCGGAGGAGGGTGAGCGACCAGCTGAGCCAGGCAGGGGGACGGGCATGGTAGTCCCCCGCACTGGGAACTGGGCTCCCATCCACGGGAGGTCAGGGAAGGCCTCTGGGAGGCGGTGGGCTGGGATTTGCAGGTTGTGGTGGGGAGTGGGCTGCCTGAGTTCCCTCCGTCCAGCCTGGCCTCCCTGGAGGCTGCCCCACCCCCCACCCAGCTCCCTCCAGCCCCGTCTTTCTCATCCCTGTCTGGACCTGACGTCACCTGAGAGCTTTGGAAAAAGGTCCAAGCCCAGCCTCACCCTCAGAGGTTCTGGGGTGGGACCTGCCTTGGGTTAATTTTGAAAGCTCCCAGATGATTCTAATAGGCAGCCAGGTAGAGGGCTGCTGCCCGGCCCTGCAGCCCTCAGCTGAGGCCATTTTTTCTGCCTGTGGGCCAGAAGGCAGAGACGCCCAGAGAATCGAGCAAGTCCTGTCCCCTCCCCCACCCCCCAGATGGGGGACAGGGGGCAGATAGACCTCACCGGGAGCACAACTCTTCAAACACGTGTCCGACGGGACAGGTGCCCCAGTCCTGTGGGGCCAGATACCAGGTGACCCAGAGCCACTGACCACGGAGTGTCCTGAGCAGGCGTCACGGGCCAGTTTCCCATCCGCAGGTGAGCGTCTTTGGGGCTGTGCCGTTTGCTCTGCAAGGCTCTCCTGGAGTGAAAGTGGGGTCAGCTTACTTAGCGGGACAGGTGCCTGTGAGCACGTGGGAGAGGGGGTCCCATGTGCCTCGGGGCCCCTCCTGCTTATAAGTAGGGGAAGCTGTGGTTCCTGGCCCTTGAGCAGTAACTCCGGGAGTGCTGGACTCTTCCTGCCTCGGTCAGTGGTCAGCGGGAGGGAAAGCGGGCTGTTGACTAGGAAACAGAGCTGGAGGGTGGGCTCCGGCCTGTGGACCTCTTGGGGGCTTCATGCCTGGGGGTGGGGGGGGGCCCCAGAAATGGCACCGTCGAGGGGATGGGGTGGGGAGGGTCCTATGTGCACAGTGGGAAAAGAATGCAGCTCTCAACAGTGTTCACAGGAGTCTGAGCCTCCATGTGGGATTCCTTGTCCGGCAAATTCGGGGTGGGGTGGTGTGGGTGGGGGTGGGGAGAGTGTTCTGTTGGTTCTCTAGGACAGGAGGGAGAGGGGGAGTGAGGGGTGGGGTGGGTGCTGCAAGGTGAAAAAGGAAACCCTAGGACGTCTTGTTTACAGGTCACTGGACTTGGGTGAAGGCCCGGGGGGGGGGGGGGGGGGGCTGAGCGGTGCCGGTGCCCCCCATGGAGGAGGAAGTGAATGCCCGGTAACAATGCGATACCCGGACCAAGGAGAGGCTCTCCTGGCTGGGGGCGCCCCAGGCCCTCTGTGGGATGCGACCTAACTGCTGTGTGTCTTCATTATGAAAGGGAAAGCGTTTGAGGTTTCTAAAAATCACAAATAAGATCCTGGGCCCCTGAGTGGGGTTGGGATAAAACCCTGGGGGTTAGTGGTGGGGCAGGTGTAGGGGACCAGCAGGCCAGGCTGAGAGGCCTCAGCTGGGGTGGGGGACATGTGGGCTGTGCCTGACTCGGCTTCCAGGTTGGGGAGAATACTGGGGGGAAAGCCCGGAGGTTCAGATGGGACGAACCCACTCGCTGGGGCTGTTGGCTCATTCCCTCCCTTAAGCGCTTGTGGACGCATAGGTGGCACCTGAGGATGTTGGGTGCTTCCCCTCCATCGGTTGGGACCTCCTTGCTGGGTGGAGCTGGGCGTCTGGGGCTGCCGTGGCAGGTGGCATAGGTTTCTAGGCGAGTCTTGTCCCCTTTCCCTTGGGAGCTTGGCCAGCTCCCCGCTCATTGAGTCTCCGGTAGATGATGGGCCTTTAGGGTCATGGGGTCTCGCAGATTCCCTAGTCCCTGCCTGCGGTTCCTGGATGGGCCTTGAGCTCAGAGCTGGGACCGTGTCATGACCCCCCCCCTGCCCAGCTGGGTGAAGGGGGCTTGGGGTGGCAGGAAGCAGAGGGTCCTGAATTCTCCATGGCGGTGGCGGGGAGGGGGGGGGGTCTCTCTTGAAGCCTGATCCCATTTCACCTTATTCCTCCTGTCCCGGCCTTTGCCCAGCGGGTCACCAGGGGTCTTCCGCCGGCTGCTCGGGAGTTGGAGTCGACTGGGATCTCTGCTCCCTCAGCTGTGGACTCGGGCAGGGCATGAGGCTCAGAGAGCCTCCCGGCTTCACGAGTTGGAAGTGATAACAGTTACTTGATGGAGAGGCTGCTGGGCCAGAATAGGTGTTGGATTTAAGAGTTCCAGCTGCGTGGGTCTGGCCACGGGGGTTACCTTGATCCTTGGACGCACAGCAAGTGGAAAATAATGTGCTTGTGGCTTTTGAATACTTGTATTTGTTCCTGCTGGTGGCATGCTTTTAAAAATCTGGGGCGCCTGGGTGGCTCAGTCATTTGAGCGGCCGACTTCGGCTCGGGTCATGATCTCGTGGTCCGTGAGTTCGAGCCCCGCGTCAGGCTCTGTGCTGACCGCTCGGAGCCTGGAGCCTGTTTCGGATTCTGTGTCTCCCTCTTTCTGACCTTCCCCTGTTCATGCTCTGTCTCTCCCTGTCTCAAAAATAAATAAAACGTTAAAAAAAAAAATTAAAAATCTGATCTTGTTTCTTGCTTAACATCATACCAGTGAAGTCTTAAATATTTTTATGTACCTTCCTTTTGGGATCCAAACTTCATTGCCCATGCAAAAAAAAAAAAAAAAGGCAAAACAACACTCCTGATCTTGGGGCCACGGCCAGGAAGGATCTGCCAGACACCCAGAATTCAGTTACTCATGTGTCGATTCCCACATGTTAGGCTCTAGGAGGAATATGGTAAAGGGGATGCACTTCCTTGTCCCCATAGAGCTCAGAGGCGGGTGTACTTTTTTTTTTTTTTTTTTTAAATTTTTTTTTTTTTCAACATTTTTTATTTATTTTTGGGACAGAGAGAGACAGAGCATGAACGGGGGAGGGGCAGAGAGAGAGGGAGACACAGAATCAGAAACAGGCTCCAGGCTCCGAGCCATCAGCCCAGAGCCTGACGCGGGGCTCGAACTCACGGACCGCGAGATCGTGACCTGGCTGAAGTCGGACGCTTAACCGACTGCGCCACCCAGGCGCCCCTGTACTTGTTTTTAAGAAAGCTATTAGATTTGGGGCGCCTGGGTGGCTCAGTCGGTTAAGCGTCAGACTTCGGCCCGGGGTCATGATCTCGCGGTCTGTGAGTTTGAGCCCCGCGTCGGGCTCTGTGCTGCCAGCTGGGAGCCTGGAACCTGCTTCGGATTCCGTGTCTCCCTCTGTCTTTGTCCCTCCCTCACTCACACTCTGTCTCTCTCTGTCTCTCAAAAATAATACATCCTAAGAAAAAAACATGTTCTAATGACAGCCTGTCAAGGACAACCTCTGTGTTCAGATGGAAAAGATGGGGGGGGGGGGCGGGGGGTCTGATGAAGATTGTCCAGATGCCTCCCGGAAGAGATGACCCCACCTGCATTCCTCCAGGGTTGTCTGTGTGTTTCCCTGTCTCACTGCTCACTGCCCTTCTTCAGTTGAACAAAGTGCCAGTAAAAGTCACTGCGGAGATTTGACCTGGGTACCACTTTCAGAGGGACAGCAAGATTGAGACACAGATTAGGAGGCTGGTGGGCAAGGGAGCAGGAGGACTCTGGGCCTGTCTTGGCCTGGGTCCTATCGGCCTCCCCAGACACTTGGTGCACTTGGTGAGGGCCCTACTGAGATGGATAAAGAGGCAGGAGCCTGCCCTGGGCAAGAATTTGCCCAGAAAACTGCGTGTCGTCTTTTGTGACGGCTGACTTCCCTGCTGTGTGTATATTTGCACGTGCCAGACCACCTGGTACCAGCTTGTGCCCGCAGTTTGAGCGGGATCCAGGGGTCCAGACTGCCTCTCCTTCACTCACCGTCCAGGGAGCTTCATATGGGCGGCACGCCCAGGGCCAAGTTCAGACCCACCGGCCGTAAGCGGACCCTTTGAACGGAGTCCTCCGTTTTGATTTTTCTCTTGTGGCATATCTGTCCCTTGCTGGAAAGAGTTCGTGTTCTGGGGCTGTCATTCAAAGCATCGTTTTGTACCATACCATTAGAATTTTCAGAGTGTTTGCTGATTTGCGTTTATTGAAACTAAATTCATTAGGATGATGTGAAAATAGCGCGCAACTGTTTACCAAATCGGATTCTTGTTTTTGATATTTCCGTACATCATCTGTTCTCACTTGAATGTTGTGGAATTTGTTGGTAAAGTGTTATGCAGATGAAAATCCATATTTCAGTGGAGGGTTTTTTAATTCAAATGAGTTCAGAAGAATATTCTATCCAAGGTGCTTGATTTGCCATTCGAAGCAGAGTCTGTATGGATATTGGAGCCTGGCTTGCTCTGTGAGACTTTTCAGATGTGCTGGGATCTTGACACAGGTGCAGGTGCTCAGTCAGGCTGCTTGGAAACCCCCTCCCCAGCTGGGTCCCCTCTGGCAGGTCCCCCAACCCAAGACAGGCTGGGACCCCCTGTCTGTGAGCTGGTGGTTCCTGTGTTTCTTACTAGGTTGTTGAGAGACTTCAAACAGAAACACCCTTACTTCGTTGGTTTTCACCGTTTTACGATCTCCAGGACTGAGTTGTCCCCAAAGTGATCCTATGCCATAATTTAATTGACAATATTCTTTTTCTCTTTCTTTCCTAGTGGCTTATAAAATAATTCTGGGTGTAAGATTTGATGGTTTCTTAGACATGATGGACGTTAAAGTTTGCAAATATGCTCTCCGGTTTTAGGGCTGGTCCTTTTCCATTAAAAGGAGCTTTTCACTTTTTAAGTTGATCAGGGGAAGTCCCCTTGTGACCAGACTTCTGCTGCAATGTCTCAGTTGTGTGGCAACAGGAAAATCAATAGATGGATTTCTAGATTTGGCATCTCTTGCAGGTTTGGTCCTGTGGTCAGGTAACCTTGGATTCTTGTGCTCAGAGCACACAGAGGCCTGTGTTGCTTCCAAAACGAGTCTTTCCTGAAACGGAGCTGGCAGGTGCGTGCGGTGGAGATGACCAGGTGTCCCACGCTCCCCTTCGCTGGTGGGGACTTCTGGCCGGAGTGGCTGACCCCGCCACCACGCGGGCATCTACCGGAAGCCCCAGGAGCGTTCTTGCTGATGGAACACTGGTCGGAAGAGATGTCCCTTCCTGGCAGAAGTAGTCAGGAAACAAGTGTGCTTTACTTACTTTTTTTTGTTTCCCCCTTGAGGGTCCAGCAGAAGATACTAGCATCCCGGGTCCCTAAATCGCCCCGTGAAGAGTTGTCCATCATCAGGAACCCTGATCTTCTTGCGATACAGAAATAAGCTTGTATCGTGTTGCGCTGATACTCCGTTTTGGATATGTTTGTTTGAAGCAGTGTTACTCTAACTAGTACAGTAGCTTGGGTAATTGATTGACTTTGGTCAATCCAAGCCAACCCTGCCTCCCCCCTGCCTCCGGGAGAAGGTGGCCCCTTCTCCCAATTGCCAGTCTCCGCCTCCTGGTTTTCACTCCTACGTCCACTGACGCGTTTCGTCCTGGAGATCCCATCTCCCACCCCATCTTGTTTGCTGTTGGGGTAGAGGGTCGCTCCTGTTGGGCTGTGAGCTCCCTGAGGGTGGGTGTCCTTGCGAGGCCTTCCTGCCTCACGCCTGCCACATGCTGTCCACCCCAATGCTTTGGGTGCAGCCAAGGTGGGTCCTGTAAGTTGATGGTCCATCTTCGGAGAAGTTCAGAGTCAAGTCTCGGGTTATAAACCCGTAGCAGTGACCTGGTATGGGGTTGCGGCCGTGAAAAGGTGCCACTCTGGTATCCTCTGCTTCTGGTAATGGAATTGACTGGTGCCCCCAGCTGCTGCCTTTTGCATCTGGAGTCTAGCATGGCACTCACAGCCTCGGCTCCCGCGGACCGCCCCCAGCCGGCTACTGAGCACAGTGGAGATGCCAGGCCGTTCCTGGAAGACTTGGGTCTCCTTGTAGCAGCCAGCCCACCACGCCTGAACATTCCCCTCCGGACTCCTTCTTTCCCCGTCTCCTGCCCAAGGACGACCCGCCTCTCCCTCCGACTCCCTTCCCGTGTTCCCCACGAAGTCTCCTGCACAGCTCTTCTCCTCGTGTCTGGCACTGTGTGTTCGGAGAACCCAAACTCTAAACACGCATGGAACTTCGTAAAGTCAGAGGGATGGTACCCAGGAATTTCTTCCAGTTTGGGCGGTGAGCCATACCTCCTCTCCCGGCACAGTTTGCCCGCCTCCGACGTGCGAGGCCTGTGCTCGGCGATTTCCAGGAGCTGCCCGTGTCCGAGCGTGAGGGCTGCGTCAGGGTCGTGGCTCTGTTACACCTGCCATGCTGTTCCTGCCTCTCAGTGTGCTTGTATCGCAGTTTGCCCACCGTCTGGGCGAAGCATCAGGAACCAGAGTGGAGGGGGTGGCCTTTCGGAGGGTTCAACTTGCGTATGTCTCCTATACTTAATACTTTAAAAGCCTCTTGAGTGATACAAGAGGCCGGTAAGTGCGGCCTGCGTGTGACCTGCGCTGGGGACACACCTTGAGACCGAGAAGTCCTGACCTCTGTGGGCTACGATCCTTGACCATGACCGCTGTTTTGAAGTCCAGTGGCGTTTCACGATATGTTTCCAGATGGGCCCCCTGGCAATAGTTTGCTCATGGGGAGCTATTTGTGGCCCGGAGGGTGTACCACCCCTGAAGAGGCTTGGAGAGGGAGGGTCCGAAACCCTGCTGGCTGCTCTTGGGTTGTCGCCTGCCTCCGAGCACAGGGACCCGCTCAGTGCAGATGAGTCCCCTTGACGCTTTATTCAGACAGCGTTTCTTTTCCTGTGTGGGGGGGAAGGGGGCCTCCTGTCGTATCAGCCCACATCAGGGCCCAGTCCTAAACCTGTCCAGGCCTCCTTGGCTTCCTAAGTCTGCTCATGGCAAGAGTGGCTGTTAGTTAATTACTCGGATGCACGCCGTTCCCACACTTTGATTTTGAGTGGATAGTCTACCTGGGCCGCCGGGGTTTCTGCTCATGGTGGGGAAATGGCACCTGCCTCAAGGGGGGTTCCTGCAGCCCTCCTTCCAGAGACAGGACTTGTGTAGATTGATAGGAGGACAGGCTCCCCACGTGGATGCCACCCACCCCCGCCTGACTGCTCACGCCCTCTCCTGCCCTCTGCCCGTCGGCCTGTCTTACTACTTGGCCGTGTTTCTTGGCTCCCTTTCTGGATCCTGCTCACCTTTACCCGAGTCCCTTAGCACGCATGTTACCTGACATTGAGTTGTTTGTGGTTCCTCTTTGTTTTGCTTTCCTTTGAAGTAAAGCTTAGGGGGGGGTGTTCAGGGAGTGGGGACACGCGGTGAAATGAAAGGCGTAGATCCTAAGAGTGCCAGTCACTTCGTTTTGGCAAAGGTGCACACCTGTGTACCCCAGCCCCTCTCAAGAGCTAGTTCATTCCATTGCCCCGGAAATTTCCCTCCTGGCCCTTTCCCGGAAGTCCCCACTCCTGTCTCTGTGATCGCCACCAGCAACCCCAACCGTGATTATTTTTGCTTGCTCTTGATGAAAATACCATGTAATATACATACATACTTTTATGTTGCGCATTCACGTGTTACATATTATACCACGTGTACCTTTTTGCAAAAGCCTTTTCTGATTCAACATGATGTTTTTGAGATACCTGAGTGTTTTAGCCTGGGTGGATCATCTGTTCCTTCCCCATGGCTGTATAGGATTCTATTCTAGGAGTCGGCTCCCGCAGTTACCTGTTGATGGGCACGTGGGCTGTTTCCAGCTTTTGGCTGAATAAAGCTGCTGTTTTTGCACGTGTCTTTTTTTTTTTTTTTTAAACGTTTGTTTTGAGAGAGAGCGTGCATATGCCCAAGTAGGGGAGGGAGAGAGACAGAGAGAGAGAGGGAATCCCAAGCAGGCTCCATGCTGTTAGCATAGAGCAGACGCGGGGCTTGATCCCACATACTGTGAGATCGTGACCTGAGCCGAAATCAAGAGTCGGATGCTTAACCTCCTGAGCCATCCAGGCGCCCTTGCCCATGTCTCTTTATGGATATTTCTCGTTTTCTTTTCTCCTGGGTAAATTCCTATAAGTGGAATTACTGGTCATAGAACGGGCGTATCTTTAGTCTTCTAAAACAGTTACAAAATTTTATAGTGCTACCAATCATGTAGGGAAACAGAGCTGTTTATTTTTTGAGAGAGAGAGCATGGAGGGGAGGGGCTGAGGGGGGAAAGAGAAAGAGAATCTCAAGCAGGCTTCACGCTCAGGGCAGAGCCAGATGCAAGGCTAGACCCACGACCTGATCATGACCTGAGCCGAAATCAAGAGTCAGACGCTTAACTGCCTGAGCCACCCGGGCGTCCCTGGAGCTGTGTTTTAAACCGTGTAACAGAAGGCTGGCTTTCTGCTTGAGGGCTGGTGCAGTGGGTCAGAGGAGGGGTGGGGGGGGCGTGTCCTCCTTTCCCTTTGCCCCTCTGCTAACAAGACCCATGCAGATGGTTTTCTCTGCTGCCAGTGGGCTGTGCAGCTCACTCACCCAGAGAGAGTAGCCTTGCCCTCTTTCTTTAGAGGGGGCCTGCCTCTCTTGGCTTTCCCTGGATGGTGAGAATGATCGCACCTCTCCCTTGCCCTGTGGTCTCCCCTCCCCACCAAATACCGAGTTCGTCAACGAAGCCTGCCCATCAAGGTCTTTACTTCCTGGTTTTGAACATCTGTGCCGATCTGTTTGCCTTCATGACTGCCAAAAGTTGATTTTGGGGGCCCACTGATAACTAGAAATGCCTGTGCTACTCTGTGATTCTTTTTTTTTTTTCCCCCCGGTGTGAAGATGCTGGCTAAGTGGGTGTTCTGGACCCTCCAGAATCCCGGCAATCTGGGTATGCTGGCTTCACTGGTCTTGGGGAAGCTTCTCCAAGTTTCTCTAGGGCCAGTGCTTTTGAAGACCTGGTTTACGGCGCTACCAATGTGTCCTTCAGTAGGTTCCATTCACTTCTTTATATCGTCTTTCCAGAAAATACTTTTTTTGAGGACTCAAAAAAAAAAAAAAAAAAAACTTATGTAAGATGAGAGGAGATGGGGGAAGGGCCAGAGTTGATTTAAAAAAAAAAAAAATGCAAATACAGCAACCATAAATTTCAGGACAGTTGGCTGGGAACAGCTCTCTCTGAGTTTTGGGGAGACGGCGTGCGTCCTTGAGCTGATGACAAAGAGAAAGACTCCGTTACAGGGAAGTGGCATACCGGGGATAGAGAGTTCTGCCATCACCCGAGGTCTGGTAACAAATGTCAGGCTGCTTCTTGTGCCTGGGTCTGCCAGAAAAAGTCAGAAGCATCATGCTGAGTGACAGTTTAGAGGAAGCCATTCTGTGAGGAGCTCTTCGAAGGGTATCCTTTGATTAGGGATGGAATTTAAAATACTTCAGGGATTAGGCTAGTTGATATTGACCAGTTGAATTGGACTGGGTCATTCTCCCTTCCGGGGGGGGGGGGGGGGGTATTAATTCTGCTGGGCTTTTAATAGGTGTTTTAGAGTTGATGATTTGGAGTTTTGCTTCCTGCCCAGGAATCGGTGTACAGGGATAACGTAGGGATCACCTGCCAGTCCCTCAGATGTAGAGGTGGGCAAAGGTAGAGGCTGACCCGGTCGGTTCCGGTAATACACACATGAAGTCAGGGCGGAGTCTGGGTTTGATGTGGTTGGAAGCAGGAACTTCCAAGTGGTAGGGTGACGATGCGGGTGAGTGGAGTTTGAGAGGCAGGTGGGACGTGCCCGTGGGGAGGAAGTGTCTAGAAGGCAGCTGTCAGGTGTACCTGGAGCTCCTGGTGGGAACTGGCAGGAAGAAATGGACTTGGGAGCACCTGAATGGGAGCTCTGAGGCTGAGTGCTGATCTCTCCTTCTTCCATGCCTGCTTCTCTAGCAGTTGGCATTCTCTTCTTGTTCCTTATTGGACCTGCCTTGAAGACCAGGTTACGTTTCCTTTATCTCCAAATCTGCCTCTCTTAATAGTTGGTCCAGTATCAGAATCCTAGAACGGGGGTGTGTGTATTTCGTGGAGGGGGGTCGTCTACCAGCTAAGAAGATAGATGGCGGCCAAGAAAGGGCTGTTGGTTTTGACCGTCAGGAGTCTACACCGGCTCTTTTGGATGCATGTGTTAACATCTATGGAAACAAGTACATGTGCGTACGTGTATAGATACGCAGTATTGGCGGTGGGGGAGGTGATAGGAAGGAAAGCTTGACAGCAAGGCTCATGAAGCAGTGTTGGAGCCCCAGAGAGTGACTGGGGGGAACCTGGCCGATCACTTCCGTGGGCAAGGCGTGGGGAGATGGGAGGGCGAGTGGTGTTCACTGGAAGGTTCCCCTCTTAGGAGGAGGCTAGGGGTGTAGGAACCACGCAGAAGGGCCAGTGTGGCCAAAAAGGAACAGAAGCCTCGCTTTACTGAATGAAGAGCCTGGCTTCACTGTGCATTTCAGTTCACCCATGTTTCCCGGCTTCCCGGTTGGTGCCACAGGTCAGGTGGTGGGGTCTGGCCTCACGGGTAGGGTTTCCTGGTCCTTTTCATCTGTGCGGTGGGGCCCAGAGTTTGCCACCCAATGAAGGGAATTACTGGAGTCCAAAGAAAAGAAGCGATCCCCTTTGCAATAACTCTTCCTTTTCCACACTCTTGATTCCTTTCAAGCCCTTGAGAATTGGCTTGAAGTTTCATCACCTATTTTACATTATTATTTTTGTTTTAACGTTCATTTGTTATTGAGAGACAGAGCGTGAGCAGGGGAGGGGCAGGGAGAGGGGGAGACACAGAATCTGAAGCAGGCTCCGGGCTCTGAGCTGTCAGCACAGAGCCCAACGCGTGGCTCGAACTCACAAACTGCGAGATCATGACCTGAGCCGAAATCGGACACTTAGCCAACTGAGCCACCCAGGCGCCCCCATGATCGCCTATTTTAAATGGAATTAGAACTTGAGTTAGAGGGTCTTGGTGTCTGTGGGTGGCATTCCTCTCCTGTACCTGGGAGAAGATGCTTTCCAAGGGGCGAGGTGACTTCCCTAAAGTCGCGTGGTTGGGCAGGAAGGTACACCCAGGAAGGATTCCAAACTACAGCCCAGGTTTGGGCTTTGGTCGTCCATTGTGTCCTGCTCACTCTGGTCCTCTCCCAGACTGCCCACTGCATTGCGTTCTGTTTGGAAGGCTGCCCTGGGCTCTCATTTACCCTTCTCCCCATCCCACCCCATCCCTCACCTGCCCCAGAGCCGCTATCCTTTCCCAGGAAGAACCAGCAAGGAGGTACCTCTTGTGGTGTTGGGCTGGGCTGTCTTCTGTTTGGTGTTTCAAACCCTCTGCCTTGATGCTTCAGATGTTCTTAGGATCCTCCTCCAGCGATGGCTGTGGGGAGCTGACTTCCTCATACCTCCTCATATTTGGGTGAGATACCAAGAGATCAACAGCGATATCTCTAAACTTCTGTCCCTACCGTAGTCTTAGAACATTCCCCGAGAGCTCCCTGTTTCCTTTGTTGTCTTCCCTGCTAGCTGTGAGATCACTGGGTCAGTCCCTAGCGCCAGGGTTCAACACTTAGGGGGCCTTTGCATCCGCTTCGGGCACTTGGTTTGTAGCGTGCTTGTTACCCACGCTTAACTGACTTGAAGTCATTGGATCCGTTTTCTTTCGGAGCACTTGCTATTTGCCAGGTACTGGGGAGGCAGGGGCGAACCAGGCTTCGTTTGTTGACGTACCAGCGGGAATGCTGCTCACGTGTACGTCTTACAAAAATGACACTTGCTACCTTCTTGCTAAAATGATGGAGACCCGGAGCACGCTTGTTTGCTTCAGAGTGCCGCAGGATGTTGACGATGTTTTCGTTCCTTAAGTTGAGGAGAGGAGGGCTGGAGTAGAAGGCTTATCTGTATCACTAACGTTTCAGAAGAAAGATATATCTGTGCTCTATGTTTAAATATAGCACGGTGTTTGCTACTGAGTTGGAGAATAAGCAATTGAATATGTAGGTCATTGACTTAGGAGAATGAGTTCGGAGTTTTCTTTGCATCTGATTAACACGGTCTTAACAATTGGGCCGTTGATGCTTTGCCAAAATTGGGTTACGCGGAGTTCAGCAAGATATCTGGGAGGGAAACCGTAGGAATCCTAGGAAGGTACCTTTGCCCCCTTAAGGGGCGTGACTTGGTGCTGGGCCCTGTGGTTTGCCACCTGCTACCGTGGCCCTACCCACGCCGGAAGAGCACGGGGACTGGACCGGGGACCGGACGGGACAGGACAGGCGCTGCGCTCCTGAGCGGGTCCTTGAGAAGCAGGGGTGCAGAGGCTACCCTTCCCCAGGGTAAATGCCAGCGGTGTGTTCTAATACATGCTCGATTCAGAGCGCACTGCCTTGGAATTGCATGTTTAAAAGGAAGCTGCCATCCCCTTTTGAAGGTATGTGACATTTAAAAGATCTGTAGCAGAAGGTAGGTTTGACAGCTTCGAATTCTATTTGAAAGAGTTTTTCTTTCAAGAACGAAAATGATTGCTTCTATTTTAAATGTCATCGCAAAGACATAAACATGTTTAATCAAATTATATATTTAATTTATGTAGAATGTGATTTTTTTATTTCCATAAAAGAGTCGCTGGTTATTTCTTCAGCGGCTCCGAAGCCGGGCAGTGTTGGAGATCTGAGAAAACGTTCAGCTTTCTGAGTAAGGGGCTATTTGAGGGTGGAGAGAAGCTGAAAAAATAGGGTTATTATTGGAAGACTTTTCTCCTGTACGCTGTATCTCCCCAAAATGGCACGTTTCGGGGAGAGGGAGACGTGTTTGTTACTGTCTCCGGGAGACATTAAGGAGAAACTCCTGTCGAATGAAATCGAAAACCGTGTAACCCTGAAGACCATAAAAGCCGAAACGGCAGAGATACTCCTGTAATTTTCTTCCTTGGGTTGAGTCAGCAGGGAGTCAGCAGCGAGGATGAGGGAGGTTGCCAGCTCCCCTCAACAGGGAGGCAACCGGGGATCTCGGAGGACGGACGGACGGCCACCGAAGACCTTTAGGTTGATACAGCGTGATTAGGTTTTGTCGTGGAAGGCTGCTGTGCAGTTTCCAGGGCCACCCGCAAGGTCCCCAGCCTGCTGGAAAAGCAGGAATGTAGCTGTGGGTCCGTGCAAGGCAGGTGGGCCGCCTGACCCTGGTGATCTGCTGGGACACTTGGGCTCCAGAACGTTCTTTGAGCGAGCTGGGTGTTGGAAGGTGGCCAGGCCAGCGTACAACCGCGCTGTCAGCCGGGGACAGTCTTGGCCTGTTCCAGCCCACTGCCTGTAGTTTTGGCTTAGCCAGGCTGGGTCAGGGAAGCCTGGATGTCTTTCCCCGCCAGTGTGCCCACTCTCCCCAGCACAGACCAGCCCCGGGAACTGCTTTTCTGTCTCTCGTCCTTTCCGGGACTGCTCTGCCAGGGAAGGTGCCCTCTTGTCACCTGTGACCTGGGGAGCCCTGGGCGTCCAGCAGCAGCTGGGAGAGAGAAACCAGTCAGTCGTGCCCATTCCCGGGAAAGAACTTACATAGCAAGCATCTTTGTTGACTGCCGTGGAGAAGGTCAGGGTTCAGGAGCTCGGAGCTCTGGCTCTTGAGAGGCAGGCTGGGCTCCTGGTGGCACCCCACCCCCCACCCCCCCGCCCCGGCAGCCAGAGGAAGCGGATCCCAGCTCAGTGTGTCAATCTTGTCAATGGGGTCGGCTCCACGTGGCTCCTTCTTGTAAACACCCCAGTCCACAAAAAAGAAAGGAATGGCCCTCTCTGTGGCCAACAGGAGCCCAACTAAACAAACCAAAAACAAATACAGGGCCAACCTAATTAAACTTATTTTGAAGTAACCCTAGAATCACATGCGGTTGTAATAATACCCTTATCTGGTCTCCCCCAGTGGTCCTAGCTTGCAAAACGATAGTAACAATACCACAACCAGGAGATGGGTGTTGATGTGCTCCCCAGACATCCTTGGGCTCTCCCCAGCGTTGATGTGGCTTTAGGTGTGTGTCCACTTCTGTGTCGCAGTGTCCCCTGTGTCGTCCATTCCAGCATGCACCACCGTGGTCAAGCTCCAGAGCGGTTCCAGGGCCCGAGGAGCTCACGTGTCCCCCGCCTACAGCCACACCCTCTTCCAGTGGCCAAGACCATTCGCGGTCAACGTCCATGGTCGTCTGCAGGGCTGCCCGGCTCCCAAGACCTAGCTTGTTCAGAGAATGTCCTAGAGTTGGAGCGTCCTGCCCCCTTCCCGGTCCCCAGCCCCAAGAACCACTAATCTGTTTTCCCATCCCTGTAATTTTGTCCTGTAGAGGATGTGATGAATGTGGAGTCAGAGAACACATGGCCTTTTGGGGACTGACTTTTTTCGCAGCACCATCCCCTTGGAGATTCGTTCAAGTTCTTGTGTGTGTCGATGAGGACTATTCCATCCCAAAGATCTCTGCCCCAGGCTTAGAAACAGCAGCGGGTGAGAAGAAACTCCCCGCGAGGACCCGAGTGCTGAAAGCCAACCCCCTCCTCCCCCACCCCTCCTGCTTTGATGTCAGGAGGAACGGGGCCCCGCCAGCCTCCCCTCCCCTCTGCCGGCCCCACATCTCCGTGACCCTCTGCCGGGTGATGTGTGGTGGGCTGTGCCACTCTGGCCCGGCTGGTTTGGGGAACCCACCAGAAGAGCGGCCTTCTCCTCGGGGGTTTGACTGTCTGTGTCGTGTGGTTTTGCGTCGCGCCATTTGGCTGCGGTGTGTGAAGAAACGAAACTTGGGACCCTGCCTCTTTGGATGTCTCGTTCAGTAGCGGTCCTGCAGCCACAGCAGCACGTGGGGCTCAGGCCTGATGCGCGAAGGAGGCAGAAAGGCAAGTGGCAGCACGGCCTCTCCAGGAGCGAGCACTGGCACCTGGGTGGCTCTGGCCGGCTTTCGCGGCCACCGTCAAGTGACGGGTCCTGGGAATCTGACTTCGGGGCGACCCGTTCGAGCCGTCGTTCCTTCGGGAAGCACACTGCACGGGTATGTGTGTGTCACACACCCGTCTTTCGAGGGGGGACGGCACTTAGGAGTCCCTGCCCCCGCCGCCGTCCGTGCTGAAAGGGTGTCTCTACTTCTGAAATCGATAACGCGGCTGAGTGGTTAGGTTGGCGTGGAAGTTAGTTCAGGCGCCCCGGTGTTATTTACCTGACCTGTATGAATCGATAGGTAATAATCCCACGCTCTTCGGGGGCTCCTCTGTTCCCTCTCCTAGATAAGACCGTCGGTGCTTGGGATGGGGGTCACGCAGCCGGGGGCAGGGGGCACGGGCTGGTCTGGCGTTCGGCTTTTCTCTCCTTGTCCTGGATTCTTCTGGGTAAGAGGGTCTGACGTCTGTATCCGGGATCGTGCACCTGGGTGGTCTGAGCCGGGGTCGGCTGTGCAGAGGCCGTCGGGCCGCTCGGGGACAGCTGGCACCGCCGAGTAGTTGTGACGGCGTGCCGGGGTCGGGGAGGGGAAAGCAGAGCCAAGGTAAGTTTTGCCTTCGTCTCCGAGAGGCTGGGTGATCTGGGTCCTCGGTTTCCCTCCGAGCACGTCTCCTCTGGCTCTGTGACTTATTTCTTCTTAAAAAATAAAAGCCTGTGGCCACCAGAGGAAATACGTAAACTAATGCTCAGTGAGACCTTTGGGTGCCTCCCTCATTCGTGTTTGTGTTTGCAGAGGTTCCCCGTGTGCTGTTCTCTGTAACGTGCCCAGCCTTGTAAATTCTTTAAAAAGGAAAGTCGTTCCTGTGTTGCAGGTACCACAGCTGCTTCATTTTATACTCAAGGCTTCCCTGAACCTTGAGGTTGGGGTTTGAATACATTTCGTTTGAAATAAGACAGAAAACGAATTTCCCTTCAGGCTTTCCCCCCCCCCCCCCGCCCCGCCCCCCTTTCTAGGACTCTGGATTCTTGGATGTACCTAGTCATGTCAGGAAAGACGGCATTTGTTAGACGAGCGTGCTGTTTGAGTGCGGACGGTGGTCCCTGCACCGAGCCCTGAGCACCTTAGTACCTGTGCTCTCACCTGAGTCCCACACATCCTGGGCTCACCGCAGGAAGGCATTCTGAGGCCCAGTAACTTTCCCAGGACCACACACAGTCCCCTTCCAAGGCCCTTAAGCGTCGGTTGGGCTCTGAGTCCTGCGAGACAAAAATCGGACCACGTCCCTGCTGGCACGGAGCTGACCGGCTAAATCAGTCACAAAACAGGCCCAGCGCCAGTTGCCTTCTCCAGAGTACGAAGGGGTAGGGGTGAGGACACGGTGTGGGAGAGACCAGGAGTCTGAGGGGCTGTGAACCGTCCACACGGGTTTCCCCCCAGCATCCCTGCCCCGCTCGGTCTCCCGCGTCGAGCCTGCTGGTCCGTAGTGTTGACGTCGAGAGCTGATGAGGTCTTTCTGTAAGCAGTTTCCTAGGGGCTGAGGACTCCACTCTCTAGCTGGCCAGTGCTTCTCTGTACTCCTTCTCCTGCAGTCTGATCTGTAGCCAAGAACTTGGCGGAGCCTGCTGAGAAGTCTGCCCTGCTCTCCCCACTAGCGCTGCGGCTCGCTGTTAGTCTCTAGCGGCTCAGGGATGCGTGGCGGACAAGCTCCCCACCGGGGCCCGGGGATCTGCACTGTGTGTGGGTGCCTCCGCTCCCCTCCCCGGATCCTCCCCAGTTGCTCGGCCCCTGGAATTCAGGCTTTGCATCGGCGTCCCCAAGAGGGACACGCTGTTACAGGTTGAACTTGCCTGAGGAGTAGGGCAGATACCTTACTTCAAAACCCACGTAGGTGGTTGCAGCCACGACGTGGGGACCCCCGTTCTGCGTTCCTAGCTTCAGCACCCCCCCCCCCATTCCTGACCTAAGACCCCACAGCCTCTTCACTGCACATTTTCCGGACTGTAGGAAATCTGCTCTTTATAGGAAATGGAGAGTAAAGTCTGAAGACAATTAAATGGTTTTTGTGATCTGAAAGACTTACATTTAAACCATCACCTTTAATCTTCGCATAGAGAAATAGCACTTTGGGTGTATTTTCTGTACATTAAGTATCTACAAAAAAACGAAAATAACCATCTAAAGAATACCTGAAAGTTCACTTAAGATTGGATTATTCTAGGGGCGCCTAGACTGGGTTGCTCAGTCAGTTAAGCATCTGACTCTTGATTTCTGGCTCAGGGCATGATCTCCCGGTTCGTGGGTTCGAGCCCCGTGTCAGGCTCTCCACTGAGTATGCGGGGCCTGCCTGCTTGGGATTCTGTCTCTCTCCTCTCTCTCTTTGTGCACGGTCGTTCTCTGTCTATAAATAAACAACTTCAGAGACTTTGGTGGGGGGGGGGGGGAAGGATAAGATCATTCTACGTATTTTATATTTCTTTTCCCACTAACCTAGAAGTATTTCTTCTATGTTAAATATTTTTTAAGTTTTTAAAACTCTATAATCCAGGCACCTAATGCATGATGTGTAGGTGCAGCTTGCATAGGTGCCCATCTGCTGTGTATCAGGAGAGACTGTCATCCAGCTATTGGGGTGGGGGGCGTATCTTAGATGACTTCCTGTCTTTATGGAGATGCTCTCCTCTGACCAGTCCCTAGGGGTAGAAAGGGGTGGAGGCAGAAACCTAACTTTTGGGGAGAGGATCTCTCGTACTGTCTCCGCAGCTCGCCAGGGTAGTTTGTGGTTTGCCTCTGTGACCCTTCCGTGTCCTGCTCTCTCTCAGTGGATCTTATTTTAAAGGCTGTCGGGGCGCCTGGGTGGCTCAGTCGGTTGAGCGTCCGACTTCGGCTCAGGTCATGATCTCGCGGTCTGTGAGTTCGAGCCCCGCGTCGGGCTCTGTGCTGGCAGCTCAGAGCCTGGAGCCTGTTTCCAATCCTGTGTCTCCCTCTCTGTCTGCCCCTCCCCCAGTCTCACTTTGTCTCACTCTGTCTCTCAAAAATAACTATAAAATTTTTTTTTTTTTTTTATTTTAAAGGCTGTCGTGCACCAGGAGCCGCCTCTGCTTCCTGCCCGCCCCCTCTGTCACATGGTGGGGGGGGGGGGGTGGGGGCCCCCCCCCCCGGTGGGAAAGGAGCTTACATAACCACCTCTTCCTCTTTGGAGCCCACCCCTCTACCAGGGAGAAAACCCAGGCAGGCCTGCTTCCCAGATGCCCTGCCGGGTTAGCGGTTCTGCCAGCTGGGCTTTGACCCCAGGGAGCGCATGTCTCCTTGCACTCCCGGCAGGTTCCAGAGCCTCTTACACAGGGGTGTGTGCCTCGGCCCGTAGCTTCCCTGTTCAGTCGCTATTCGGAACCGTGCAAAGCCACCTACACGCGCCCCGGATGGGTGTTGTGGGTTTCTCCCTGTCCCTCCATTGCTGGAGACTGGGGTCTGGTACACTGAGCAGAGGCCTCCCTGGCAAGGATTCCTCCTCCCCCTGTGGTCTTTTCAGAGTTAACAAGGCAGCTTCCTGGCTTGTGTGACTTTTCGTACAGGCTTCTACGAGCTGAGGGGTCAGACCGCTCAGGCCCAGCTGCCTTCACTCCCCTGGCCAGCTGGGCAGTTGGGGTGTGGGAACGCAGCTTGAATTCGCCCAATGACGTCACTGTGTGTGTGGGTTGCTGCTTATGGATCTACTCCCCCACACCCCCCACCCCGAAACCTTGGCCTGCACCAGGCCTGGTCAGCAGCACCCATTTTTACAGTCGTTTCCAAGCATTCCCCCCTCCCCCCGATCTGCCACTTAGGACGGAGCCCTTCCCCGGCACGTTGAAGCCCAGTTCATGCTCCAAGGCTGAACTGCTCCTGGTCACCTACTTCTGTCTCAAATCTGCGGGCTCCATAGGCTCCGGCAGTAAAAAACCTGAAAACGGAGCAGAGAAAGGGACAAATTAATTGACTACATCTGAGACAACACGGAGAAAATATCCTATTTTGTTTTCCTTAAAAAAAATGGCAGCGTTCCAAGACTTTCCTACAGTTTTCCACTGGCTGCCCTTAGATTTAAAGACAAGAGTTCCAGAATCTTGGCTGTTGGGCCTTTACTTTCTGAAAACTTAAAACCAGCTGAACGTATTTAATATTACAAAATTTCCATAAACATTCTCCACAAAGACTGTGTATGTGAAGTTTTTGCCTGGCGGGCATTTTTCTTACTGAAGCTGAAACTCTGGGGCATCAGGGGATTATAATGAAGTGTTGATTTGACCTTAAGTGTTTCGATGCCAACGTGGGCTGTATAGGGACCTGGAAAGAATTAGCTTTCAGGGTTGTTTTTTTTTTTTTTTTTCCCCCCCTTCCTTTTTTTCCCCCCCTGAATAAAGGCTAATTGTTTCCAGGCTAATTAATATGGTTTATTTATTATTAGGCAATAGTAAGTGGAATTGAATCCTGGGGAAGAATAACCTGGCCACGCTGAGGTGATGGCAACTCAGATCACACCGTGTTAATTCGGTCTTGTCCGACGTGCAGGGAACAGTTTGCTCTTCGGCGGACGTTGTCCTTTCCTTGCCTTTTCCCATGTAACTGCTAAACCAGAATTCTGCCCTGCCTCGCGCCGGATGGGCTGGGCCTTTCTGGGGTGAGTTAACGATCGAAGGCTGGGCAGGCGCATAAACACGCATGCGGAGGGGTGGGGGCGCTATCCTGGGCTCCCCTGGCTTCGTGGGCTGCAGTGGCGGCCTTGACATCCTGGTTACAGGGCAGATCCCGCTGTGACCCAGCACGCTCAGAGGCGGGAGACTGCAGACTGCAGCCCCCCACTGGACACATAGGGCGCCCGGTGCCACCCAGTCTGCTGGGAAGGCCCCGATGCCATCTCCTTAGTCTTGTTGGTGGCTTTTGCCCCACACATCCTCAAAGTGACCCTGGCGGGCGAGGGCCGACCGGAGGTGGAAGGTTAGGGAGAGACCAGCACAGGTGGCCAGGGTGTGAACCAGGGTCTGGTAAGTAGGACTGGGGGTGGAGACAGGAAACCAGGCACTCTTCCCCCGTCCTGTTGTGGGTGTGTGTCCGTCCGCCTGGCCGGAAGGACATGTTATACGGGCAGGCCAGTTTTACGAGGAGGGCACTTGGTTTTTCTGTGGACGTCTAGGTTCCATGTCTGCCTGAGGCTTTTCCCTGTCTGTCACCCTTGACCTTGACACGGTTAAGAGGATCCTCAGTGGATGTGTGGGAAAGCCCCTGGAGTCCCCTTTCAGTGCCCTCACGTCCCGATTGTGGCCCGGTCACTAAGGCTTACTGTCCTCTCAGACTGCAGCCCCAAAACAGTGGTGGGGCTAGGTCTGCTGCAGGAGGGGAGAAGAGATTGAAACCGGTCTTGCGTGGACCCACGGACCTTCAGGTCCCCTCTGGGGATAACCATCCAAGGCCCTTGAGAGGTGGGGTGAGCCTTCTCTGGAGCTATGGCTTGAGTTTTGTTTGTGTGGGTCCCTCTTGCAGCAGCCCAGTGGGCCCATCACTCCTGCGGGGCGGGCCGTCCTGCCCTGAGGCCCAGATGGACAGCTGGACGCCACGAGGGTGGGGCCTTGCAGCTGTGGGACGTGGGCAGTTCGTGGAGTGCCGACCTGTCCTGTTTGCGAGGCTCAGTTGTAAATGTCCTAGCAGCGGGCGCCCTGTTGACCAGTCAGGGGCATCTGTGCCAAGAGAGCATTTAGGAGAGAGAAGGCTGAGGTTCTGGATGGTTCTTCAGCCAGTCTTTTTGTTTATTTTCTGAACACAGCCTTGCCACACGACTCTCACTCAGCTAGGCGATGGGCTGGATGGGAGGCATGTTGGTCTCAGTGACCCAGTTGGGAGTTCAGGTTTTATTTATTTTGAGAGAGAGATCGAAGGGCAGAGAGAGACCATCCCAAGCAGGCTCCACGCTGTCAGCGCAGAGCCCAACACGGGGCTCGAACTCCCGAACCGTGAGATCATGACCTGAGCTGAAGTCAAGGTCGGACACTTAACCGCCTGGGCCTCCCAGGTGCCCCGAGGTGGGTTTGGTTTTTAGAAGGTGCTAATGATGACAATCTGGTCCTGAAGTCTTGTGCCAGGTTGGATGATGACTAGCCTTTTCTGAGTACTTGTGTGCGGGCCCCGGGCCGGGTTTCCAGATCTCTTCGAAAGGGCCCTCTCGCCTGTGAAGCAGGTGCAGTCTCCGTCTTGGGGCAGAGTCCCAGGTCCTCTTCACCCATGGAGCCTGGGAGTCGTGTGTGTGTGTGTGTGTGTGTGTGTGTGTGTGTGTGTGTGTGTGTGTCCGTCCGTCCAGCTAGCACTCCGTGCCCTTCTCAGTGGTCCTCTATTGGGTAATTTCATGACTGCCTGAGGTATGATTATTGCAGACGACTCTTGGGTTTTCTAAGTAGTAGATGTTGATGGGGTCCCCTGGATCCGAGATGAGGCTGTGGATGCCAGGAGCAGGTTCCAGATGAGGCTGGTGCTCTCGGGGCACCTGGGCCGCCTGCTCTGTCCACATCTGCCGCTTTGAGAGTCTTTGCCCTTGTAATAAATCAGCCCAAGCTGAGCTGCCCTTCAGCTCCCTGGCCGCCTGGAGACGATGAGTAAGAGGGGCCCCACTGGAGAGCAGCAGGTAGAGCCGTCCCCACCACCTATGGCAGGACAGTGGGACAGGCATTTTAAAGCCTAGATGACCCGAACGTGAGTAGCCGGAGCACAGAGAATCCAGGTGGGGTTCGGGCCAGGCCTCCGGTGATACCAAGAGCTGACCGTCAGAACCTTAGATGCTAGAAGCAGCATTAGAAGTAATTCTCACGGAGCAGGTGCAAGTCAGTGGGTGTTTCGTCCCAGAAATGATGCCTGGCAGCAGGTGGGATGGTGGGGAGAGCCCAGGCTGAGCGCCCGGGTACCCTCGCCTCACTGCAGCTTGGATGGTAGAGGGCCTCTGGTGCCCTGCAGGGCACAGGAAGCTGTAAGGAAAGACGGCTGGAGTTCAGGCGAGAGCAGGACGGATCCTCCCCGAATGATCCAGAAGGTGCCATCAGGCCTTCTTAGAGCTTGCCTCCGGCTCTTCACAGATTGTCCAAGGTGCTCGTCTCATTCCATTTCAGAAAAGTAGTCTCACTAACTAGACTGAACTATGCCTGACTTCAGGTAAGAAACTAAAAATCCAGGAGGAGAGGGATCCTTCTGGGCAATGTGCCCTGAATTGTCTGTTTCCTGTACATAGAACGCCCCGGGACACGGCCCGGCTGAGACTCCTCCAGGCTCGGGATGCTGCCGTTCTCCCCGGTCTTGTTACCCTCGGATGTGGGCGGAACACGTTTGCCAAGTGATGTTAAATAGGCTCGCCCAGGTTGGTGGTGCAAGCCCAAAATGGGAGCCCTTCTCCCTGGCCGGACGCGGGAGCTGACTGGTGTTCGTCCGCCGCGGCCGAGTCACCTGGTGGACTAGCCCCCACTTGGGCTTCTGAGGTTGCTCGTGGAGGAGTCGTGGTGGTTTTAATCAGCCAAGTCCTTTCTGTGCCTTGTTGTGTACTCCTGGAAGTTCTTACAAAAATCCCGGTGGGTGGGGCGCCCGGGGGGCTCAGTCGGTTAAGCGTCTTGTGATCTCGCGGTTTGTGGGTTCGAGCCCCGCGCCCCGCTCCGTGCTGACAGCTCGGAGCCTGGAGCCTGCTTCGGGTTCTGTGTCTCCCTCTCTCTCTGCCCCTCCCCTGCGCTCACTCATGCTGTCTCAAAAATAAATAAACATTTAAAAAGAAATCCTGGCGGGTCTGCAGGGTACTTTCTCTTGCACATTATGCTATGGTAACAAGGGTTTGTAGCTCCAGTTTTTTTTAAAAGTACTTCTTTCCACCTTCAAGTAAGAGTGCGCGCTGACTTTAAAGATTTTGACAGTCTTCCAAGCCTTTTAACTTTCTTAATCTGCTGAATAAGCGGTCCTGGTTGGCCTGGGCAGTCTGCAGGCACTCCCAAATTTGTCACCTCCTCTGTGAAGCCTTCCAGACAGGCAGAGTTGTCTGCTCCTTGTTTCATTAATTTTACTATGAAGTGTCTTCAAAGTAAGAATCTGTACCCACCAGTAAGATTAGGTAACTGTTAACGTGTTAGTGTATTTCTCTTCAGAACTTTGTTTAAAAACAAGAAGTAACTGTATAGACAGTGCTCAATTTCACTTCACCAATAACGTTTCCTTCCCTCCCTGCTTTCCGAAAGGGACCTTTTCCAGGGCACCTGGGTGGCTCAGTCATTTAAGCATCTGACTCCGGCTCAGGTCATGATCTCACGGTTCGTGGGTTTGAGCCCCGCATCGGGCTCTGTGCTGACCGCTTGGAGCCTGGAACCTGCTTCCGATTCTGTGTCTCCCTCTCTCTCTGCCCCTCCCCCACTCACGTTCTGTCTGTCTCTCAAAAATAAACATTAAAAAATTAAACAAAGGGACCATTTTCTGTTATACAGCTGGTCCGTGAACAACATAGGGTTAGGGGCATTGGACCCCGTCCCCACCCCCCATGCTGTCGAAAATCTGCATAGAAGTTTTGACTCTCCCCAAACTTAACTACCAATAACCTATGATTGGCTAGAAGGCGTAAATAACAATATAAACAGTCCATTGACACACGTAGTCTGTTATATAGGCTGTATTGTTAAAATCATAAGTGAAAATACACTGCTAGGACCGTATTCTGTTTTCTTGAAAAAATCCGCATGTTACGTTGACCCGCACAGTTCGCACTGATGTCGTTCAAGGGTCAGCTGTAGATACAATTTCCTTATAGTTTTGGAAATGCCTTGTTTACACATCTATGTGTCTGTAAACGTTTGAGGATCTGTGGTTGTGCAAAGCGTTGGAAATGGAACGAAAGGGGAAGCCAGCGACCTACAAGGACAAACAATACTAGACCAAGGGTGTAAGTTCTGTTCTGCAGTTAGTTACAAATGTGATTTTCTGCTGTGTTCCAGACCTAGTGAGATCCAGAGAGGAATCAAATGTAATCAAGGCATTTAATATTCAGGAGACTCAGAGGGGTGCTTGGGTGGCTCAGTCAGTGAGGCTTGATGTCATCTCAGGTCATGATCTCATGGTTCATGAGGTCAAGCCCCATGTCAGGCTCTGAGCTGAGTGTGGAGCCTGCTTGGGATTCTCTGTCTCCCCCTCCCTCCCTTCCCCCCCCCTCCCCCCCCCCCCCCCCCCGCCCCTTCATCGTTACAGAAGGCGTTACAGAAGACCTAGGAGATGGGTTTTGAAGGGTGAACAGGAGTTTGCTAGGCAAGCCTCCTGAAAATCAAGATGGTTCCTCAATAGGGTAAATGCTTAGTTACTAAACACGAAACTTACTTGTGTCTTGGGTGTTCGCCACCACTGAATAGCCTGGCGCTCTCTGTCCCCTCCCTGTCACCCCTCCTTGGGTTGGAAAGTTTGTGGCCTAAGGTGGTGTGGAGGCACAGCTGGGAGTGAATTATTTCTTGACCTCACATGTGATAACCGTGACTGTAGAGGCCACCCTTTTTCTGAATACTCCGGCAGGGCCATGCCTGCCCTTGGCCTCCGTTCTAGTTGGCGGTGTGGGAGCCGGCTGGTGCCCGCGCACTCAGATGCCCTGATTCGTTACGTTGACGGGAGAACACACAAGTATGGGGTCCTTTTGAGGGGGGAGTGGACGGACCTGGGAGGTGCAGTGGTTCCTGTCTCTGACTTGCTGCATAATTAGGCAGGTTACGTCCCAGAATTGGATCCCAAGAGATGACCCCATTGTTTTAAAGGAGGAGACCGTGGATAAAGAAACTCCAGCTTCCTAAGATTCAAATGATTTGAAAAGTAGAGTGCGGTGGGAAGCTTGGTTTCTGTCATTTCATGCACTTCTCGAAATATTAATCAACCATTTGAGTCCTGGTTGATTAGAAGCTGGGCCCCGGAAGGAATGGTCAGGTTTGACCGAGACAGTTCGCTTCCGGGATGCATACCTCCGCTTTCTCACGGGACGTGAGAAAAGACTGCCTTGAAACGTGGACGGTCGGGGGGGCGCCTGGGTGGCGCAGTCGGTTGAGCGTCCGACTTCAGCCAGGTCACGATCTCGCGGTCCGTGAGTTCGAGCCCCGCGTCGGGCTCTGGGCTGATGGCCCGGAGCCTGGAGCCTGTTTCCGATTCTGTGTCTCCCTCTCTCTCTGCCCCTCCCCCGTTCATGCTCTGTCTCTCTCTGCCCAAAAAAAAAATAAAAAACGTAAAAAAAAAAAATAAAAAAAAAAAAAAAAAAAGAAACGTGGACGGTCCGGTTTGCATAACACCTGCAGTGTTGCAATCCTGTCTGTCCTTCGTGGGAAAGCCACCGAAGAGACACCTGGGCCCGCTTGCCCGGGTGCCTTTGCCTTTTCAGTCAGCCAGAGGAGTCCCTTCCCACCTGCCCCTCTCACAACTCGGTGCGAAAAGGAAGCAGTTCAGATAATGTGATGGCCCCATAGATCTCCTCTTAGTTCCTTGTATAGTAAAATAAATGTGAGTGCTGTTTAAGGCATCACCTCATTTCATATTGCATTTGCCAAGAAAGTGCAATTTTATTGAACATTAGGATTGAATTCTTAACTGAGTAATCAATTTCAGCAGTAAGTTAAAATGCCTTCTATTAATGGTCAACTGCAACCGTTAATCAGAGTTACCGTGGATTAACAGTTGTCAGCATTTATGCTAATAGCACGTATAAACCATGGGCTTATGAATTGCATTTTATACTTCCATATTTCTCAAACAGTTGGTCATACTTTTTGCTTGAAGGTATTGATTGTTTTGTCCCTTTGCTTGCTACTTGAAGATGTAAAGGGATGTAAATGATATTTTCATGGTGATGACACAATATCACCTTCTGGTCTTGGGCGCTTGGCTTTGTGTCAGAATAGATGGAAAGGGTTCATTTGTTCTGGTGCTCTGCTGTTTAATTTGATCTGGTGTGTGACTAAAGCAAGACAAATAGTATTTTTAATGAAACCATTTAATAACCTCTGGTAGCTTAGATCGAAGGCACGGGGAAAATGCAATTAAGCAATGGCTAGATGTAAACAACAACAGAAAAAAAATCACTCCTTCGGTTCCACTGACCCAATTCATTGTGCTTTCAGAGTTTCGTCGCCTTAAATGGTTTTGAGCCAATGAAGCTGGATTCCCTTAAAAAGACGGACGGCCCATCGTGCGAACGGTAGTTTGTGGACAGATTTATATTGGTGAGTTATTGTAAAATATCTCCAGGTAAAAGTTCAGGTTTTCTAAGACCCCTCTGGAATGCGTTTTCAATTAGTTGATGACTATGGATCGCCAGCAGGCTCTGGATGTTTCACTGGGATGTCTAATAGCAGGATCATATTGATTGTCTTTCAATTAATTGCATCTGGTATTTTCATTTATCAGAAGCAAAATACATGTAATTAACTCTGAGGCAATAGAGTTCAATGTAAAGTGATTGTTGCTGCTGCTGCTGCTACAGAGATAAGTCAACGGAAATTATACTACTAGGAAACTCAAGGCAGAATGGAAGTCGTGTTACGACTTCTCGACGTATTAATTGCAAAGAATAAAAATGAATTAGGGAAATCGTCTCATGCTGTCCCAGGAGGCTTGAGTAAAAAGGTAGATAGACGTCTAGAGAAAAGAAAGCAGCTTGCTGATGAAGGCACATCTCTAATGAGCTTAGATTCTTAGAGTTACCAACCTCGAGGATGTCTCGAACACCTAATGATTTTTTTCTGGTGGACTTGATTGGGGATGTGGGTGTGCGCAGAGGAGAGCATTCAATTTTGCCTGCACTCATTTGGACTGTGGCTGAGAAAAGTATCGATTGATGTCTTTCAGTCCTTACCCATGGCGAGGTTTGGAGGTCTAGAGTCTAGTTGCCACACGCCGTTAGCCATTTTTCACAAAACCTGCATCTTACTCAAAGTCTCAAAATGGCAACTCCTCAGAAGTGATTGATTTTTATCCTGCTGGAAAAAAAAAATGTTTTCTCCTCGAGCTAACAGCGTCGTTTAAAAGCAAGAAAAAGTGTGAGAGCAGATCTTCTGCGTGTCCTGTCACACCTCTGGGCACGTTCCCCAAAGTGTTGGATCACACAGAGCCTCCGGTTCGGGAAAGGGCAGGTTCCGCCCTGCAGGCTTGGGCCCCGCTTTCTTCGGAGCCGGGGCCAGTGAGAGGCTTGTGGTGAAGTCGCCTGAACCCAGCAGGCCGCGTGGGTTGTGGCCCGGGGAAGGGTCTCACTGAGTGTCCCCGTGAGGTGGCAGGATCAGGTGGAGATCCTGATGTAACCACCTGGGCCTGCCAGGCCCCCCCTGCCAGCACTAGCCTCTTCCAGGCATTTGGAGGTTTTATTCGTGCATCAGTAACGGGGCAATGATGGTCCCCCACCTGCCCTGCCTTCTAAGATGAAACTTGATCAAGAAACCCAGAAACCTCTCCCAGGCGTGACCCAGAGGGCTGGCCCGACCACAGGCCACAGCAGAGTGTGCAGACAGAGGAGACCCCCTATTCTTGGAGTAGTTCTAAGAATCTTAGTCCTTGGGAGGACGAGAGACTAGAAATGTTGAGCATTCGTGGGGGGGGGGGGGCAATGGTGTATTTATTAGTAGGTTATGATGGCCCCTCTCAACCAAACACATTGAGCGTTGCCTATCAAGGCCAACATTTCTTTCTCTTCTGGCTTTCTCCCACTCTTCTAAAAGAAACCTTTAGCTTAAGACCCTGTGTGCTGGAGTCTAATCCAGGATTCTCAGGCAGAGATACCGTTGTTACAGAATCTTTGTGGGCCTGGGGTTGGTGGGGTGTCGGTTTCCGTGCTGGGTGTTGAGGCCAAAGAGGTTTTCAGCGGCGTCACCACTGTGACGGCGATGGAAATTCATTGGACTCCCACGGGCGTCCAGTTCTGCGGCCAACTATTTTATAGACCTTGGAGAGTTGGAAAACTATGTCCTCTAAAGATAAGCCTATGGGAATTCATAGTATAGGGATGAAATGGACTTTTTATGTATCTGTATATAGATCTATAGATATGTAGACATCGATATGTAGATAAAGTGTATATATAGAGAGAGAAGATAGAGATATATATAGACAGCAGACATGGTTGAGTAACCACATTTTCATTTGGCTCAACCTGATCATTGAACCACCGCGGGCTGCTGTTTATCGGTGGTCTCGATCCAGAGAGCTGAACGTTAACGTTGCATAAATGCATCTGTACCGGAATGAAATTGCAACACGGTCCCTATAACAAAGTTTTCCCAAGAACTGAGCATGCTCAGATGCTGGCCGGATAGGCCGGTTCCCCCTGCCGTGTTTGGGGCCTACTTTTGGGTGACCCCTCAGAGGAGCTTGAGATGTGCGGTACCGCGTGGGAGCTGACCGTAGTCAGAACATCGTTACTGTGCCAGGAGGGTGCCTCTCTGCCTCCAGTTGGCCCGGAGTCCCCAGCACTGGGCATCCCGCCATGGGGCTTTACCTTTGCCCCGACCACCCTCACAGATACAGAGGGGACCCCTACACGTCCTTAGAAGCGTGTGTTCGCTTCTGGACCTCTTCTCTGTGGCTCGTCACTGTGACCAGTAAGTTGTACCTCACTTTTTGGTGGCTGCCCATTCAGCCCCACCTGCGGTAGATGCACAGCGACAGAAGAGGGACGTCTTGCATTACGGCCCGAAGAGGGACCACGTGTTGATTTCACCCCGGTAACTCACCTGCTGAGGTCTCTGGTCTACACAGATCTTGTTTAATGTGGGCAGAGGAGAAGGAAGTAGATGAAAAGCACAAAACTCAGGAAAACCAGAGCCTCCAAGTGGCAAACCCGTGAGGCTCTGGAACCGTTTATACGTCATTTTTGACCTCTTCGTGTTTTTGAGTATGTCCCCATTTAAAAGCATTCTATGCCTGTTATTCTAGACTTCGTTAATTTGGTTTGTGGCCTCGTAAAAATAAACTGCAAATGACACATTTAAGTTTTCTCCCCGCAAAGAGGCTCATTTTCTCATTACGAATGAATAACGACATGTGACGTTTCCATCTTGCACTTCTGTTGTAGGTTTTTTGCTCTTCCTTCTGTATGTTGTTACTGGTTACAATGAAAACCCAGCATGCCTTTTGCTGGTTTGCTGATTCCCCACCCCCCCTCCCCCACCGCAACCAGAGTTGCATTCTCCATCGGTGGGTCATTGTTGTCTTTGCACCGTTTTGTTATTGAACGTCAGTGTTTACGTCAGCACCCAGGTACCTTGTAATTGCCACAAAAGTGGCAGTGGGGGGAATAAAAGCACTTTTTGTTACATGCCTACACATAAGTGCAAATGCAAATCAAAGCTCTTCGCCTTCATTCTGTACAGCGATGGGGGGCGGGTAGCAGTGGCTGTGGTTTGGCAAAGACACGGCAGCGTATCTAGCTGCTTGCGCACAGAGAGCTTGTGCATGGTGTTATTTTGACGGATCGGATAATGATGTGAATGCTGGACCTACTTCGCGTGCGTGCGCGCACACACACACACACACGCACACATCACCGACGGCCGCAAGCTGAGATCCCAGGGCGCTGGCGATGTTTGTGCCTGGTGGGTGTGGAGGGCCTCACCCGGTCTGCTGTGGGCACCAGGCTGTGCTGGCCATCTGCAGTGCGGCTTTAGTGGACCAGCAGGGCTCTGTGAAGCCCTCTGCCTGGTTGTTAGAGCCTCTGCCCTGTTTCTGCCGAGATGGATTTCGTTCCCAAAAAGCAGAAGGGAAAGTATTGCCCTACTCCAGGAACGAATAGCTTACACCGTGGGGTCCGCTGGTCCTGGCACCATGGCCCCCCAGGGTCCTCCGGAGCTCTTGGCCTGCACTAGGGACGAGCCATCCTGCTCCAGATGTTCGGCCAGAGGCGAGGCTGCCAACATCGGAAACCACAAACCAGAGAAAGATACGCAGGGCCTTCTATCTGTGGGGGAACTCTCTAGATGAGAAACAGCCAGGAGGCTGAGCTGGGGGCCGGGGGGGGGGGGGGGGGGGCAGGGATGCTCCTGGAGCTTCAGCCATCTCTGCGGAAATGGGAGGAGGGCCCCAGCTGGGCTCTGGGTTCTTCAGCCTTGTTGGGATTTTATTCCTGAGCCACACGTCCAAGTTCACATGGTAGCCGTTCTCTGGGAGGGGGTTGATTCAGCCCTTGTTCTTTCCTCCTGAGAGCCTCAAAACCCTAGCACGGCTCCTGGGCAGAACCACAGAGGTCACCCGTGCAGCCCCCTGGTTTCTGTTCTTGGGAGTTTATCCCTGTCCACGCTGCACGGGTCCAGCCTCCAGCTCCCGGTGGGTGGATTTTCTGCTGTCCCTGCTGCTGCCCGTCCCCCACTCCCCAAGACCGCTGGTTCTAATCCCAGCCAGTTAACCAGCCGGGGAGGTGCGGAACCAGTCTTAATTTTCACTCTGTCGTCCGTCTGTCCGGAATAAGCACGCCCGCCTGTATTTCCTGGGGTTCCCAGCCGGGGTGGGTCTCTGCCTACTTGTGCTTCTGCTGGAGGGCCCAGCTTGGGAGGGGGTGGCTGCCCGTGGCCCTCTCCCCTGATGGGGCAGGAGCTGTGACATTATGGAGCACGCCGTCCCTGTGTTCCTCTGGGAGACGTGGACATGCGGGCCACCTCCCTTTTCAGGATCCCCATTTTATCAGTGAGGAACTTGATGGTCCGATCTCTGTGCCAGCACATGGGGCCTGTGAGAGAGTAGAGCTGGAGACACCGACCAGGGAGCCCCAGACTCCGGTTTCCCCTCACCCCCGGCAGAAACCCTGCAGTGTCGTGACTTGCTTTACTGGCATCGCGGGACCCCTTGGTGGCTAGTGATGCCTCCTGGGGCCCGTGGCTGTTCTCAAGTGTAGGATGAGTCTGTCCCTACCCCAAGCACTTGGGTACGTGTGAAGGGGGGAGCGTGGGCCACTGCTTGTCCCCGCGGGTGCGGCTGTGGTGCAGGACTCATGCACAGAGAAAGCCCCTTTCCTTCCTCTGGTCTCCCCAGTGGACAGCGGAACAGCACCCCAAGTTCCCGGCAACCAGAGGTGATTGTCAGCTGACCGAGGCTTGACACGTGGGTGTTAGAAGTGTTCGAAGGAGAGCAGGGAGGAGGAGGAGGTGACCTGCCAGGGTGAGGGCCCCGCTGGTTGAAGGATACGATATTTTAAGTTTACGGCAAGTTTCGTAATGGGGATTGTGGATGTGGTTGTGTGAGTGGGTGGGGAAGTGAACTTTCTCGTACCAAAAACATTAGGATCCTGGGGCGCCTGGGTGGCTCAGTCTGGTTAAGCGTCCGACTTTGGCTCAGGTCATGATCTCACAGGCGTGAGTTCGAGCCCCGTGTCAGGCTCCGTGCTGACAGTTGGGAGCCTGGAGCCTGTGTCTCCCTCTCTCTCTCTGCTCCTCCCCTGCTTGTGCACTCTCTTTCTAAAAACCAAACAAACATTAAAAAGCAAAAAAAAGGGGCTCCTGGGTGGCTCAGTCGGTTAAGTGTCCGACTTCAGCTCAGGTCACGATCTCGCCGTGAGTTCGAGCCCCGCGTCTGGCTCTGGGCTGATGGCTCAGAGCCCGGAGCCTGCTTCCGATTCTGTGTCTCCCCCTCTCTCTGCCCCTGCCCCGTTCATGCTCTGTCTCTCTCTGCCTCAAAAATAAATAAACATTAAAAAATAAAAAGCAAAAAAAAAAAAACCCATTGGGATCCCTAATCGGCCAGTCCAAGAGTGATTAACAGGAGAGGAAAAGGTTATTTTGCGTGTTTTTTTTGGTGTGTGTGTTTGTGTCACCACTGTGACCACTACCTCGAGAATGCGTTAGACCGTGAACTTTTTTTTTTTTTTTTTAACCTGGTGTGACTTTTAAGTAGTTTCTGTTGCGCGCCCCCCCTCTCCCCCCCCCCCCATCAAGGTTTTCATGGAGGGACGGACGCCGTATCTCTGGGTTCAAGCGTAACCTGGCATCACTTTATCAATTTTGCCACAGCTCCCTGTGCCACAGATGCTATAATATGTCACACGCGGGTCAGGAAGTAGCCCGTGTGACCCCTGAAAGAGCTCCGGATTTTCAGAGCATTTCGTCATCCGGTTTCGGCGCCCTGATTTAAGCGTTTTCTGAAACGAGGCTTTGGGCAATGGTTGTGAGTCCGGTCGTCCCCGGAGTTAGTGGTGTCCCCGGGCCTGTTGTCTCTGGCTCCTGTCTAACTCCCAGCAGGACACTCCTGCTTGCTTGATTGATCGACTCCTTTATTTTTGGCAAACTGGGTACCTCCCACCTGGCCCCATGCTGTTCGAAATCCAGTCTTCTCTGCTGAGTACATTTGCAATTAATGCTTTCTACGTAGCAATTAAGATAATTCCCCTAGACTTGTATATATAGACTTAAGGATATATAGGAGGTTTGAAGGGAAAATGCGGTGTAGTTCATTGGTTTTTTTTTTTTTTTGGGGGGGGGTACGTGGGTGATACATGAGAGCGTGGGCCACGAGTGGACTCCTGTGCCCGGGGGAAAAAATGGAGCATTTTCCTGTACTTAATCCTAAGCAGCAGTCTGAACGATGACATTTATACATATTTCATAATGTGGTTTCTTCAGGCACGGGGAGCAAACAAATCAGTTTCTCAGCAGTATACTATTTAAAAGACCCAGCAACAGCCTGTGGGGTAAGTTGGAGATGCTGTTAAAATTAATTATATATGGCAAAAAAGATAGAACATTAGGGAAAAAAGTTAGTGTGTGGAGATTAAAAAAAACACGAACCGCGGACGAGGGGCAGTTCCGAGCATCCGGTTCCAGAGTTTCATTTCCATTCCTTCGTGATTGGGCACTGACAACAGTGACTCCCCACAGAGGACCCCGTTCCCCAAGTCCCCATCTTTCCCCAGGCGGGCAGGATCGGGTGTCCCCGAGAGCTTCTCATCGGATCCGTTCGGAGGGGGCCTTGATTTGTCAGACTGTGTTGTGCCGTCTTTTCATAAAGGAGACGGGGCAGAAAATGAGTCTCGGTGGTAAAGCTATCTGATACCTGTGCCTTGTAACCCAACACCTTTGCTGTGGTCGCCTTCCCTCCTTCCGGTTCAGCTATACATTGTTTAACTCGAAGGAAACCTTTGTTGGCCTGGACAGGGTGTAACCTACAACTCCTTGAAAAATTCAGCCGGATCGGGGCAGCGGGGCGATCGCCCTCCATCGGTTTCCATCGGGGGCGGGGCGGACTGGTGCTTTTGCTCATGGGCACCAGAGCCTCGGACCCAGCCTCCCCCCTCTGGGGCAGCATGGGATGTGGGCTTAGCGGTGTGTGGGTTTGCTGGAATGCCCCTTGGCCCCTCCGGCGGTGGCCGTCTCTGCAGACTGAACACCTATGTCTCCTCCCACAGGTTGGCAGTACTGAAGGCGCCCTGTGGGACGCGGTCTGGGGGGGGGGGGGGGGGGGGGGGGGGGGGGGGGGGGCGCTCTGTGTCCTGGGAGGTCCAGGCTCAAGCTGCCCTTGGCCTCAGCCGCATCTCTTAATCAATGTGATCATCTAGGGAGATTGGCTGGAGTCCTCGCATGGGTTGCTTGAGCGGAGGAGGTGGCCTGTGACCTGCCCTGAGCCCTTACGGATTTTAGCAGGGATTTTAGTCTCTGATGGTGCCGAGCCTTCTGACTCTTATCAGGGTGAAATGACACAATAAGGGTTAAGGAACAGGGCTCTGGGGGCACCTGGGTGGCTCAGTCAGTTGAGCGTCCGACTTCGGCTCAGGTCATGATCTCACGGTTCGTGGGTTCGAGCCCCGCGTCGGGCTCTGTGCTGACAGCTCGGAGCCTGGAGCCTGCTTCGGATTCTGTCTTCGTCTCTCTCTGCCCTCCCCGGGCATGCACGTGTGCTCTCTTTCCCGCTCTCTCCCTCTCTCTCAAAAAATAAACATTAAAAAAATTAAAGAGCAGTGCTCTGTTGACATGGAACCTTCCAGAGTGATAACTGTAAGCTCCCGAGGAAGAAGCCACGGCCCCCTTCGTTTTCTGTACACGGTCCGCATGTTATGGACTACAATAAATGGTCCGCAGACGACTTATTGAATGACTGGATCCCAGGCTGCAGTGGGGCCAGGGAGGTGTGGACTGGGCTCCTGCTGGAACCATCCCAGCATCTGTCTGGAAGGGCAGGGTTGATTCTGCATTAGCTGGGGAGTGGATTCTGCAGACAGAAGGCAAACCAGCATGACCTATTACCTGTCGGGGAAGGGGGGGGTGGGGGGACGGTATATGCGTTCCCGAAATAATAAAGCCATGTTCCCGAGCTTTCCGAGGCAGGAAGGCAAAGGCATGCCCCCGCCTCCCCTGTGTACAAGTTGGGTGGGGAGTTAGAATTCTCCGTGGCTTGCCGGTCCTCCGGGGTGCCGTGCTTGCGGGAGCCTTGCGGGTGAGGGGGCTTGGGGTTCAGCCGCCGGCACCACATCTGGGCAGGGATCATGAGGACAGAAAGAAGGTCCGACTGGCTCCCAGAGCCGCGTGGCTCCTTCAGGTCCCTTGGGACTGAAGGACAGATGGCCTGTGTATTAAATTCCTTCGTGAACCCCGGGCCTGAACTCAAGGGCAAGCTTGTGTCTGGACCTCCCAGGCCTGCCTGGCCTGCCTTTGGAGGTTTGGAAGCCTGTTCCCCCAGCATGTGGAGCTCACAGCCCCGGTCCCGCATTTGTTGCGAACCTTACCTTTTGAGAGTCCTGGCGTTTTCATAATTCAGTCGAAACTCGCTGCTGCTTCCTAATTACAGCAGAAGATGACCTCTAAACCGCGACATGGGGTTGCAACTTCCTCTAGGAAGGAGGATTCGTATTGATTTGTACTCTGATCTCCCACGGGCTTAAGTGGCAGCACCACAGAGGCCTGTTTAGGGCCGGAAAGCCTTCTGCCCGTGTGTTTAAACAGAGCAGATTGATGCAGCGTTAGACTTGGCCGGGAAGCAGCCCAGCTCTGTAGCCTGGAACTGCATCCTCGCAGCCCCGCCCCCCGGCAGCCCGATGGCTTTGGCGCATTTTCCGCGTGTTTGCACAGGGCAGGTGAAGGAAGGGTCCAGTTGCAGCGGCAAAGACTTGGCTGTGGCCCTGGTGATCGGTGGGAGGGAAGGGTCCTGATGGCGGAGCCAGGAGATCCTTGCAGTGCCACCGGCCCCCTCTCTGATGCCACTGACCTTGGACAAACCGGAGCCTCCTGTGCTTCGTGCCTCAGACTCCCCCTCTGTCAGATGGGCTTAATCTCCATTTGGGCGTTCAGTGAAATCCTCATTGGGGTACCCGGTCCCCGGCAAGGGCTTCGCACTGGTGACTGCTGTTATCCTCCTCATCAGCAGCGGCAGTAAATGAGATAGCCATGCCCTTGGCTGGGGGGGCGGGGCGGTGGGTTAGCCCTGGTGACCTGCCCACGGCTGGAGGGCACGCCGTACAGGAGGCACCTGCAGTGTAGCTTACGCGAACGTTTTGATGAAAGGTGGCTAGAATTCTAGACTTCCTTGCTCATTACGGTTGTGTTGTGTTTTCCTCCCGGAACTTTGGGAGTGGGGCACTCACTCCCCCCGCCCCGTCCCTCACTGTGATGCTCGCAGTGACGTTTCTTCATCAAGAGATGAAGGGTTTAGGGTTCCCCGGAGGCTTTCTCACATACTGCACATTGGATCTGAGCCACAGGGAGGGGGGAGGCGTTGGGAGTCCAGGTTCTGTGCCCAGATGTGACAGGCCTCCTGGTACCCGTTTGGCAGCGTGGTCTTGCACTGGGAACGGGTCGTCACTCTCCTGTCCGTGGCCCGGGTGTCTGCAGTTTGGCTGAATGTGAAGTGTGGCCCAACATGAAGCGTGAGGCCAGCAGCGAGGGGTCCGCCGTGGAGAGGTCCAGCACCTGGAGCGATGCCGGGAGAGGCCGGTTAGCACGGCCACTTGCCAGGAAAGTCTGTTCGATTCAGGTCACCAGGTTTGGACTCCTGCGTTTTATGGCAAAGTCTGAAAATGCAGATTTGTAGCAACCAATGTTAATGAATTCAGACTGTTTGAATTTCACACTGAATAATGGCTGGAATTGTGAGAGCCAGGGGCTTATGAGATCCTTGGATCGTTGTAATCTTTTCTCAAGATTCAATTGATAGCATGATGTAATATCACATTACTTTTATTAACAGTCCCGGTCATAAAAGAAACACACCTATTAGGATAGGAGAATTGAGTAAAAATAGTGGTAATAACAAGACAATTTGGAATATGTAATATATTCAGTAAATTTCAAAATGTCGCATCTCATTTGAAATGCAATGTTGTGCCCGTGGATATTGAACGCAATACCTCTGTACCCTAGGGCATCCTCTTTTCTACATTAAAAAAATATTCTGTTTCAATGCAGATTTTGATTTGCAATCTAGGAAGAAAATTCCGGGAGTACGGGGAGAAGGACAACTCTGCATCTATTAAATCAATTTTGGTCTTATGCTATTCTTGCTCTCTCTGCACCCCTTTCTCCCCGACCCTCCTCTCCCCCAAAAGGTAGATTCTAAACACACGAGTAAGGACGGTGCACAAAAGTTTTCAGAGGATAATGGTGTTGTCACACCTTTGTCTGTCTTAGAATTCTCTGCCACCTGCACCCTCCAAAAGCCAAGCTCAAGAAACACAAAGGTCCCCAGATTTCTTCACAGGGGCAGAAGCCTGAGAGTTTCTCCCTTTATCCCGAGGTAATTGTCACAGGAGGGAATGAACACGTATCCTAGGAGTCTGTTCATACGAACCCACACTGGTGGCGTTGAAGCAGTCTTAATTTCAGAATTTATTGCAGCTACTTCTGCGTTTGTGTGTGCGTGCGTCTTTATTTCCGTCGCTTTTCCACATACGTTCCGAGGACCCTTAACCTGGAAAACCAGTGGAACAGCCCCGTTGCTGGATGCAAATGTCGGGAAGATGTTAGGGTTTCCCTTCTCAGCACAGAAGTGACTTTGTTTGATGTCGAGCTTCGGTTACCAGAGAAATGGATTTATAGCTTTTGACATTCTACTCTTAGAATTAATTAGGTGGCTAATCATTATAAATACCATTTTCTTTTCCTGTTGTCTCCATTTAATAGAGCATCTTCTGTTCTCCACACTTGTCAGTTTCAAACCGAGTGTTGTGTTTGGGCTTTTATGCTCTGCCAAGGGAAAATGAAAGTAAATTCTTTATAATATGCTAATTGATCTATTTGGGAATTTTTAGATATAGACAACATCTGTGCTTGCCAGTAACACAGTTAATAGCTTCCGTTCCTCAACGTATGGAGAAGGTCTTCACGGTCTGTATGTGACCTTGCTGAGACATACTGTGTCATCCCCAGGGCTTGGCGGTGTGGAATGGGGGAGGGGGGGGGGTCTTTTCCAGGTGCCTTGGACCTAGGCCTGAGTCCATGTAGAATCCTATTTTGAGGGTGTCTCTGGCCAGAGTGCACTGGGATTGGTTCTGGGAAGAATCCAAGATGGCTGGCCCTGGTCTTGGGCCCCTGTAAACCCACCTCCTAGACCAGACTGGCTGGAGTGACAGGTTCAGGGCAAATCACCTTGGGCCTAGGTTGTGCTCAGAACCTTCTGTCCTCACAGGTGATGGTATCTTTCCTGGTAGCAGGTGTACTCTTGCCCCACCCCCCTCCTCCCCCAGGAAGTGGTTTATACAAACCTGTTGGTAGTTTGCGGAGCCAGGAAGGGTCATCCTTCCCTGCTGGAGAGAGGAGAGAGGAGGTGCAGCTGTCTGTGCTGTTGGCAGGAGAGGCTTCCGGTTGAGTTGGGAGAGGGAGGTTTCTTCAGTGAGCCTAAGTGATGGGGCTTTTGGCCTGTGTCACCGGCTTTCCCTCGCCACGGAAAGCAGAGTTGAAGGCGACTTTTTTATTTGGAGGGCCAGAGTGGCCGGGCACTAACGACCACTGAAAAGGAAGCCCTGTGAGCTGAGTGTTCTGAGCAAGCCCATTGCTCTCAAGCAGGTGCCCCCCACCTGGTCCCATGTACCTGGCTGGTCCTGCGAGGGCTGGAGGGGGTGGGGGGTGGATATCCTCATTTATTCTTAGGATTTTAATGGATAATAGAGGTTAATTGACTCTTCCTGGGACTTGATGGGAGCAGATGTGGGATTTGAACCCGGGTCCAGGATTGATCTGCACACCTGGCATGCTCTGATCCATCACTGTCTCTCTCCGCAGACGGTTCAGACACACAGGGTGTGAAAAGGTTTGATATTGGAAGTGCCTGAGCAGCTGTTAATTTGATAGCTGATCTATAATCTCTATACACCCCCAGGTTTGCTTACAAACAAACCATCTCAATGAAGGGGCGTCCCGCTGGGATAGATGCCCCCCTTCCCCATCACGTGAGCTTGTTGCATTTCACCCGGGGGGGGGGGAGGCGCGGGGGGTGTTGGCGCTCCGTTCCCCACAGACTGAGCCCAGCTAGGGGGGTTGGCCCCAGACCCAGGCAAGCCCTTTGGACTTGGCAGTAGCCGGGCAGGGCAGCGCAGACCCCATAGTGTCTGTCTGTCTGTCTGCTCAGCAGAAGCAGACCCCCAGCTGGCTCACTGGCACCAGGAAGGAGCAGCTGGGGGTGGGGCCAAGTTGGGAGGATGAAGGGAGGCTCCTCTAGCCTCCTCTCCTGCCCACTCGCCCCCCCCCACCCCCCTGCCGAGTTAAGCACAAAGATTTCAACTCAGTGATGTGTTAAGGGCCAGCCACATCTACTCAGTGCTGTGTACCCTCCTGTCACCACTAATTCTCAACCACCGGTGACGGTGTGTCGAAGTGTCCTTACCAGCGCAGGTGAGGATCAGGCTCTGTGTGCACGTCTGACCTATTTCATCTCTGGCTGAACTTGAACAGGTGCACATACATCTACACACAGGTACACGTGGAGGTATGCACCCCACTTGTGGCATGTGTGCCCCCGGGGTGGGGGGCGGGGGGGGCACCCTCAGCTGGACCGGCTCAGTGATTTCTTGGGCCCCCGTCCTCATGGGTGCCTGCCCTCACGGCCTCTCGGGATTGGCCTCTTCTCAGCCTCCGTGGGCGGGAGCTGAGGTCTTAGACAAACAGCCATCCATCTTCACGGTTGGCTGAAATGTTTATAGAAACAGAGCCGGGGGATCGTTCCGTGGTGCTGCTGCCTTCTCCTTTCCCCCAGGTTGATGAGTGGGGGCAGTTTCATTTGAGACTAGTACATTTTGTAATTGGATTTAAAAGAGGGAATCGCGTGGCCCTGGATTCCACGTTACCTTGACCACAGTGGCAGTGGGGGACGCTCTCATCAAGTATGGATCAGATTATTTTATGCCAACATTAATATTGGGAGCACACACATAATCTAGAGTCAGCAGGTTCACACACTACTATCTCATTAAATTTTCAGGCAAAAGCCGCAAAAATTAATTGGAGGCGTGTAATAGTTTAGAATGTGAGCCGGCTTATGGTAATATAAATTATATGAAGAGAAGACAGTTTTATATACTGAGAGAGAGAAAACTGGTTTACTTTAATGAGAAGAGGCAGAAATGTAGAGCTATTTTTTCATTACAGATGCACTCTAAAGTGTTTGGACTTAGTTGATGAATAGAGTTAATTCGCTGCTACAGTTCCTATAATTCATGTTGCACAGTTTAATGACTTCTAGATAAAAACAGGATTGAAATGTTAATTTCTCTGAAGAAATTGGGGCACTCTTGTATATCAGGCTTTTCCCCCCTATTAAACCACTAGTTAATTTCACTAAACAAGTCTCTCGGAGATATTTCATGCTACATAGACTTTTGTATTTCTTACCTGCCTTAGCTTCCTTTCTCTTTTTAAACCTAAATGTATAGGATTGTCTTACATGAGAGGAATTACCAGACAGAACTGTGTCTGATAACTTGACCCTAGTATAGGGTCTCTCCACATTTAGCTCCGTAAACAACCCCATACCTTGATCTAATGGCTTCATCTGGCGGCTAATAACTTTCTTTCTTTGCTTTTTATTTGGTTTATGGGTTTGAGTGTGTGGGCCTGTTGTCCCTGCTGTTCGAGCTGGGAAGTAGGCAGTATTGATCAGTCACCGTTGCGTTCCCGAGGAATTTTTATTGTCACACAGGAATCACACAGGAATTTTTATTGTCATCACTCTGTTATTTTGCATTTTTGTTTTCGTTTCTACTTTTCATAACGCTGGCCTCCCCTGCCGTAGAGGAGGTTCACACCTGGGTTCACTGTTTCTTTCTCCTTAACCTGTCAGAAAATGAGCAGGAAATATCAAACTGTTGTAACAAAAAGTTAATAGTGCTGGTGCGTAATTAAGGAATATTCAGATGTTCTTATTGATTCCCAGATTTGTTACGATAACCATGTTGTGGGGGTTTTGTTTGTTTGTGTTTATAGTAGGGACAAAGAGCAAAGTCACAAGTGTTTCAGGGGGTGGAAAGAAGTGATCCCCACCTCCTTTCTCGGTTCTCCTGCTTCACCTCTGGATGTGGTGTTCATAGGGCTTCCAGGAAAAGACTCCCAAGAGGGTCGGGGACGTGAAAACCTGCAAGGCTGACGTTTCACTTTTCACTTCCAGGGGTTGGCACGGACCCCCTGCTCCCCCCACCCAGTTAGTGACCATTGGCCCAGATGAAACTACGTGCTGAGAGTTGGGACATTGGACTGGTGGATGCTGGTTACTGGTTTTAGGATCTTAGCTGTTGAACTTGACTCTCTGGGACCGTCCACATCCCTCTCTTTCCTTTGTCAGTTAGGGACCTTTTTAAATTTTTTTTTAAGGTTTGTTTATTTTTGAGAGAGACAGAGCACAAGTTGGGGAGGGGCAGAGAGAGAGGGAGACACAGAATCCGAAGCAGGCTCCAGGCTCCGAGCTGTCAGCACAGAGCCCGACGCGGGGCTCGAACCCACAAAAGGGACCTTCTTCCACGTCGAGGTTTGGTGCTTGTTCTGAGATTTGGGTGCAGCTTGTTCGGAGCATGATTGGGAAACGGAATGTAGACTGTGTACAGAGCTACCCTCCCCCCTCCCCCGCGAAATGTCTACCCAGGCTGCTTTCCCCCTACGGTCACAGACAGTCTCTGGGAGCCTCTGCTTCTGTGTCCATTATACCCGACTGTGGGTCAGGCACTGGGTCAGATTGTCTCCCGGATACTGCGGTTACCCAGCTCCTCCTCCGGGGCAGGGACCTTGATGCACTTAGTTGACTCCTTTGTTTTGTCTCCACCTGTCCCTTTACATCGGTGAAGCCTCTTCTGTCCCATGTTGGTGACAGATTACCTTGTGTGTAATTGACCCCAGCTGTTTCTTAGCATTCCTGTTCCTTTGAACTTGGGAGGCTTTCGTGTAGGACTCCCTTAAGGGAGTTTCTCAACTTAGCACTGCTGATAACTGCAGACCAGATCACTCCCTGTCGTGAGGATGTCCCGTGCATTGCACGGTCTTAGCAACCCTGGCCTCTGCCCGCCCTCCCTCCCTGCCCGCCCCCGTGTGACAACCAAAGACGTGTCCAGACGTCACCAAACGTGCCTTGGGCAGAAAGCGTCCCCTGCTTTGAGACCCACTGCTTCACAGCCACATCTTTACTCTGTGCCCGTTTTGTGCCTGAGTCGCACGGACTAACCCAGATCACCGCGGCGCTGAGCCCAGAGGGACCGGACCCCCAACTCCCCTGACAGCCCTGCCCTGGGCGGGTTCTGTGGCTTTCTCTCCGGAGGTGTGTGCCCTCCACCCCTGAGCTCGCTCCCTTCTATCCCGTTCAGAGAGGCGGGGCCCTGTGCACAGGTGGCTTCAGCAGACAGAGGTGGGCTCCTGCCTCAGGCTCCCCCCCATCAGACTCACCTCGGGTGTTCACCACTGTGCGTCTGACAGACGGATTTATTTGTCACCTTGGCACGGCGGCAGGTGGGGGTGGCTCGCGTGCCGTTGATGCTGGGCTGTCTGAAATGGGGACGATGCATCCTTCGGTCTCCACGAAGGAGCCTTCTCGGCACCAGGCATAACTTACCGCCTGCTTTTCCCTGTTTCTTTAACTTTTAATTGAAACCATTTAGTCACCACCCCTGCTGCTAGGAATCTGGGGACAATTAGGAAAGTCCCATCTGTCCTTTGAACCACATTCTATTGCTTTTTTTTCCTCGCGATCTCGAGAAGACGGCGGGGTTTGAACGGCACCGTCTTCGCTTCCCACTGGATGGCTGTTACCTCAATGAGTTACGGCAACTCTTTAATTCAATTATTTTCTCCAGTGCAGGCTTTGAGATGATTTAGATGAATCAGAGGCCCGGGTTTTCCATTGCGGAGCGGTGACTCCACGCGGGCTGTGGGTGGATTGCAAAGTTTTCACGGAGAGCAAGGAGCCCGTCCCATGCTGCCCCCCCCCCCCCCCGAGCTTCCTGGCACAGGCCCCTGTTCACCATTTCAAAACCTAGATTGGAAATGGCAGATGCCATGGGCTTTGCCAGTCTTTCCCCCAGGCAAGGAATTATCTGTCCGGTGCTATTAGGTCAGTGAATTCCTACCCAGCTGTGTCTGAGCGGGGGCAGGGGGGCAGGGGGGCAGGGGGGTGGGGGTGCAGGGCGGCCCGGGTGCCGGTCAGGAAGGCCATTTATAAATCTATAAATGTGCTGCACAGCACACTCTCCTGCTTTGCTATTTGACTTTGAATTAAACAAAGTGTCACGGGTGGGAGGTGTATCTTACAATGATTTTAACCAATTTGCTTTCTAATGTGGAAAACCTGCCTAAAATAGGACCTGCTGAAGTGCTCCTCCCATAAACGGAGGGGCGGTCGAAGTGGCCTCAGCGTGCGGGGTGAGGCGGGGCGTCCCGGGCTCGCATCTCTCTGCCGACAGCTGGGGTACTGAGTCTGTCTTCTGTTTTCCTTGTGGGCCCCGGGGTTCCTGGGGATGGTCTTCCCCACCCCCAGATCGCAGAACACGTGTAGTGCAGACTCGTTTTCCCCAAACACTGGGGTGTTTTCAACCCGATCAGAAGTACACAGGTAATTTCTGAGCCGGCAGACGAGGGGGTGGCTGTGGCCCGAGCGGTCCTTCCAGGCGCACGAGGAGCCCAGAAGAGACGGGAGCAGAGACATGGAGGTACCCGGGCCTGGCGGTGCCTGGGTGACCTGAGTGTGCTGTGCCACCAGATCCTGGGTGCCATGCACTGCCCCCAGGTGGGCCCCACCACCACTGCTCCTGGTATAAGGGTCGCTTTCACCTAAAGGTGGGTGTTTTGGGGGTGGCTCCCGGGTGGTTAAGCATCCCGACTCTTGATTTTGGCTCAGGTCATGATCCCAGGGTCATGGGATCGAGTTCTGCATCGGGCTTCATGCTGAGCGTGGAACCTGCTTGAGATTCCCTCTCTCTCCCCTCCTCTCCCCTTCTCTCCCGCTTGCACTCTCTCTCTCTCCCTCCCTCTCTCTGTTTCTCTAAAAATAAATAAAACGAAAAAAAAAAAAAGTCTGGGGGGAAAAAAAAAGGTGTTTTTCAAGCGCTCTGGCTCCTAAACCAAGGCCACCGCTTTGATCTGGCACTTGTAGGATAAACAGCAGTCTGTCCCAGTACGCGCTGACCCGGAGGCTGGGCACCTGCCACTGGAGATGTCACCACCTCTGCCTACTCCATGGCCACCCAGGGGCCCGGCTCTGCTTTAGAACCAGACCCAGTAGACTGAGACTCTGCTCTGTGTGTGTGTGTGCGTGTGTGTGTGTGTGTGTGTGTGTGTGCGCGCGCGCGCGCGTTTGTGTGTCCGTGGGAGGATGGTTAATACGACTGTGTCAAAGACTGTCACTCTGAACTAATCAGAATCTTCAGACCTGGAAACCAGTGTCGGCCTTCCAAAATAGCACACATGCCCTTTGACCCAGTAATCTCCCTTCCCCACCTGGTGCCCAAAAAAGCTTCACTACATCAAGATGTTTCGTCACGGTGTCATTTGATGGCAAAAAGATGCCTCAGGCACCTAACAGTGGGGGGAAAACAGCCACTTCTTTTTAAAAAAAATGATGCCTTCACAGTTTGAAAGAACATAAATAGAAGGCTTATCTCAAAGTGGAAAGATTTAATATTGAATGTACATTTACAAATTAAAACCATAGAAAATACTCCTGGGAAATCTCATGAATATTTTATAGTGGTTATCTTCAATTGGTAGAATTTGGGTGATTCCCCCCCCCCCTCCCCCCTCCCCCCCCCCACCGTGTGCGATAATGGATAAATGTTGGTTTTTTTTTTTTTTTCCTTGGGTAGGGAAAAAAGTGCCGGTCATCTCTGTTTCCAGAAGGATCATATGCTTATTAAAGAGTGGGCAGTGCAGTGCAAGATTTATAAAGGCAGATCTGACTATCCTGTCTCCCTGACTCAAGACTCTGTCCATGTTCTTTCTCCTTGTTTTTCTTAGCATATGCAAGCATGTCGGAACTTACAGAGGGGGTCTCGTGTTAGGGTTACCAAAAAGACTCCTGTCTTCCTTTAGTAACATTTGATACGACCAATAGTGCACAGACTTGTCTACAGATCAGGAGCCCTGTCCATTATGTCCTTTTGATTGTTTAGGGCATGTGTACAGATACAGGATTTTATGTCAGTGGGGGTCTATGTACCTGGTATATTTTAGGTTTTGTAATTTCCCTCCCTCTCCCCCCCCCCCCCACCAACACACACCCCTTTTTAAATTGTCTTTTGTGGCAGAACTGTGTATGCCAGCGTCCAGATGCCATTTGGTAGCTAGCTGTGCGGTCTTGGGAGAATGTCTCGACCTCTCTGTGCCTCAGTTTTCTCCTGAAACACGGGGGCAGCGGTCCTGTTTCATAGGCTTCTTAAGGACTGAGTTAACGGTCGTACGGTGGGTAGACCAGCACCTGGAGACCCTACGTCTTATGTTTGGTGGTTTTATTCACATCTTCCTGGTCTTGGTAACCTCCAGTGTCCGTCCCCTTGACTCTGTGCAAAGATGTAGCTCAGGCAGGAGTGTTCACGGGGGTGGGGAGGGGGGCTTGTGCAGAGCGGGCCGGCAGGCCAGTATAATTATCCTCCTCCAACTCAGTCTCACCCAGGATGGGCTTCCCCTGAGCAGCCTACATTGCAAGGAGCGGTTTCTTTTCTTGAGAAGGCATTTATGAAGCACCTGCTGTATGTCAGGGGTGGACCTAGAACTCTGTGCCGGTCAGTCCTGGGGGCTGCCAGGCCCCAACCTGCATTCAGCCAATTGCTTCCCTGCTCCCCTGTCCTGAGGTTCTTGCCGTTTCCATCCGCTCCCTCTGGGCATGGTGGACCCACATCGGGGTGTGCCTGGTGTCCACCTTTAGCCTAGATGAGGAAAAGGGAGGCAGCGGAAGCAGTGGCCCGGACGATTTTCTGGAAGTCTGTTGGTGGATGATGGGCTCTCCGTTGGCAAAACTGCCCTTTAATAAACTCCGCTAAACCTGTAGTCGCCCGGGGTCAGGTCACTGCGCCTCCCGTTCCCCTGTCCTCCAGTCGGGTCAGCCTTGACGGAGTAATTTCACCGATTCCATTGGCGTTCTTGTTACCCTGATTTAAAGAATTTTTTTGCGTCAACCTCTGATTTGTCAGAAACTCCCAACGTTTCAAAACAAAAATCCCATTAGTACTGTTTGTTTTCCTTCTCAACAATTTGTGAAGAAGCAGTTTTTATTCTGGTCTGACGTTTGTTGTCGAGAGCAAATACTTTAAAGTTAAAAAAAATGTTTTGCTGCTTGTTTCAGGCTCAGAAATATTCTGTGTGGATCTCTGCTTCTTTGAGGCTTACGTGATGAGTACACTTTGTGGGAGCTCTTCTTCTGATTCCGTTGAACGTTTGGGGAACGTATTAGAACACTGCTTTCTGGTCTCCGATACCCAATTTTATATGTCAGCAGCCAAACTGTTGAATCCCAGCCTAGAGTAAAAGGCATATTTGCTGGGGTCTGAACTAAAATGGTTGCTTTGGTATTTTATCCCATCTGGATCATTTTGCTTCGGTGGAGGTGATCACCGGACTCCAGAGTAGGGTGGGAAAGCTGAGTGAGGTTTACCTCACTTCTAGCTGGGACTCCTTATTTGGGGCATTTCCCCTAATTTTGTGTGTATTTTAAAGAAACTCCGGGGTCCCCCGGCTGGTGGGTTGGGCATCCGACTTCAGCTCAGTCCGTGAGTTCGAGCCCCGCGTCAGGCTCTGTGCTGACGGCCCAGAGCCTGGAGCCTGCTTTGGAGTCTGTGTCTCCCTCTCTCTCTGCCCCACCCCTGCTCATGCATTCTCTCTCTCTCTCTCTCTGCCCCCCCCCCTCAAAAATAAACATTAAAAAAAATTGTTTTTAAAGAAACTCTACATAGCCCTTACAAAGGACTCTTGATTTCTAGCAGTCAGAAACCATAATTTCTAGGAGAGAGAGAGACCTTGTCAGATGCTTTTGACTCGTTCTATGCAGTGGGTAAGGTAATGGGCAACGGGTAAGCCCTGAGGTTCATCCAGGTGATTTAGGCTCTCCTACCATGTTGATTGACGAACTGTGCTCCAACCTGGTTGGGTTATCTAGCCAGGATCGAGTGGCAAGCCCTGACGATCAAAGGTTGGACCTTAAATGGCATACAGGCCACCAGAAGGGGCTGCACTAATGCTTCCGGTCGTTTGTTGAGTGGTCAAGATGCACTGCCTGTGTATTTTAACTCTTCCTTTTGGGTTGTGGTTTTTTTAATCTGCCACTGTTCACTATGCATACCATCCCCCCTCCCCTTTCCTGCCGTGTCTTTGTTACCGACAGCAGCGACCCCTCCCTGCCCCCCAACTTCTTACCAACTTTCGATTCCATTTCTGTTGGCTCTTTTGTTACTCGTACTGACTGACTGTGGTACCAGTCTGTGGGCTGCTTGAGAGACCTGGTTGCATCTTTGAGACATGGCAGGTGCTAATTAGGTGGGAACAGGGATTTGTGTGGCTTTTAGTCCCCCTTAGGTAGAAGGGGACAGAAGGGAGAGTATGAGATGTGTTCTCAGTAGGCTCTGTAGCCCGGAGTCCCGGGGTCAGATTGCAGAGCGAGGTGTCTGCTACGCCTTGGCCCCTGAGGAGCTCACAAAAGCAAGAGGAGATGGAGAGTCGGGGAAGGCCTTTTGGGGACCTGGGGCTGTTGAGCAGAGGGGAGAGACACCTGCCCCCAGAGCAGAGTGTTATCAAGGAAGGGGAGTGGCTGTTCCAGGGGGCAGAGCCGGGTGGGGACACAGGAAGCATATAGTTCCTGTAAACCTAAAAGAATTTAAAAAATAGCAAAGTTGGCACACCGTGAGTCAGATCACCTGTGCCCTGGTGGACTGCCCCACAGGCCGCCTGTCCCAGCCTGAAGGAGTTGGGGCAAGTCGGGGGGACTCCACGTTGCAGCGTCCTAAAGCTCTGTTCCTGGACATCTGAGTCGTGTGGTATCTCCCTGGTTGGTCCGACAGAAAGACTCCAGGGGAAAATAAAAAGAGGGGATGCGCAGGGCGCCTGGGTGGCCCGGTGGGTGAGGCGTCCGACTTCGGCTCGGGTCCTGATCTCGCGGTTCGGGAGTTCGAGCCCCACCTCGGGCTCTGTGCTGCCAGCTCGGAGCCTGGAGCCTGCTTCGGATTCTGTGTGTCCCTCTGCCCCTCCCTCACTCACACTCTGTATCTCAAAAATAAGTAATCATTAAAAAATAATAAGTAAATAAATAAATAAAAGGGGACGCAAGGCTCCCGGTGTCAGGCTAATGGAATTACAAAGCTAATTGACTTGGGATTCTTTAGCAGACAGACTGACCCTTTAGGGCCCCGGCAGGATGTCCCCTGTCATGAATCCATCCCTAGGATTTTCTTCTTTCTTTTCACCTGTGTTGCAGAGGGCCCGGTGACCCTCACAGATGCTTCTGTCCTTAACAAGGGGCTGCCCAGGCCCATCTTTTCAGGGTTGAGTTTAGGGCTGGCCTACTCTTGCTCACAGCAGATTGAGTTGTTCATTCGTTCCAAACGTGTGTGTGTGTGTGTGTGTGTGTGTTCGTGCGCACACACACGTACACCCATATGCCCACTGGGGATCGTCCTGGGCTCTGTGGGACAAGCTCTCACTGGCTTATATTCCAGAGGAGGGAGTCCATCCGTCATGGATCGTTTTCTTGGGACGTGTGTATGAGTAACCACTTGGGTGGGAGCATCGAAAGCAGGTCTCTGAGACGGAACGGAAGTTGCCAGGGCAGGAGATGACCAGCCATGAGGTGTGGGCAGAGGGACAGCTCCTGCAAAGCCCTCAGGGCAACAACTGGTGTGGCCCTGGCTGCGTGACAGGGGACGGCCGTTCGCTACAAGCCGTTGGCCATCCTACCGCGTCCTGATTTTAACCACCAAGGCAATGGGAGCCGTGCGGAGAGGTTCAGGGACAATGTGATGTGATTAGATTTAAGGGGGTTTTTTTTCCCCCTTAAGTTTATTTTATTTTATTTATCGGGAGGGGGGCAGGCAGAGAGAGAATCCTAAGTGCAGAGACTGACAGGGAGCTCAAACTCACGAACCATGAGATCGTGAGCTGAACCAAAAACCAGGAGTCGGACGCCAAACTGAGCCCTCCGGGTGCCCCGAGATTTAAGTTTTGGGGAAAGAGCCGAGCCCTAGGTGTCTCTGGAAAATGGTTTGGAAAAGAGCAGGACTAGAAACCAGGAGACGATTCGGAATACCTGTGAGGCCCTCGGCCCTGGTTTCCCAAGGAAAGCTTCCGGCTCCTTCTAGACTCTTGAGATGGAAATGATCCCTGGTTAATGGGATCCTTAAAACAGCTACATCCTCCACCAAGCACTTTCTGTCATCGCCGGTGCACGTCGGGATAACCCCCTCGCCACATGTCCCCAAAGCCTCTGTCATTGTCATTAGAGTCAGGCGCAAATAGAAAGAGCCGGGATCCTGCTGTAATGACTTTGTCTACATCTTTCTAGCAGCTGAAATTGCTGTCGGGGCAGCGCAGGAATCTTAGAGGAGGGGGCTTTCCCTGATGTAATTACACGGTTAGTAAAAATGTTGGCGCCTTTTCTCCTCTTTCCCCGCCTTAGCCGCTAAAATAAAACTTTATCTTGGAGCTCGGCAACTGTTTGCAGTCTCCCGCGTGTCCCCTCCTGATACATGGGTGGCGCGGCCTGGGCGGCAGTGGGGATGGAGGGATTGAAGCTAATTTCTGCCATGGTCCTGGGGGTCCTGGGCAGAGACCCGGAATGCTGGAGCAGCTCCAGGCTGGGTCGTCTTTGGATTTTGCCCAGCGAGCGGTTGCTAAGGAGAGGGCTTTTGTTTGCATAGAGCCGGGGGAATGTTCCAGGGGAAGTGCGCTTTGGCAAAGATTTGCTGACGTGGCGAAGGCGGAACTCTCCAGGCTTGTGTGTCAAGCCCCGGCGGTAGCAGGTGGAGAAGTTGGCACCTGTAGGGGCACGCCGAGGGCAACCTCGGGGAAATGTCACTGGGGATCGCGAGGCGCGGTGGCGGGAAGGAGCCCTGGTCCCAGGACAGGGCAAGGCCGAAGGAAGGGAGGAGGTAATGGAGGACCGGGATGGGTCTGCCTCTTGGGTGGGGCCTGGGCCTGCCCCCTGTTTGCTAGGCCCACCCTCTGCCAGAGGACAAAGAAAGGAAGGCAGGGACACTTCCAAGAATCTCACTGGCCGGGGATATTCTGCGTGGGCTGGGGCTGCTATCAGGGACCTGGGGACTGAACTAATGCAGGCCTTGGGACTGGGGAGCTGGCTTGTGACACCACTTTGGCAGCCTCCACTCCCAGAGAGCAGAGGCCGAGGGGTGGGCCGTCGGGTGCTGGGGTGGGTGCCAACAGGACCTGAGGAACTCCAGCAAGGAGGTGGCCCTCCTGGGGCGGGCGGTGGCCTCCAGAGCGCCTCCCTCTCTGCCGGGCGCTTACTCTTGAGCCCCTTTCCTCGTGGCTGCTCCAAATAGAAGGATGGCTGGACGGGCCTCCCTCCCCTGAGGTGCCCTGTGCCGCTGGCCCCTGCATTCTGCGCTAGGGGACCCGCTGAGAATGGATATGCTCAGAAGGAGCCGCTGGTGTGGCCGGGCTCCTTGTTCCGTGCAGGACAGGGGGCAGAGGACTTGGGATGCCCTGTCGTCTTCTGTCCACCTGAGCGGCGGTTCCGTTAGGGTGGTCTCCGTAAAGTGATAACCTCTTCCTTTTCTTGTGCACGTGGGGAAACTGAGCCTCAGAGTTGGGTCCTCGAGGGTCGGAACTTGAGGCCTGCGTCCTCGTGTCCGTCCCAGGGGCGGCCCCGAGGCTTCGTGCCGTGTCACGGGTACGTTGGGGGAGACCCATTTGATCCAGCAGCCACGTCGAGAGCTTGTTCAGAGTGACTTGGCTTGCCTCGTTCGGTCTGGGAGAGTATGTCGCGAACGTGCACCGACTGCCGCGGTCTTATGCGTATGGATTTGCCATCAGGCGGAAACCTTCGCTCTCGGGGCAAATAACCGTCGAGCCATCCGAGCGCTTCCTTTAGCTGACCTTCACCTAACCGCCTTGAGCTTCAGCTGCTGGGATGCGGAGGTGACGGAGGTGTCCCTGCTCTCTGGTCCGTCTTTACAGGCAGGTGGGGAATGGCCACCAGCAGGGAGAGATGTTCCCTCCCCTGTGTCCCAAGCAGACACCGCCCCGTGCGGCTCCGAGAAAGGGGCCCTCACGTCTGACTGGCTGGGCTTCAGGCAGCCCTGTCCCAGAGAAGTAGCTTCTGAGCCACACTTTCTAGCAGCCTTTGAAGACTAGAAGCTAAAGGGGAAGCCTTTGTCCTTTGAGAACCGGTGAAGAAGGATCATAGAGTGCCCCACCTGCCTGGGCCAGCCACCGCAATCTGGTCACAAGGGGAGAGGCAAAATCGGCTCAAAACGTTACCGGAGGCAAGAGGTACGTTAAATGTTTATAAGGATCAATCGAATAATGGAAAGTTGAGGTTAATTACAGAAAAGGTTTTTTTGGGGGGAACTCCTGACAGTTTTCTGTCTTCTCCAGGGAGACCAGTCAGGCTGCATTTAAATGGGGGGGGGGGGGGGGGGGGGGGGATGTCTGTTGCCTGGGAAGAGCTTGGGGTTTTTAAAAGGTGTCCTTGCCCAGGGAGGGAGGGAAGGAGGGGAGATGGTCCTCCAGGCTGCGGCCTCCACCTGGGCCTGGCCTTGCCCCTAGGCCACCAGGGAGGGCCTGCCCCGCTTTGGGACCTGGTTCTGGCTTTCACTGTGGCCCCGTAGAATTGTCAGTGCAAAGTGGTGTATGAGTGGAGGGTTGGTGAGTTTTCGAACATGCCCACTTCGATGTGTACCCTCTTATTCCGGCACCCCGAAGGCCACAGCCTCACAGGCCACCTGTGGCCGATGTGAGACCTGCGGCTAAGGCTTCAACTGTTCCTCGATCTGGGTGGGGGGTGGGCCAACTCCCCAGCTGCTACAGAAGGCAGCCGCTCAGGAGATGATAGCCCTTTCTGGTGGATCGCTTCAGGACTTTCTCAGAACAGTTCGTCCGAGGCCACCGGACCCCAGTCTGCAGATGGCCGAGTGGGGAGGCCTCACCTGGCTTTGTGTTAGCTTATCCCCCAAAATCGGGGTCCTTATTCTCTCCGATTCTCCCCCCGCCTCCTGTCTTTCCATCTAAAGCCCTAGATGTGCTGGGAATCCTTCTTTATTTTTGATAGTTGACCTTTGAGCGTGATAAAAACACGATCATAATAATTTAGGTCCTGTAGGGGGAAACATTAACCTAAACTGTTTTTTTTTTTGATGTACTCTCTCAGGCTTGCAGAAAAGTCATAAGAAATAGGTGTCGGAGAATTTCTAATTACCCTTCAACCCGGTCACCCCCGAGTGATACTATATCACGTCTGGTTTGTTCTCTCACGCAAACACAGCAGCACTGCATTTTTGTTTTTTCCTGAACCCTCTGAGGATGACTGGCAGATATGCAACGTAGAAGTATTTAGGGATAAAGAAGTTTTGCCCAAATACCAGCAGAGTCTCTTACACACAACACAGGTGTCCAAATCAGGAGACGGACTGTCGTCGTTTAATTGCCCTGCCTCCTTGGTCCTCTCTGATCTGGGGCCACTCCTTGTCTGCCTTTGTCCCACGACCCTCCATGTTTTGGAGGGAACAGACCGGTCATTTTGTAGACTGCCCTTCTATCTGAGCTCATTTCAGGTTTTGTCCTGATTGGGTTCAAGTTAGGCACTCCTGGCGGGGATTCCTCAGACGGGAGCACGTGTCCTCCGTGCTTCCTGTTGGGAGGCCGGTGGTGATGCCAGTTGAGAGTCCTTGCCGGTGAGGTGAACTTGACTCCGTTTGGCTGGTGTCTCTGGCTTCCTTACTGTAATTAACAGTAAGCGTGCTGTGTGGGGAGCTGCTTGCGATCACGTAAATTACGTATGTGGTTGTTCTTCAAACTTTTCCACCTTTGGTCTCGACCTCCACTGGTAACCCTGGCCTGAATCCATTATTTCGATGGCTGCCGGATGGTAGTTCCGTGACTCGATCATGTCTTCTGCCTCCATTTACCCGTGTGCTTTCCACGTTAACAAGCAGCTTCCCTTTTCCCTTTGCATATTCCATAGGGGTCTTGGTGAAGATTCCTGGACCCGTACATGCTGTTACTGCCATCAGGCATGTCGATGCCTGGAATGCTTCCTATTTGGCCAGCAGGCGCCTCTTCGGGCTCCCGCTCTTTCTTGCGTCTCTCAGACATGTCTTTCTCGTCGAACATTTCCCTCCTTTCTGACCCAGTCTCCTTTTCTTTCCCCTAAGTCATCCTGTACGTGATTTTTACGTATCTTCCCTTGATATGCCACGGCTGGTGTATGGACTTGGGCATAAGCAGTGTTGAGGATTGCTTATTTGTTGCTGGGATACATTGGTGATTGCATCTGAACGCAGAAGTGTGCTCCCATGTCCACGAATACGGAGGCTGCTGCCTGTGGCCTCTCTCTGGCCGGCGGAGCATCCCCAGGGTCGACCTTCGGGGCACAACTTGAGACCCAAGTCTGGCCCTTCCAGATGGGCCATGGCTAAGGTTCCCTCAATTTAGTAAATTATTTATGACTTCAGCTGCTGTGGTCATGGGTTTCTTCTTTTTTTTTTACTTTTTTTTTTTTTTTCTTCTTCTCCCCTCGTGTGCATCTGGAGACCTTTTTGGCACCGGAGCACGGAGTTCATTTTAGGAAAGAGCCGTAGGAGATCATGTTTCTAATGATGACAATTAACATGGCACAGGTGTCCGCCCCTGTGGTATTAGCAGTCTTCTCAAGTCAACAGTGGTCAATCCCCATCCTTCCAGAGAGGTCAGGGGAGCAGTGACGGAGGGCAGGGAGGAGGCCGGTCACTAACCCGCTCCTGTCCTGGCTCATCCTTCGTTAGAAAGGGGAGGCAGCCGACAGAGGTGGATTTCTTGGTTGAGGGTGTCTGTGTGCGGATCTGAAGCCAGGGAGCCTTGGAGTTGGTGGGGTGGGGAGGTATTTCTCTTTAGAAGCTTGACTGCTGTTCCCCTAAGTTAGAGTTATGTAGAAGTTTGATTTATCTGCTCCAAAAAATACGGGTTCCTTAGAGAAGTTAAGCAGAGTATAAAATGCCTTCATGGTAGTTAAATTTACACTCTGTTAAAATGATTTGTGCACTTTGCAGTAAGCTGTGATATTAAATGCATAAATATACAGCAGAGTTAACTTGTAAGAACATTTTATTTGACATGATCACTCAAACGCTCAGGTACGGTATCGGAACCATTTAGCCGCGGTTATAGGAATTTTAAAATTCTGCCTAAAACATTCAAAATCAAAGGGAAGGAATAAAGAATGTAAGTAAGTACTTCTCCACAGAGTGCTTAATGCTGGAAGTGGTTTTCATCACAGGAGAAGGGCTTGTGGTTTCTAAATCCGGCTCCTTGCTCTCATCTGAGAAAATGCCTGGTCAATAAACTTCACCATTGAAATAGTTGTCCTAATTTTGGAACTGATTCTTTTCAAATTAACAACCATTATAAATATTTTGGTCTTCTTTTGTCATGAGAATAAGCTTTCCTCTGGGAATAGGCCATTGGCTTCTTATTGGGACATTACAGGAGAATTAATAATTAATGTCATTGTTGCTAGCCGGTCCACCCTTCTATTTGGAGCCAGGACTTGATTTCATTTTCGAAATATAATGGGCTGTTTCAAAATGGTCTTTCCCCATTGTTTCTTCAGATCTTACTGAAACCAGCCCCCTATTTTGTTGATCTCCATCTGTGGGAGGAGGGTCTGAAGGGCACTGTGTCCACAGGACTGAAGGGCTGCGCCCCACGTTTGCAAGGAGGTCCGGCAGGCACGAGTTGATCCGTTAAGAATATTCTGCAGCATTCCATCTTCCACGCTTCCCTGGGAGGAATGCCGTGCACTGCTGGAGAAGGACAGCCGACGTCTGACTTGGTGGCCACTGTGGGAGGTGTTCGTGTCCCGACCCTCCACTGACTAGGGAGCAGGGGACCCAGCAAACCCCACTCGTAGCTTTCAGGCTCCCTGTGGAGGGTGAAGAAACGCAAACCCCCGAGGGGCTGGAGCATGGGATGCTTCTCCTCCAATTTTTTGACTGGCTTAGAAGGCATATTCTGGCCAGGATCCACGCCGGGAAAATACAGCTCGAGAAAGACAGGACGCTGTCATCGGTAGGGGTCAAATTAAGTTGTGACAGAGACACCTGGTTCCCCAAGGTATCTAAAGAGATGCCCGTGGGTTCTCCCTCAAGACCTAACACTGGCTCTGACTCCAGATGTGCCCCCAGTAAAAACATGCTGCCTCTGTCTCCCACCAGACAACAGTCTGGCCCGCCCGTGCCTTCGGGTCTCCTCAGCACTTTCCCAGGGTACTTCGAATCGAGTCTGGTAGAGCTTGTCAGGACCTGGCCGGGGCAGGGTTAAAATAACTGTGGAAGCGGAAAAATCTCAGGGTGGTTACAGAACATCTCGTTCTTGGGGAACATAACAGGGTTCGGCCACAAATAATTGATACGGCTGATAATAAGACCTTGCCTTATTAAAGTCTTGGGCAGTACTGGGGCCCTATCGTCATTGCCGTGGGAAATACTTGCTAGGAGCCTCTTCGATGATTGATCGTCACACCCAAGCCCACGTGTGACCTGCGAGGAAGCTGCTTCTGGTCTTGCGCGAGTTGTGACGAGGTCAGAGCGAGTTTTCCTGTGGGCTGGGGGATGTATGGTGGCCACCCGTCCCCCAACACCACTTCCAAGGATGGCACCTGTGCCCCTGCTCAGACTCGGCCCTTTAAAACAGTAACCCGGGAAAACGTTGACACCAACTGTGGAGGTCACAGAAGAGGCTCCAGGTGGTGGCCCCACGCACACTGAGTGCCGTCGGGGTGACGCGAGACTGAGACGCAGGGTCCGGAGGAATGGAAGATGGTCTTATGGTTGAGTTGGGCATGGCTGTTTCTTGGGTGAGGGCTGCAGCTGGCCTGGGTCCCCTTCCTTCCAAGGAGGCTCCCATTTGTCCCCCAGAGAGCCCTTTTTGTGGGAAATCCCCAGCACAGAACTTGCCATGACGTGTCGCCGGACCCCACTCTATTCTCCGATCCCTTCAGGAAATAAAAACGCCCGTCCGCGTTGGCTGCTGGGCCTTGTGAAAGGAATTAGGAACAGTCCTCTGGGCCCTTGGAGCTCAGACCCGACCCCCCCCCCCCCAGGTGGTTCTTCCTTCCCCATCTCCACGCTTCCGCCTGTCACTCTTGCAGTCACCCGTGGGAGACGCTCTCCTTCCCCACGTGTGCCCACGACAGCACAGGTGCCTCAGTGTGCCCACGGATGTCAGGGACCACAGATCCCGCCTCTTCTCGGCTCACACAGGCTGGAAACACTGGATGTACTTTGCGCCCCACATCTCATGACGTGCGTCTCGAAAATGCGCCTTTTCTTTATGCACATAAACCTACATTCACAGCTTTACACAATCGGTGGCTTGTTTTCCCCTTACAATAGCCACATTTTGGTGGCTGCAGTGCCTGACACACTTTATTTTTATTTAACTTATAAAACCTTTGGGGTGAGTGCCTCTGTAAACATAAAACCCCTCATGGAGCACAGCAGCCGTCGGGGTTTTTTGTTTTTTTTTGTTTTTTTTTTTTTTTTTCTTTCCAAAATGGAGGCGTGACGCAGCTGGCCCCTGAGCAGTTGGGCCGACCTGTTCCTTCACTACAGGAAGTAAAAGTTTGGATGACATCACCGCAGGGTTATTTCTTGTTATTGTAATTAACGGAGCAGCAGGAAGCAGTAAGCCAGATGATTCTTGGCAGAAATGGCAACTTAAAGGGGAAAGGATGAAGGAGAGGGTCTGGGAAGGAAGAAACCTTTCTGGACGTCCTAACTCTCCTGGGAAGAAATCTGGAAATCCGTAGGCCGGTCCTGAGAAACGAGCCGCCTCTGGCCAGCGTGGATCTCAAACTCATAACCCCTGCCACGGCTCCCTTTCCGTCTTCCTCTCACCGGCTCAGGGCCGGGCCGACCTGGCTGGCATTTATTTGGTTTTTTGCGAGGTTCCTTGGTGCCAAATGTGTCCCTTACGTCCAGTGGGTGGGAGGGCTCGGACAGGTGAGCTGGTGCTTTGTGGAGAGGCTCTGCCTCGGGTCCGTGTGTTTTCTCTCGCTTGAGGGGCCGGGGGAGCTGGAAGGAGGCAAGGGCCCCTTGGCACGTTCCCAGGAAAGGAGCACAGCGATGGTGACCCTGCTCAGGACTGAGCCTTCCAGACCGGGAAGAGAGGCTGATTCTCCGTCCGGGTTAAGCTGCTCGTGTTGACCGGGGTGGGATGTATACTGCGTGGGAGTGTTCTGAGAACAGACGGTCACAGGAGGACGGAAAGGACCACGCTGGGGTTTGTGTCATAGCATACGCTTGGCTGGCCACGCTTTGTCAGTATCCGAAGGGCCACGCTCACCATGGGCTTTATGGCCGCCCGACGGGTCATTGCTGACGAGACCCCACATCATCTGTGGCTGATATGGAAGCCCTTATCTCCTCAAGCTGTGCCTTCACGTTCCTCATGGCGGGCGCCATATTGTGGTGAAGCCATCGGCCCCGCTGGCCTGTCCTTTGTGTGTGTGCCATCAGGGACGTCGGCTTGTGAGGATTACAGCCTAAAACCCACCCCCCTCCCCACCCTCCACCCCCCAAACCAATGGACTGGGGTCTGAGTCCTAGAGTATCATCTCAAGAAATTGTCTGGAAAACAGGGAATGGCGCTTTAAGCTTGTTCTTCCAGCTGCTGATGTGTTCCTCTCACTCAGAATTATGACGTGGTACTCCGGCGTACCAGGTCACCACCTATGAGGTTGGAAGGAAGCTTCCAGAAGTCCCTGGTTGCCCTCCTTGTTTTCTAGTTGAGAAAACTGAGGCCCAAGGTGTGGCTTATTTCCAGGGGTGGAAAAGCACCTGCATCTTGAGGTATGTGGCCCTTTTCCTTAAGATCCTTAGAGAGTCGTGGGGAGGGGAAATGTTTGAGGGAATGGTGATCTTTACGTTTGGGGGAACAGTTACCTTCCTAACTCCCTTTGAGGGGAGTGGGGAGTGGAAAGGGGGACTTGAATAGCCGGCCAGTGTGAATTGAGGCTCATTCTCCCGTATGGTGGACCCGGCCTCAAGATCATACCCCGAAGCCGGCCCCAGCTCCTTCTTTCTTGCCCACTGTCCCACGGTAGTGAGTCACACAGGCTGATCCCATGATGCTTACAGGCCCCGGAATCTTCCCCAGAGATCGGCCTTTTCCTCAGTCCGGGGCCACGGCAGGGTTTCAAGACTCTACCCTTAGTCCCGTGCACAGTGCTGAATTTGTTTTCAAAGGTAGTTGTGTCGGAAAGAAAGAGCACCATCGCGTCTCCAAAAAGCTTGGCGGAGCAGTAGATGCCACCAGAACATTGACATTAAAAATACACGTGTGGATTTTTATGTAATGCTTTTTAAGGACAAACAGCCATCGGGCCAGAATTGTCTTGAGTCTAAAAACAGCGATAACTAGAAGTTCCCTTATTTCTAGCCAGATGCCATCCTGGCTCGGCATTCCCGCCAATCCTGTGCCAAGGGCCTGTGGTTGTCGGAGCTTCTGCGTCTGTGGTGCTAAGAGGCTCTCAGACCGGTGCAGGGAGGAGGGGGTGGGGAGGCTCATCCCACCTTGTCCCGAGAGGTCCTCGCTGGAAGGATTAGACTAGACTTCTGCTTGGTGGGAAAGTTTTGTCCTTCTGGCTACAGAGGTGTCGCATGTGAACCGCACCTCGGGCTCCGGTCTTGATGTTGTCTGCTGACCACTGTCATGTGCCCTGGTGGCGAGGACCAGTGCCAGGGTCACCCGGCAGCTCTCCACCCCAGATTTTGCACACCCCCTCCCCCAAGGGACTTGTGCAATGCCTGGGGACATTTTTTGTTTATATCTGGGGTGAGGGATGCTGCTGGCATGGCGGCCAGGGATGCTCTTAGGCAGCACAGAACAGCCCCCACGATAAAGAATCCCCTGGCCAGATGTCAGCACCCACGCCGAGGAAGCCCCTGTGGTGCTCAGCATCCTGGGGGGTTGGACAAGTATGAGGATTAGGGTCCAGGAGACGTAGGCTGAAATCCCAGCCCCTTGGGCAGGTCCCTGAACCCTCTCTGAGTCTGTTCCCACATGTAAACAGTGTGTGTGTATGTCTCTTGTTCTGGAGGCTGTGGTGAACGTGAACTTCTCAGCCTCCAGCCCAGCGCCCAGCCCGCCTGTGGTGAGTGTCGCCTCGGCTCACCTGTATGTCACTGCGACCACACGTGGACCCACTCAACCACGGCAGCGAGCCCAGCTACTGGCCCTTGTCCACGTATGTGCAGTCCTAACGAACCTGTGTTCTAACAGAAATTTTACCTTCTTCCGAGAAGATACGTTTTAGCCGTAATGTCACGTATCGAGTGGATGAATCAAGGCAGCTGATTTGCCCCTAAAATCGTTTGTCACGTACCAAGTCGGTTGCCAATCCCGTTAATACGTTCATTTGATGTAAGGAGCCGATTCGAAAGGGATGTGGGAGCCGTTGGAGAAATCAGATGCCTTTGAGCTTCGGAGGGAGCACCGCCAACACTGGGATCGAGAGGAAGAAAACTTCGCAGAACTTGACACAGCGGTCCCTGAAATTGCAACACCGGGCGGGAATCCTCAGGATGATTTATCAGACAGGGTTTCGGCATGAGCCCCGGGCCAGCGCGTCTGGAGCCGCTAGGGCTGTGTTCTTTTTCTGACACAGTGTTCTTGGGCTCTGGAGGTGGGCTGTCAGCTGCTTACCATTCTGTCGTCTATTTATTGCATCCCACAGTTTAAGTAGTGGCTTCAGTAACGATTGCCAAAACTGTAATCCGTGCTTTTGTTAATGATTTGGGGCCTTGCATGTGAGATCATTAGCCCCGAAGCCTGTATCAAGAGGAATCTACCAAATCTCTGAGACTGTTGTTTGTTTGTTTGTTTGTTTGTTACTGATTTGGGTTTTCGGGCCCCACGAGGCCAGGTGGGAGAGTCACCTGTTGCCCCATGTCTGCTCGTGTGGCCCTCCAGAGACTTCCAGACGGTCACTTGGGGCATCAGCGGCTCCACTGACAGCTGGGGGTGTAGGTGGTGTTGGGGGGCCGCTCTCCCCACGCACCACGAGGCGTGGAAGGCAGGCGTGGAGAGGATCCAGAAATTGGCAGCTAGTACTTCTGGCCCCCCTCGCCCGTTGGCCTTTGCTTGCAGGGCAAACAAGGGTCTGCACCCGGGTTCTGTTCTGGTGTTCAGTATCTGGCCACGCAAACCCTGTGCCCAAGCCCTGGGGAGGTTGTGCGTCCTGCGGACGTCCCAGCCCCCGGCCAGCCACCCTCGGAGCGCGGAGGGGAGGTGCCTGTCCTGACCGCGCCCCTTCCACCCGATGCTCTCACTTGGGCATCTGTATGCAGCCGACTGTTCTGGCTCATCCTCCCCGGTAAACATCGCCAGACTCCTTTCCCTGCTCTCTTTCTCTGCTTCTGAAGGCTGCAGCATTTGGTAGACATCTTTGCAAAGGTGTGGTGTCTGTTTGGGAAGCACTTGGCAGTGTGGCATAGGTTTCTGGGCATCTCAGAAGTAGATTTCTGCTGATGGCTTTGTTGAAAGAAAAGTTACTGGAAAAATATTGGACCGTGAGCTCTGGTTTCAGAGATTTATCGTCTGATCTGTCGTGGGTTTTATTTTGCCATTATTTCCCCCATGGCTCTCGTGAGCCTTGCCTCTCTAAAGAGCTCTTTAAAACCCGGCTGATGGGCCGGTCCTGGGGTTCCTTGGCCAGCAGTCCTCACCGTTAGCTCTGTTTTAATTTGAGTCTCGTAAGTTTTTACTGCCGTGTTTCTGGTCTTACTTCACTTTGGGGGTGGGGCCCCCCCCCCCCCCCGCCTTGTTCCAAGAATCTGAATGTGAGTCTTCAGCATGTTGGATTAATTTCCTGTTCCACATCAGCTCAAGCTAACTACACAAACGACCGATTTGTTAGCGGGCTTTACCACTTCCTCCGTCGGTGGCTTTCTGCATTTATTTCCTCGTTTTCCATTCATCCCCCATCCCCCCCCCCCCCCCCTTTTTGGTTGGCCCTCTAGTCTGGTGCCAAGGACCGTCTGCCTTCAGCCGGTGGGTTTATGGACCCTCCCCCTCCACTATGGGTCCCCCCCCTACACAATGGGTCCCCCATCACCTGGGCTCTGTGAGCCTGCCCGCCACTGCCTTACCTGTTTACCCCTCGGCAGAGGTGAGTGCGGTCCTGTGAGCGGGCCGTTGCTGTCCCGGCCCACAGAAGCATCTAGATGCTGAGAGAATATTGCTCGAACACACACAGAACAAGGAGTGGGGGCAGGTACTCCCTGCCAACAGGGGATTTATTCTTTACAGGAATGCAGTGTCGGGGACAGCGGGTAACTTGCTCCCTGGGATTTAAGCTTTTTTCTCCCCAGTGTATTTTACAGTTACATATTAGAACAGTTTTAGGTTTACAGGAAAATTGGGACGATAATACAAAGATTCCCATATGCCCTGCACCCAATTTTTTTTCTCATTAATATCCTGCATTTGTTGTAGTAGTCAATAAGCCGATATTGATCCATTATCAACTAAAGTCCGTAGTTTTATTTAGAGAGGGTAACTTCTTTCTTTCTGTATTATTCAATTCCTGAAGGTGTGCGTGTGCACACTGCAGTAAAGGAAATAATCGCACGTCCTTGTTTTATTTTGTTATTTTGTAAAATAAATTTTTATTTACAAAAATAAAATTTTTATAAATTTTTCTTTATTTATAAAAATAAAAATTTTTATTCGTTCTGGGAGGGGGGGTGTGAGAGGGCGAGGGGAAGAGACAGAGAGACAGAGGATCTGAAGCAGGGTCTGACCCGAAGTTGGCTGTTTAACCAACTGAGCCACCCAGGCGCCCCTCCACATCTTTGCTTTATATTCAGCTTCGGGGTGGCGGGGGTCAAGAGCAGGCAGTTGACAAAGGAGAACCTCCAGTACAAAGGGGGTTTAGCCCGTGGAGTCTCCATTTCCTGATTAAATAGCAAAACAAACAGAAGTGACCATGTCCTAGCTTAGGAATTTAATCCTGGAAACCAGAACTGTCTAAACGGAAACTCTGAGCAAGTACGCGCTGGGTGAAGCTCACTGTTCAGGATGTTTTATAGATTAGACTTACCGATCCCGATCTGGGGATCTAAAACCTCCCAGAACCACGGAGCTGTCGCTGTGCGACGTGGGCGTTGCCGTCGGCAGAAGGGCCTTGGCGGGTGGGCGTGGGGCACAGTCAGGCTCTGGGGGTGCCCGACCCCGCGGCTCTTGGTCGGGAGGATGGTGCTGCCTGGTCCGCCCAGACCCTTCGTGGCCATCACTCCGTTTCATTCTGGGGGCTTGTCTCCCTGATGGGGAGCTGGGGCATCAGACAGATGAAATGAGTCGTCAGAAGAGAACGTAAGCCTCGGGCAGAGGGAGAAGGGGCCTGGTGTGTTTGCCGGAGAGGGCCCGGGAGGTCTCAGAGACAGCAAAGCGGCCCACGCCCTTGTCCTCCCCTGCTGGGCCCTGTGTGGCTGGCCTCCAAGTTCCAAGGGAGTCGGTGGAGCCATCGACACCTCCCAAATCCTCCAGTCCTGTATCTCCTCCTCTCCAGGGCCTGGCACCTGGGGCCCGAGAGCAGTGGCTCAGAAACCCCTCTGTGTGGCAGCTGCTGGTTGGTAATCCAGCGCAGCCTCTGGGTGCAAGAATCCCAGACCGACGTCTCTGCCCGGCCACTGGGGCTCTCGGAGCCCGACCCCCTCCTTCCAGGATTGCTGGGCGCCTTCAGCTCTGTCTGCAGACGAATTCCTGCCCTTCTGATGTTTGCCGCTTCCTGTGTGCTGCCCGCTCCGTGCTCCTTGGAAACACTCTTCTTTTCATCAGTCGCTAAACCTTCGCTATCCAAAACGCAAATGACACTTTTCTTTGCATCTTTTAGATTTTTACAGCTTACCGTTTGGAAGGAAAAGGGATACGGGTTTATAAAAGCACAGGATAACTTTTCCTTCGGTTTACATTACCGTCTCTGTACATACGTAGCTTGTGTTCTTTTAATGCAGGTGAAATTTCAGATTCCTGAATGTGGGGACAGCTCTTCTGTGGGGCTTGTCTGAATCCAGCAGGGAGGGACTTGGTGAACATTTGTGGACAGGACCGATCTGTCCTCTGCACACCAGGAAGGTCACTGGGGCAGGACCCCGCGTCTGCCGTGAAGCATCCCAGATCTCCCGCAGCCAGGGCAATTGCCGCATGGCTGGGTTGACCTCGAGGCTGTCATTTTTTCCTCGCTTTGTCTTCTGGCTTCTTGTTGGACACGCCTGTTGACTCTCAGTGTTGCATCCTGAGTCGGTGGGCAGTGAGGCCCACGAAGGAGTCTGGAGGGCCTGGCCGGGCACCTGTGCCTATGCTTATGGGGCCTGTAGCTCAGTGGCTCCTTGGGGCTGACCCTGCCCTTGGTGGCTCCAGGGGTGGGGACCCGGTGACCCCAAACCAGGGAAGGCAAGCTGATGCTTAGGACGTGAGGACACGTACACCGTGTTTTGGCAGCTAAAGTGGGCTGGATGTTGAAGTGGTAAGAAGTTTGCGAAACGGCACTCATACAAGCAATTACTTTCCTTTTTAAACAGACGTTCTTTTTTGGAACACTTTGACATTCACAGGTAAGTTGAGAAAAGTACAATAGAGTTCCTGTTTACCGCACCCTCGGTTTCCCTATTACTAACATTTTCCATTAGTGTGGTACATTTGTTGCAATTAATGGACCAGTATCCCTGCGTTATTAAGTTCAGTTCCCCTTTTATCCAGATCACCTAATGTCTTTTTTGTGTTGTGGGATTCCCTCCAGATAGCACGTTACAGGTAGTCACGTCTCCTTCAGGCCTTCTTGGCTTTGATGGTTTTGAGGTGTATACTTGTGTATTTTGTGGAGGGATCCCTCTATTGTGGTCTGTCTGATGGTTTTCTCACAGTTACACCAGGTTCTATTACGCGGAAGCCATTTTTGTGTGCTTTTTAAGCGAAGAATGCGTTAAAGGTAAAATCCGGCCAGCCCATAATGACTTGCCCCGTTTCGTTGGCGAACGTAGGGTATGAGCTGCCCTCCCTGGGACCTTGGTGTGGACTGCCGCTGTGCTGGGTCTGGGGGCTTCCAGGAATCCGTGGCCTTGCTCGTGTTTGGTTCACTGCAGACTTTTCTGCGGGAGCTGGAAAGACTGTGGAGGCAAATCACTGCTTGTCGGCCACAGATGCCGTCCACAGGTGCACACCGACCTCCGGGAGTTGTGCAGTCTCCTTGCGTCACCCTGAGTAGCCCGTGAGGCGTCACTAAGGGCTAATGTATGCTAGACCCCTCCTCTTAGATTTTTAAAATCCTGGTAGTTCCAGGGTGGCTCAGTCAGTGCAGCATCTGACTCTTGATTTCAGCTCAGGTCTTGATCTCACAGTTTGTGGGATCCAGCCCTGCATCAGGCTCTGAGCTTGACAGGGCGGAGCCTGCTTGGGATGCTCTCTCCCCCTCTCTCTTTGTCCCTCCCCTGCTCACTTGCTCCCTCTCTGTCTCAAAGTAAATATAGAAAAAAATAGTAAGAGTAGGATCCCAGTAGTGCCTCTTACGGATCAGGAACCGGTTGTGGAGGGCTGAGGTGACGGGTCACAGGGCTCGCCACTTAATTGGGGGAGCTAGAGTCTAAGCTCTGCATGTGTGCTCTGTCCTGCCTGTTCGGTCCTTGAGTCGTGGGACAGAAGAGCTGCAGCCTGAGATTGGCTGCATTTCTGGGCCACTTTCTGGTGCATCTACAAGAAGGAAATGAACATCACTGTCTTCAGATGGAGGCTGAATGAATATTAATTTGGTCTTTGGCCTTGGCAGGATTCCATTTCCCCTGGGACTGCCCCGCCCCAGCATGTGTGGGAGCCGTGGGCTCCTCCTCTAACGGGACTGGCCACTTTCTCGGGGGGCCCCCACTTGGTTCCCAGCTCAGAGACCCACAGAAACAAAACACTGGGCGAGGGGGGCCGGTGGCTCAGGGGTGTGGATTTGCCATTTCACTGGTCCCGCGTCCTTTAACTGGATCCAGCCACCCCCCTCTCCTGCCGCCCCTGCCCCAGATCTCCCAGCCCCTGGGGGCATCGGGGGGACAGCTTGGTGAGATCAGTGGCCTCCTGGCTGGATTTTGCTGGAGTTTCCTTGATAGCCGGGCAGAAGTTGAATTTAACTGTTGACCCTCCCCTGCGTTGTTGGGGAACTTTTTTAAAAAGTGTTCTTACGGCCACGGAGAAGCATATAAGCCCTGCGTGCACAGCACAGTGAGTTGTCATGCCAACAGGGCCTTGTTGGGTTTTGAGCCCCAGCAGAGTCTCACAGTCGCGGGTCCGCCATCTGGGTTCTGATGATGGCTTAGCCTTCCTGGGAGGGTCGGATCCCCGAGTCAAAGAACATTCGGATCCTAGTTCATGGCAGAGAGAGTGGTTTTGCATGTGAATTTTGTTTGGGTTAAGAGGAGCCCTATCCCTCTCCACCCCCCACCCCACCCCCCACCCCCCACCCCCGGCTGAATTGGTGAGCCCGTCTGGCGTGCTGGGAAGCAGCCTCCTGATTGATCCACCGTTTATAGAGACAGCGGGTTCACATCCCGGCAGTGGGGACAGCTGGACATATGGATGTCTGGTGCTGCCCAGCATTTCCTTGCCAGCTCAGCCTGCTTCCCCGTTCTCCATGACACCGTTGTGGTTCAGATAATCATTAGAGAATAGTGTCTGCTCGTTAGGTAGTAAAACCAGTGAGGGAGGGACACTTGTGAAACTAAAACCCTAAATATGCAAAAACTCGGCCAAAAAAGAAGTAAAGAACAAAACCGGCTTTGAAAGGTTTCATTCTTGTTCTGTCTTCCTGCGACCTTGACCACAGACCTCAGGCTGCACTCCTACTTCCTCACTCCCTGGGAGGGAGGGGTCCAGGGTGACAAAAGCCATACTGGGAGTGGCCGCAAATGGGGAAAATCAGCCTGCTGGAGGTACCAACGCCCTTTCTGATGTTTCGAGAAGCTAACCTCTGATTTTTGTTTCAGGTTCTTCTTAAGAATCAGATTCTAAAACGGATTCTGAGCATCCACCCTGGATACAAATGGGTGGAAAGGGAGGCAGACTTACACAGTGGATCGTGACACTGATGTTTTAAACATAACTGAGATTCTTGAATTTAGGTTGGGGTGATCCTCCCTCGACAGCCGGGGCTCCCACCCTTTGAAGTAGGATCGGTGACCCTCCAGTGCTTACTTTGAGCATCGGGGGACCGCCGCTCTCCCAGGCATCCCCCCCAAGGTGTTGGTTTCCCCACCAAAAGCCTGAGTTTGGGGCGCTTGGAAGAAGTATTTGCCTATTCCACTGATGGGGACACCGGAAGGAAACTTACCTGTTTGTGCCCGGCCCAGTTCAAATTAAAAAAAAAACAAAAAAAACCCTTAACCCACTGCTGTCCAACCGCATGAGATTAGGGTGAGGGAACCCCCAAACAGACCACAGAGTGGTGGGGATACCCAGACTCCCAGGCAAAGGCTCCCGCTAGCACAAAGGTATCGTCCGCCCTTGAAAGCCCGGCGTCGCCTGCCCCTTGTCGCACGTGGTTTTCACAGAGTCGCGCTCCATCTATTTGCCACACTCTACAGGCTATTTATAAATTCATTGCCCTGGATGAAAATAAAAAAGCAAGTGATTTTTTTTTCCCCCCTAACATGTTTTAAATAACCGCATTCCTACGGGAAGGCAGAGTTGGATAATTCAACTGCCGTGGGCTCTAAAGTTTGGGGTGCCCGAGGGCAGCACCCCTGGCTTGTACCCTACCTGTTCACTGCAGTGTTGCTGTGGCCTGGGAACCGGGGCGTGTGATTCGGCTGCAGGTGGGCATCCCGGGGAACCCGCCCCGCGTCCGTGCTGGGAAAACTTTGTCCCTGCAGACGGCTGCCTGGCCTTGAGAACTGGTGCGACCCAGCCGCAGGGGAGCTCTGTGTCTGCTCAACGCCCCTTGTTTACTTTGGAAGTTTGTCCTGCAGGAACGAATTTGCAAAACTTTCATTCCCAGCAAAGCTGTCACTGATAACAAAACACGGCAATAACTCAGGTGATGTGGCTAAGCCACCACTGAGCTTGCGCCATCCGGGAGTTGATAAATCGTAGGGCTCCATTTGGTAGGAATCAGCAGTTTCACGCGGCAAATCATTGTTAACTCCTGGCGGGGAGCCAGAGGCCTAGAATTCTACCGTGGTTTTGTGTCTGCTGAGAGAGGAGCGTGGTAGGTTCAGGCCTGCGAGGGAATCGGCGGGTTTGGGCACACCGCATCCCGGCCATCGCTCGCTGCTTCCTCCCGTGGCCGAAGCCGGGCTGGGAGCAGACACGCGAAGGGCCTCGTGATGCGTGTGTGCCGCGGACACTGGCGTGTCGCGGTGGTGGATTCACAAATTCTCCGAGTTTTCTAAGTACGACGTGCCCCCCCCCCCCCCGCTGGTGCCGTCCACCACGCGGGTTCCACGTCAGAAGTAAAGATGCGCTCGGGGTGACACGTCATTAGCTTTCCAGATCTCTTTGTAAGAAGGATGATGTGATAACTTGCCCGTTGTTCCTTCTTGCTGCAACCTCCGTTTGCCTGGTGACAGTGACGGTCCGGTGGTGGCTGGGCTGGGCCGTGGTCGGCCCGGGGCTGCCGTGGGAGGTGGCTCGAAGGATCCTCCCAGCAGGGCCCCGCCGTCTGTGCCGAACCCCAGAACCTTCACCTGAGCCACCCTTAGGTGGCTGTGTTCGCTCTGCCACCCTTAGGGCCACCGGGAGGATGCAAGGCGTTCAGTGCTCCCTGTGACTAACAGCATCGCTGTCCGCAGGGACCTGGCTGTTTCGAGCCTCGCTGTGTGCCAGGAGTCAGCCTCCGCCATCCGTGATGCCCGCCGCGGCCGTGCGAGGCGGATGACCCCGTCCCCGTTTCACAGAAGGGGAGCTTAAAGGAAAAACGCTACAGAAATTTTCAGATCCACAAAAGCAGAGAAAGTTGTGTCCTGGGCACCCTTGTCCCCACCCGCCAGCCTGGGCAGCCCGCAGCCGACAGCCGGCCTCGTTGCGTGTGCCCCCTTCCCCCCCCCCCCCAATCCCACGGACGGGCATCCTGCAAGTGCATCCTGGCTGTCATTTTCATAGCACAGGTGAATGTTTCTGTTGAGAAATAGGGCAATAGTAGCGTTGCCTAAAGAAAATTCAACAAGTTGTGACTTTTACAAGGCACCTCTGTGCCCACCCCCTCCTTTCTTGTTCTGGGTGACCTTTCTGACAATCTAGACGTGAGGGGTCTAGACTCCAGGCCTCCGCTGCCCCCTCACCCGCCCCCGTTGTCTTTTTCAGACCCAGTTGCAAAGTCACTCGGTTCTGTGCCCCTGGTCCGGCCCTTTGAATACACCGCCGACAGGCGCATCAGGGGACAGGCGCATCAGGGGGCAGAGGAGGACGGGAACCAGGAGGCACTGCCTCAGTTCTGGATCCAGCTGTGTCGCCTTGAGCAAGTTTTGCTTTGCTCTGGGCCTCAACTTTGTCATTTTAACTGATGCTAATTACGTACCTGTTTCCTAAGGCTGTTGGGGAGGAGAGTGAGTAGGTCCCGGCAAGGATGGTGCCTGGGATTCTTTGACTTGCCTGTCACAGTGCATGTGATCCTGCCAGTCTTGTGGCCACCAGGAGCCAATGACCTTGAGGCGGTGGGTGCAGGAACCCAGGCGTGTTGGCCTCTGCTCCCCGCCCTGCAATACCCACTCACCCTTGCCCCTGGCTTGGGGGGCTGGACTCTCGCTGCTTTGCTCTCGAGGCCCTGTTCTCTCCTATGCACCGTGTCACCTGGTGGCTGAGTCCCAGGTCCCTCCAGTAAGGATGGGGTGTGTCCTCTCCAGCAGAGCTGGAGAGAATTGCTAGTTGGTTTCAGACAGCGTGGGGAGTGGGGGGAAGTGGGGAGGAGAGGGAACCCCCGCTTTCACTCCTTCCTGAAGCAGAAGCCACCCCCCAGAGGACGTGGGGACGCCCCACATGCTGGCGTCCAGAGTGAGAGTTTTTTCCCCCGGACACGGTGTCTGGTGCAGACGGGCCCAGCAGAGGGGGCAGTTCTATTGCAAGTCCTGGAGGGAAATGTTTTTACAGAGCTTGGCTGGCCTAGCAGACAAAAATAAGATGTTTGCTTTAGCGATGTGCTTAGTCCTGAAAACATTCCTAGACAATGCCAGGGCCTTAGTTGAAAATAGTATGCTCAGCTTGTTGGGATGGTCCCAGGAAGGATGTTTTGAGTGAAAATAAAATGATACATACCACGGCTGTTCGCCTCCGCAGGAATCCCGGGAGACTTCAGGATTATAAGGGCCATGGGGAACCTGGATCCAACAGGGGGCTGGCTGCCGGTCCCCTTGGGCACGCCTCTGGGACAGGCCAGAAGATTCTAGAACAGAGAAAAAAAAACATCTGCAGGTGGGAGGCCCCATGTCCTTCCCCATCCCCTTTGACCTTGGTGCCCGCTCCTCCCTCTGGGGACGGCCCTGGACCACACTGCCAAGTCCTAGGTCAGGGGTACGGAGCACCTCTCCGGGGGGCCCCGGTTCACACCCTGGGGTCAGCCTTTTCTTGACTGTGAGGGACTTCTTTATCCATCTGAAATCTCCTTTCGGCTTGCTCCCCTCCTCTGTCATGGTTCCACCCACACAAGATACACTCAACCCTCCTTCTGCATGACTGCCCTGCACATGATCACAGGCCAGGATCGGCTCCAGAACTTTCCCTCCCAGGGCAGAAGCATCGCCACTTCCTTCCACAGCACAGTTGCAAGTTGGTTCCTTGCTCAGAACCAGGGTTGCAGGTGAGCTGTGACGCGCGCACACGCGCACACACACACACACACACACACACAGGCACACAACAGGGTGGGGAACGTCCCAGCGAGTAAAGGTGACTAAGAAAATTGCATTTCCATTTAAAAGCCACTTGTGAGCCTTTCTTTTTTTAAAACAAAGGACTCAAAATCATTTCACACGACTTCTGTTAGGCCCTTTGCTTCTCAGTCCAGGTTAAGCAAACCGCATGCCGTGACCGTGTGTTCGTAAAAACACGAGTCCCAAATAGAGCGGCCACAGAGGACTTGTTTTTCTTTGCGGATTCCCTTGGCGGTGTTTTGGTGGTGCATAAAAATAGCACACGATGCCTTAGAAATAAGTGGCTGCGTGGAGTGCTTGTATGCATCAGCTGTGTGCTGTCACATGTGTTCGCGTTCTTCATGTCCTTCCGTCTTCAGAAGAAGGACTTTGGTACGTGGTTTGCACCGGCCACCATGGCACACAGCTCTTTGATGTGCTTGAGACCTCGGTGCCTTTGGTCCCGCTAATAACCAAGGACCCGAGGCTGGGGCTGCAGAGGATGTGCAGAGGGGGCGACGGCCCTGGGTAAGCCCTCTTCACCTGCAGCCGAAGCCAGACCCCTCGAAGGGTTCCCAGACCTGGCTCTCCAGCCCTCCGACTCCCGATGAGCCCAGACAGAGGCCGGCGTCTTCTCCGACCCCTGGCAGCCCCACCAGGTGGTAGGCAGGAAATCGGAGAGGAAGGCCACCGGCAGGGCTCCCTCCGGCGTGGGTGCCCCTGGAATATTGCTCCCAAGGGTCCAGAATGCCTGAGAAAAATCAGGGTGGGTCAGTGGTGGCGAGTCTTGGGTCCAAACTAAACTTCATCTAAATCCTGTTACTTTTTTGGAGTTACGTCTTCTGTGTCCGCCCACCGCCCCACCCCCCGTTTTTTACTACAGTTATGCACCTAGCTGAAACTGAAGTTTAAATTCTCCTTAGATCACACCTGCCCTTCACTCTTTATGTAGCAGTGCTGATTTTTCACCTCTGTAAACCAAAACCCACCAGAATCCTGAAACAACTTAGCATTTCTAGCTAAGCCTGGACTTCTAAAAATTTTTTTAATTCCCCTTTGGATCAGCAACCGCATAGAGAAGACTTAACATAGTACACAGTTTTCAGGCCAGACTCTAATGTGCGGGAACCTTCTTCTGCCCTCCCTGGCGGTGAGGAAACTTGGAAGGGTCCTAGAAGACCCAACAGACCTGGGCCAGTGGAGTTTGGCGATGACGATGTCTGTAAGAATTCGGCTGACTTGAGCGTCTGATCTCTCCACGTGCATCGTGTGGTTTCGTGTTTGAACAAGGGGATAATTGTGATACACGCTCACGCCCTGCTGGGCCAGCACATCCATCCTTGTGCTTGGTGGTTAAGAAGCAGAGGCAAAAATTGCTGGGGAAAGGGCAGCTTCACGCACGGGGATGGCTTTCTCTGCCAGTGGAAGAACTTTCTGTATCATTTCCTTGGGAGTTTCCGTGTGCCTGTGTTCTTGAAAGTTGGATACCTTTGGGAAGAATGGAAATAGTAAACTCCTGGCTTCCTTCCTGCCTTGTCTTAAGTAAGAAAGAGGCTCGTTCTTCCAGACATGGATAAAGCTGGGCACCCTACTTTGCCCGCTGCCCAAGGGTTAAGTTCGGGTAGTCGTAGCCCAGAGTATTGGCTCCCCGGCCAGGACTTCTGTAAAGCTCTGTAACTGTCCGCAAGGAACAAACAGAACATTAATTGCAGAAGGCCTCCAAGTTTTACGTGATTCCGAAGAGCAAGCCTGAAACGGGCCCCCGGGTTTATGAAAAGCACCAGGCCTGCCTCCCGCTGCGGGCTGTGCTGGGGCTGGCCTTCTCCTGGCACTTGTACTCCAGGGCTTGTGGACAGGAAGCGGCCTGGCCGGCCAGCTCTGTGACCTGTGTCAGAGCAATAACAAAGACCAGGCCAGCCTGTCGCCTGAGGGAACGGGATGGGTTCCTCCAACAGGGATTAAAAGGTAAATTGGATCCTGGACAAATCGGGCCAACAGGCTTTGGAGGCTGAGGTTTTGTCGACAAATGAACTTGGCTCTATTTTAAGCCATGTTATGTACCAAGACTTCCTGTTTTTCCAAAGAAACCTCTTGTTTTGGTTTTTGTAACGATGGATTTATTGAAATGTTCGCTATTCAAGGGACCCACGTTGTTTTCCAACCAAAACAGCGAAACTGGAGATGTTGTGGCCCCAAGAGGCAACAGAGAGAGACACACAGCAAGAACATCATTCCCCAAAGACTGCTCATTCAGGAGTATTTTAGCCTCGGTGGCTGATCAGTGAATGAACAAAGAGCTAATTGCCAGTCAGGGTCCTAGACGGATTTCATAGCTCAGAGTTTGGCCTCTTGTTTAGAGAGCGGCGGGGGCCAGTCAGAGGACAATTGAAAGGGGTTTTTTGTTTCCCCGGGCTGAGTTAAGCCATGTGTGTGTCTCTTTCTAGGAGTATTGGTCTGGCCAATCAGGGCCGTGTAAATCCCACTCACTTCCTGCCGACCTTTCGACACTGACAGATGTTTTTTCTTGTAAGTGTTGTTAGGGCTGTCTCTACTCGCTGACCTCACCATATTTTAGGGAAGCCATTTTCCTAAGTTTTGTTTCTCAAATTCTGTTTACCCCGTCCTGAGCTCCTCTCCGAGAATAAGATCACCCCGCCTCCTGTTTCTGTCACTTCCTGTTGTCCCTCTTGGACCTGGGAGGGGGAGCCGAGCCCACCCTTGGGTACCAGGGAGCTGGGCAGAGCCGCCGCTGGAAGCACGTGGATCTTGAGCTGGGGGGGAGAAGCCGTGACTTGAAGAAAAGGTCTGATGGAGACTCACAAGCCAGGAGTGTAACAAAGGACCCAATGTGTCCCTGTGAGAGAAACTTCTAGAATCTACAGGCATCGCATGCAGATGTGTGCCAGACACTGGGAGTTCCCCGGGTGTGACCGGGAGGTGGGCCCCTCGTAGGTGACATCATGGCAGCCTGTGTGACCTGGACAAGTCACTGCCTGGGGCAGGCGGTTGGGAGTGATCATGTCAGAGGTCCTAAATCCACCAAAGTGTCTGTAGCTCACATCCCTACTCCGAGAGCACAGATGCAGGATCTGTTCTGGAGGCAGGGAGAGCGTGTTGGTATTTTAGCCTTGACCTGAAAGTAACCGCAAGCTCGGCTAGGAGACCGACCGGCAAGTTCCTGGAGGGGAGGGAGTTTTGAGCTGCCGTCGCTGGTCCCTCAGGCCCTGATCTGAGCCTCCTCTGGGCTCACTCCTCTGAGAGCGTCTGGGCTGGGGTTGTACCCCTGTCCTGGGATCACCTGGGGTGTGGGAGACTTGCCCAAAGCCACCCCAGAGCAGGTTTGACAACTGAGGTGGTGCTGGGTGTGTTGTTTGCAGCGTAGACTGCGCAATCGTGTATTGAATTTAGCAGAGTGGAGCGTGCTGGCCGGCTACTCCTGTGCGTGTTGGGTGACTTCACGCTCGAAAGCGTCCACAACAGTGTCTGTCACACATTAAGCACTCTGCAAGCATTCGCTGTTGCTAAAGTAACAAACACCCCAGCCATTCGGGTCTATACCGGGGGAGCTGCCCGCTCTGGAAACTGGGCGTGTTTTTGTACCTGGACTTTGTTTCCCTGATGAGTTTCCAAACCAGTTGGTCTTTGGCTGATCTCTTGGCTTACTTATGCGGGTAATTCCCTCTTGGGTCTGGGGAGCTCTGCCTTTTGCGGGGGGGGGGGGGGGGGGGGGCCGGCGGTGTTAATTGTGGTTCGTACAGCTAAATGAGACGTAACTGCCACATTTTCGGCCTGGCCCATGTGGCCCAAAGTGGCTCCTGGGTTTCCAGATTCTTGCACTAGCAATGCCTCTGCAAAGCTGCTTGGGTGGGAAGTGACGTGGGGGCCCCTCGGGGATGAGCAGAAACCTGAGCAGGGAGTGACCCAGGGTGGTTGACTCATATTGTCACACCTGTGAAGGCAGCAGCAGTTTGGAGTTGGTCACTTCTCCAGTCTCAGAATGTTCCAAAAAAGCTGTGGTTCCAAGAAAACGTCAGGGCCCACATGTGCGTGCGCGTGTGTGTTCGTTCATGCAGTACCGCTGCTCTCCTTTTCTGCCCTTTGGGCTCTGGGTGGGGCTTGCTGACATCTCGGGACTGCCATCTGTCATTCCTGTTGCAGGAATGGGCTATGTTTATGCTCTGAAACTGCAGACCGCATTCATGTTACCTGCATTCCTTTATCTCTGATTAGGAGCGCTAGACTTTAATAGTAGCTGCAGTTCAAGGACCACTTCTAAGAGTAGGAAAGCGAGAGGGCCTGTTAATGCAGTGAATTGCTGTGCCGAGGGTGGCCTGGAAGGCTGCATCCTTAATGTGGGGCCCGGCCCCTGACAGATTTTTTTAATGTCCCCAGACGGATGGGTGTGCGTGAGTCAGAGCGGAGACCCCAGCGTGCCTTAGTTAACTCCGTGCATGTTGAACGCACCTGGGAGTTCACTGGAAGCACCTGCAAAGTTCAAGGAGGACTTTGTGTTCTCCGTGGGCATTGCTGACATGTGGACAGTACAGCCTATCCCAGAGTTCACAGAACCGGGTGTATCGCGGGCCTCCTGTCAGCGTGGGCAGCTGGGGACGTAGAGCGTTTCGGTGGCTTTCTGTGAGCGTTCTCTGTCCTGTAGGTAGCGTAACCTGGTGCCAGTGTAGTTCGAGGGTATCATCGTGTTTTTGTCTCTTCTGTCGTATCAGCGACCATAGAGTGTTCGAAACAGCGAATTCTCAGATTTGGGGAGCAGAACACAGTTGAAGGGAACGGTGAGGACCTTTTTTCTCTTGGCGTCTCTCCCTGAAAACACAGGTCCCCGTCTTCGAGGAGGCAACCGCTCATGCCGCAGGAGTTTGGTGGCTGGGCCGGCAGCTCCTGGGTGTGCCTGTGTGTGCTGAGTTTTCGGGGACCACGGCCAGACTCGGGTGGGTCGGCACTGGTGTTGTGTGACAAAGCCAGGATTCTCGACACGTCACACCCTGTGGGGGCCACCCCTCCACCCCAGCCGGGACCCCTGCGAGGGTGATCTGAGCTTCCCGAAGCATCACTGGTGCGAGATCCCAGACGATGTCTTGGGGCGGCCATCCCCAGTATCACCAGCAGGTGTGAATCAGCCTCGTAGGGCCGCTGTAAACGAGTACCACCCACCGGGTGGCCGAAAGCACAGAAATGCATTGTCACACGGTTCTGGGGGCCAGGAGTCTGAGCAGGATGCCTACAGGGTTAGTTTCTTGTGCACACTGGGAAGGAAGGACCTCTTCCAGGCTTCTCTTCTTGGCTTGTAGATGGTCATCCCCTCCCTGTGTCCTCACATATCGTCCCTCTGTCCATAGCCCAGTGTCCCCAATTTCCCCTTCTCATAAGGACCCCCAGTCCTGTGGGACTAGGACCCACCCTGACGATGACGTGATTACCTCCATAAAGACCTTGTCTCCCTCCATAAAGACCGTGTCTCCAAATAAGGTCACATTCCGAGGCACTGGGGCGTCCGACTTGAATGTAATTTGGGGAGCCTGGGGGGACACGATTCAGTCCATGTAACAGGGCACTCACCCTTGCTGTGACCGTGGGCAGTCCGCTGAAAACGTGTGTGAATCCCTTTTGGGTGTTCTGATACGGACAAGCAGACCATAATACACAGTCGGGGCTGCAAGGGTGGGCTTTCGGGAACTGCCTTGCCGTAGAGTGACATCTTGTGCCCTTTGCACATGCTGTCCGGTCCGGGACATAAACATAGTGTCCAGACATATCCCACCTTCTCTGAGCCTCCCTTCCTCTGTCTGTTCTTTGTCTGGAGGGGGCTCCAGGGTATACAGCATCCCCATAAATTAGTTCCGAGTAGATTTTTTTTTGAATTTTTTTTTTTTTTAACATGTATTCATTTGTCAGAGAGAGAGGGACAGAGCGTGAGTGGGGGAGGGGCAGAGAGCGAGGGAGACACAGGCTCCGGGCTCTGAGCTGTCCGTACAGAGCCCGATGTGGGGCTTGAACTCTCGAACCAAGAGGTCATGACCTGAGCCGAAGTCAGACACTCAACTGACTTGGCCGCCCAGGTGCCCCGCTTAGAGCAGAGTTTTAAATGGCCATCACCTTGTCAGGAGTTCCTGAACAGGATTTCACATAAAATCAGTATCTTTCGGCATCGGCACGTGGTGAGCTGTGATTATCTAAACAGGTGGTTGTATTCATGTGAACCATCCGATGTTTGCCCTGTTTGTGAAGAGCCCTTCGCCATGACAGAGATTCACACCTCTGGAAGATTCCCATGGGGAGCCGCCCCCTCCCCCCGGTTCCAGCATCCTCTCCACACCAACGGATATTTTAGCCACAGTTCAGAACATTTCTGGGCTACGAAAAACGTAAAAACAAATATCGTTTACCCACCAAAGACTTGGAGAACAGAGCCGGGGGCCCCTGTTACTCGGGGGAAGTGATTCAAGAAGACCATTTAACTCCAGGAATAATACCCCGAACCAGAAAGACAAAAGGAGCTATGGAGTGGCTCCCTTCTCGAATTCGATCAGCAAAAATGAATCTGTGTGACCTAGAAGTGTCACCCGATTCTCCTCCCCCATCTGACTGCCAGCTGGCCAGGCTCCTTCAGTTGCAGTCATGGATACAAAGCCCGCCTCCCCCCTCCCGGGTTTCCGCTACACCCCCCATCCTCCACATTAAAACTGGGCTAAGCAAAATAAATAGCTGCAAGCTGTTGCATTTCATTTTGTTAAGTAGCTACACGTAAGATTAAGATTTTCCTTTTTGTGACTCGGGTTGAAAAGATCAGGTCTGGGAAGAACTTTTAAATCGAGACTTTGTGGGGGCACCTGGGTGTCTCCGTCGGTTAAGCATCCGACTTCGGCTCAGGTCATGATTGTGCAGTTTGTGGGTTCGAGCCCCATGTTGGGCTCTGTGCTGACAGCTCAGAACCTGGAGCCTGCTTCGGGTTCTGTGTCTCCCTCCCTTCCCCACCCCCCGTTGAAAAATAAACTTAAAAAAGAGAGAAACTTTGTGGACTTAGGGATGTTTGATTCCATCGTCTCATTTCCTTAAAACTGTCACCTGAGACAGTGCCGCGTGGGCTTACAGAGGCCTCTGTGACTACAGCCTGGTGACTTCTCTTGTAGAGAAATGTTAGGGCGAGATTTGGGTATTTGTAAAGATCCGGATGTAGAACATCCGTTGTCATAAAACAAACTTACTACTCTGTTCCCGAGGTCTGAGTTGAATTTCCTGCGTATCTGCTTTTGTGTAAGCAACGCCTCCTTTGGAATAAAAGAGGGGCCACCCCTCCGCACTGGGGACACTCCTGTCCCATGGTGCCCTGAAGTGTTGGCTCCTGAGATGGGAGAAGCGATAAGCCGAGTTGTGTCATGGGGTGTCTCTCGGGGCACCGGTCGCTTTCTCCCCTGGCCGGGCTGGGCCGTAGGTTTGAGCAGAGCTGCTCAGGATTCTATTCGGTTTGGTCCTCGACTGGCTTCTGTGACCCAGCCAGCACCACACTTGGGAGGCTGAGCCTCCCTGCTCCTTTGGGCAGGCAAGCGGGTTCAGAGTGAGCTCTTAGCTCTTCCTAGTGTTAGAGATCATCTTTCCAGACACTTTGTTTTTGGAAATGAACATAGGGTCCCAGACGGCCAGCATTTCACATACTGACTTTATCTCCAGCAGAACACCTCAAATCCCCCTCTCCCGCCGGCCTCTGACCTGGTCGGGCCATGCCTGTCAGCCTCTTCCAGTTTCTCCTCGGCCACCAGGTGGCCCGCACACCTCGCTGGGTCGTCTACCCCCAAGTGGGCGCTACGGAGGAGCCTTCTCCAAATCGATGTGTTCGGGTACGTGATGGGGAGGGCATTGTGTCAGGTGCTGAGAGAAAAGGGGAGGAGAGAGTCCCAGGACACTTCCTGGAGAAGGCTGAATTGGGGGTCAGGTGGGACAGCCAGGCCAAGAGTCAGCTGTGCTGCCCAGGGGCGTCCGTTGCCATGGCAACCCAGGCTTCGAACCGGTGCTCAGAGAGGATGCTGGTCTTACCGAGCTGAGGGGATCCGACGAGGCATCGGCATCACCCCTGCTTTCAGCGTCGATGGACGAAACCAGCCCCGTGCCTGCCGCTCAGAATCTCCATTCCGGAATATGGTGGGAAACGTTCGCTTTTTTCACCTCCCTCTCCAAGTTAGTGCGTCCTGAAAAGGTTGTGTATTCTGAGGTCATCGGTGTCTCGCAACGCACCATGCTGGGGGTCCGGGAGAATCGCACAATCAATTCGGCCGGTGTACGTAGTCTTGAGCTTTGTGGTGGAAAGCTCTGCTTTTTCACCGTCTCTGCTTTCCTCTCCTTAGACGCTACGTCCCTGCCACGTTGTTTTCGTTTTCCTCACTATGGCCCATTCCTCACTGATGTGTCTTTAAACAAGAAGCAAGGGTGTAATAGAAAGTCAACCTTCAGGGTGGCCATGCCCTTCCTGCATCAGGGAGCCTCCACTGCCGAGCCCAGGCCCTAGATGACAGGGCGGCCTGCCTGGGTTCCCTCTTCCCTGGCCGATCATGTGCCTAAATCTAAACTTCTGTTGCTTTAAGGGTGAGTGGGAGGTACGGGTTCTTTTTGCATCCGGAGATGGAGGGAAAGTGCAGTGTGCCATCCTGAAATCAGCTCAGACCTTTCCTTCTGGAGGTGTCGAGCCTCATTGCCTCTCGGTTCTTGTAGAGCCCAACTGGGGGTTGAAATCCGTCAACCGGGCGAGTCCCTCAGCACAGCGACTCAGGGCTCTGGGGCCCGGGAAGGCCACGCAGGGTGTGCAGTGCCCTCTGCCGGCTGAAGGGCCCCATCACTGGGCGCCAGTCCTGCTCCTGGGAAGGACTGGACCAGGAGAAGGTCCGCCCCACGCCTGTGGTTTCCCTTAGCTTTGCCAGCGAGCCAGGACTGCAGACGGCACGACCTCACGCGTGGATTCCGGAGTGCACAGCGTCCAGAGACCAGGCTGGAATCCTCAGGGGCAGCAGAGCAGTTGTGTCCCCTAAGGAAGTCCCCTCCTCTGGGCTGGCAGCCAAGGATTCAGGGCCTCCCAGTGGCAAGAAATCAAGAGGCAGAGGTCTTCAAAATTTAACATGAAGATTTGTAAAAATTCAAGACCTTATTGCAGTTCATTTAAAAAAAAAAATTTTTTTTTTAACATTCATTTTTGAGAGAGAGACAGAGACAGAGAGGAAGACACAGAATCCGAAGCAGGCTCCAGGCTCCGAGCTGCCAGCACAGAGCCCGACAGGGGCGGGCTCGAACTCACAAACCGCGAGATCATGACCTGAGCTGAAGTCAGACGCTTAGCCGACCGAGCCACCCAGGCGCCCCTGCAGTTCATTTATTTGTTAACCAATTCCTATAAAATTGTCCTTATCAGACATTTCGATTCAAGTGCAATCCATCTGTGTTGGAAGAAACCAAACAATCCAAACCGCCTTAAAAGTGTCACATGTTCTCTACTCTCCACCCTCCTGCCCTCCCCACCCTCCATTCCATAGGCTGTTTTCAAATTAATTTATCTTCAAGTAATCTCTACACCCAGCGTGGGACTCAAACTCACAGCCCCAAGATCAAGAGTCACGTGCTCTTTGAACTGAGCCAGCCATAGGCTAATGTGTAGCACACTCCCCACTAACACAGGTAGCTGTCCCCAGGTAGCTGTCCCCTGGTGACGCCTGCCTTGGTTGACCCCCAGGGTCCAAGCCCTTACTGGCCGTTAGTTATCCCTGCTTTTACTCTGCCCTGGACCACAGCAAGCATACACAGGGCTTCTCACAGGCTGTGGACAGTACCCTCGGGTTACCTTGGGGGCATTGGAGAGGCCACCCCAAAAGCCTCAACCACGGCCAAGGCCCCTCTGCAGGCCTTTCATGAGAACTTCCGGACGTTCCGGATGCTTCTTGTGTAGGATGCTGACTTTTCCTCACTCGGATGCAAACATCCTGCAGTGGTTTCTTACATTCGGTCCGGAGCGGGAGATGAGCTGTCTGGTCATCGCAGAACTTCCTCTGTTCACAGAGAACTTGAGGCGCTACGCCCTTCATCCTGTCCACGCAGACTTCCCCGCTACAGGTCAAGATTGTCATGCCAAAGGAGGGCAGGGTCAGAAAATTAGGAAAGGAACAATTAACCCGTGTGTCTACAGTACCTCGGTCTCAACACCGTGGGAGTAAAAGTTGGTGTTCTGCATTTCTTAATTTAAATGAAAATGTGTTTCCTCGCCATTTCTTGTTTTGTTTGCTTTTGTTCCTAAAGGCTATTTTATTACGAAAATGAATATATTAATTTTGAAGCATACTTGTAAGTCAAGGGCTTTAAAAATGTGTGAAAATCCTGAACGCAGTGCATCTCATTTTCCTTCAGCTTGGGTAGACCAACACTTAGTTTTCATTATAACACAAAACAACCAATTAAGAAAATCATGAATCGGTTCTGTTCTTGGTGATAGTTGTTAGCACGTGAAAATCTTGAGAATTTTTGAGTTTTACATTTAACACCAGGAAACGAATTTCCACGTGCTAACAACCCAAGCTGAAGGACACGCTCGGCATCCTTGGCCGGGGAGCTGGTCTGAGCAGAAGAGTGCCTTTGACATCTGCTCCCTCCTGGTGGCAGCCTCTAGCCTCGTGGGCCTCACCCATGGGCAGTGGGGTTCTTCATGCCAGAAGACTGCTTTCTAGGTTTGTGACCTTCCCAGCTCTTTGGGCTACATGGTCTTTGCCCTTCATCTCTGTCTCCTTCAGAGCCCCGGAGAATATTTTGCTGGGGTTTGGATGGAAAGAATAAAATTCCAGGCCCAAGAAAAGCTTTCAAAACTTTTTCTTCCCTAAATGTTTATTTTTGAGAGAGAAAGAGAATGAATGAATGCATGAATCCGAAGCAGGCTCCAGGCCCCCCCGAGCTGTCAGCACAGAGCCCGACTCGGGGCTCGAACTAACGAACCGTTATATCATGACCTGAGCGGAAGTGGGGACCCTTAACCAGTGAGCCACCCAGGCACCCTTCAAAACTTTCTTTCTTTTCTTTCTTTTGTAATCCATTTGGCAGCGGATTTTGACCCGGCCTGAAGTGTTGAGGGTAATTTTTGCGTCCTGTATGGTGGAAATCTTAATGGTTGATTTGGGGGTCCACAGTAATATGGTGTGAGCTCTGTATTGCCTTTTAAAAACCAAAATGCACCTGACTTCTGAAGCTTGCCAGGCCCCTGGGTGTTGGAAAAGCATGGTGGACCTGTGCTAATCAAGCTGTCTGTACACCTTCTGTCTGAAGATGTGTGGATGGGACCCTTGGAATGGACTGAGGGCATGTGACCAGGGTGTGACCTTGTCACCCTAGGCTTGGCTCCTGGGAGTTACCTGGGGAAAGATGAACGGCCTTGCCAAACAATGTACAGGTCTGGCTTCAGGAACCAGAGTGAACCTTCAGTGTATATCAGAAGGTCCTGCTGGTTACCTCTGGGGTACGGGGAGGGGGTCTCCGAGTCACCTGTGCCCCTGGCTATATGCCACGTGATGTCTGAGCCATGGGTTTCCCCTTTCAAAATTGTTTTTGTTATGAGAGAGAGAGAGAGAGAGAGAGAGAGAGAGAGAACGAGAACACAAGTGAGGGAGGGGCAGAGAGAGAGGGAGGCACAGAATCCAAAGCATGTTCCAGGCTCTGAGCTGTCATCATAGAGCCCGATGTGGGGCTCGAACCCATGAACCATGAGATCATGACCTGAGCCGATAACCAACTGAGCCACCCAGGCACCCCGGTTTCCCCTTTCACAAAAACCTAAATATGCCCCAAAGCTACTGAACAAACAATCAAGGAGCAGTAGTAGCTTTGAGACACTTACAAAATTGACTTCAGTAAGCTGATTTCCCACAAGTTGATCATCCCCCCCCCCCAAAACTTCATTTTCTTCCTTAAAATGAAGTTCGAATACTTCTGTTAATTGTGGTATTATGTCAGCCATTTGACCAAAGGCTAGGCCAGTGTTTTTCCTGCTGTCCCCTGACCCCTGTAGAACATTTGTCTTGTCTCGATTTCATTTGGCTCTCCAGATAAGAATCTACTAAACAAAAGCCAGATCCCCTGATGAGAGGACTCTCTCCAGCTCTCTTCCACAGAACGGAATCTGTTGTTCCCGTTTGGCCTCCAAAGATGGTGGAATAGGTCCTTTTGCGATAGCCTGAAGACCAGCGACTTTACTGGGTCTCCATGAAGAGCCAGAGAGGGCTTTCTGGGCAGTTGTCATTGTTGGGCCAACATCGTCAAGGCTCTAGTAAAACGTGCTGACCTTGCCCCCCAACGTGCTGGATCCACACCACACACAGGGTCCTTGCCTTTGCCAGCAAGGGCGGTATGCTGCCCTAGCCTGATGGGTACCGCCCTCCCGGGTCACTCACACGCTGGTGGAGCCTTGTAGGATGGGGTGAAGGAAACCTGAGGAGTGCTGCTGTTCCTTTAGGGACCCCAGGCTGGGGAAGGTGGGAGCCTTCGTTGCCGGGACTGCAGGGGGCCGTCTCTCCTTACCTTGGATGATGCCAGCCTCTCGGTCCCCTTGGCAGAAATAACAGTGCAATATACTTGGAGGGCTCCAAGGGTTCACTCAGGATTTGGCAGCTCTTGCTTGACTGTGATAATAGTAATTCGTTAGCATATCCTGAAACTTGGTCTATCTTTATGAACATAATGTTTAAGTAGGTTTCATGAAAAGAATTGAAGGCAATCGCCATGGTTTTAGGTGAATTTTCATTGTGAAAGACATGAATTACTTTGTGTAAATTTCTTTGTCTGCCTAGTGTTTATGGAGACTAGGAATCGGAATAAAGAAACAGAGAGCATCTTAAAACTTGTGATTTTAAGAAGGTGAATCAGTTGGGGTGCCCGGGTGGCTCAGTCAGTTGAGTCCCAACTCTTGATTTCAGCTCAGGTCATGATCTCACAGTTGGTGGGTACAAGCCCCGAGTTGGGCTCTGCACTGCCAGCAGGGAGCGTACTTGTGATTCATTCATTCATTCATTCTCTCTCCCCCACCCCCCCCACTTCCTCCCTCTCTGCCCCTTCCCCGCTTGTACCTGCTTTCTTTCAAAATAAATAAACATCAAAAAAAAATGTAAATGAGCAAGGACTAGGTTGTAGTGTTTTGGGTCCCGGCAGGTGGGTTGCTAATGGTCACATTTGATAAAATCAATCTGCCCATATTTTAGACCTCATTGGATGGGGGAAACATCCATTTCTCTTGTACTCGGTTTTGGGTGTTTGTTTTGTGTTTGATATGCAAGCAGGTGGTTATAAAATGCAGTGGTGTTCTTCCTGTTTGTCCCCGCTTTGAATTCTCGAGTTTCTCTTGGAAATCCACGTGGAGTAAACCTCCCATCCTCACTGCTCCTTTCTGGCAGTAACGAGAATCTAAGTACCTTTCTCATGCAAGCATCTTTCCTCTTCTGAAATGAGCCAGATTCACTGACACCAAACCTTTCAGCCCTAGATCACCTCTCCTCTCAAGCTAAAATAAAAGGTCAAGTAGACCTTCCTGTGGTTTACCCTGCAATTTTAGGATCTCCCTTTCTGGGGCAGAATGCAGTGGTTTTCTCGTAAGGTTTGGCAGTGGGATCCTACTTCTACAAACACCTGACTTCCCTTCTGACATTTCTTTAGTTCCACTGAGGTGTCCCTCCCAGCCTCAGCCGGAGGGAGTGGTATCCATGGCTGGCTCCCGCATGCCAGGGGCTGGCTCACCAAAGGAGGAAGGCCACGCGCGGCCCTCTGCAGCCCGCTGCTTTGCGCTGAATATTTTCACACGCATTCCACTCCCCTTGGGAACGTAAAAACATCCCTTTTTCACGAATGCAGATCCCGCTCACGCAACGGTCATTCCACATACTTGTGGTTCTAGAATATTCTAGAATGCTACTTCCATCCACTACAGACACCACGGCCATAGTCTGAGCAAAAGAGGGACCCATCCCCCTCTCCTTTCTCTCCCCTCTGTGCACCCTGATTTGTTGTGAAGCATTGATGAGATAGTGTCAGCTGCCGATTGTGGTGATAAATTCAGTGGCCGAAAGGGGCCTGATCTGTGAGCAGAGACATAGAAATGAAGACAGAGCTTGGCTCTCAGAGCGGGCACCGCCCGGGGAGCCCGGGGCTGGCGTGCAGGGGGCACGGGGTGCTGGTGGTCTCCATGGACCCCAGCCGGAGACCCTAGCTCGCAGCTCTGCCCTGAAGAAGGCCTGTCCCTGCCGTCGGGAAGGAGGGTTGTGTTAATTAAGTCCTCATAAGTAGCTTGCTCCTCGGGAGAGCCAAGGAGGAAAATGTCACATTTCATACATTCTTGCTTCAAAGAGATACCGAGGGGAAAGAACGAGGCTCCGCACATCAGCGGTCACTGCCACGAGATCCTCACCAGACTCCGCCTGGTGGCTGTGCGACTCTGAATTCGCTGTCCACATGGGTGGGTGCCACAGCTGGAGGGGCCCCCACGGAAGGGCCAGCCCCCAGCCCGAAAAATATCCAAACAGGAGTCCTCTGCCCCTTTCCTTCTTCTTTTCTTTTGGTAAATAATAGGACACAGGCTATTTGTGTAAGCGGATGTCTGATCTTTCCTTTGATTGCATAATCGAGATCCTACTTATCAATTTTTCAGGACGCCATCTAATTATACAAATTAAAATTCAAAGGAAAGCAAAAAGAATGATTACGCCTCACTTGGGCGTAATGGAAGGAGGAGGGTGTGAAACCCGGCTTGCCTCGGATGATAATGCTGTCATTTTTCATCTCCAAGGCACTTCACAAATATTAACTAATTAATTCTCTCACCCCTTGGCTAACACGAGGTTCTGTCTTCATGCCAGCGTCGAGGACAGGGGCCGCACTGCAGCTCGGTGATCGAACTCTGGCAAATGGAAATTGCCAGCCGAGCTCTGGGGCTCAAGGCCACCTTTCCCTCTGCCTGGGACTCCCTTCTCCCATTGGTTTGAGTTAGGAACCACCCCCCCCCCCCCCTTCCCTGCCTTGCGTTGTTGCCTCTCCTACAGCCCAACAAAAGTGAATTTTTATAACATGACCGCCACACCTGTCCCACCTGCTTTGGGACCACCTTTGTCTCCCTAGCCCAGTATGGCCGGTTCAGGTTTGGGGAACTCTCCGGGTTTGAAGTTCAGGCAGGTTTGGGGAACTCCCCAGGTTTGAAAAGGGCTTAGTATCTCTGGGATGTTACGTTAATTATTTATGTCATTAGAAATTGTGCTTCTTTCCTAGCTCTTTAAAAAAAAAAAAAAAAAAAAGTGTAATTATTGCCATAAATCTTTGAGGTGCGCCTCATTGCTGGGAAATTAGCCATTAACTACCAGGAAGTCTGCCTTCTCATAGTCAGACCTGTATTCTGACCTTTGATAAAGTAACTCCCAGCGTTTTGCATAATTGATGACCATACATAATAATCCTCATTATTAACCCTGGAGCCTCACTCTTGTCTCCTGTCCCCCCTCATTTGCTGGGTAACTGAGGACAACTTTCTCTGACCGTGTTGTTAAAGTAAGACCACCGCAGTGAGTCGAGAGCTCAGATGTTGCGGGGTGCAGATCGTGATTTGCGGCCTCAACTGCTACCTCGGATGAGGAGGAAATGAGGGTCCGGTCCCCCCAAGACACACACCCTCCACAGACAAGCTGGCCATCAGCTTCCCATTCTTCAGGTGGCTCGTGGCTTTCCCTCTGGAGAGCCCCACAGACCCCAAGCCACACGGGAGACCCTCCTCTGCTGCCTCGTTTCTGCCAGAAACACCGGGCACGCCTGGACAGGTGCAGGTGCGGTCTCCGTTCCCCAGTGTCGCGGCCGGCAGCCTGGACCCTCCCGTCGCCGATACCGTCTGTGGACTGGACGCCCCTGGCCCAGGCGGTTAGGTGGCCTGTGACTTCCTGCCCCGTTCTCGTGCGGTGGGGTCGGGGGCTTGTGTTGTGCTGAGCGGTGGCTTTGACTGCTGACCCCAAAGGGCAGTTTGGGGAAACTTTGTAAACTGCCCGGCAGAAGGCGTGGACAGAGGCTGTCCTGTAGCCACGGCTGGGTGTCTGTCTTAGTGCAGGTGGGCCTGGGACCCCCTCGCCGGTCCGGGTGGGTCTGGAGTCGGCCCCTCTGCGTTCACAGAAGTACAGGGCAAGGCCCAGCTGGCTGTAGCGTGGTCTCTGGCGTCGGAGCACAAATGACTGCCATTCACGTTGTCAGCGATTGGTGTTTACAGCCCGGAGTTAAAAGCTAGGGTTCTGGATGCTGCCGTTTACTGCTTTCAGAGACCAATAATAATGCTCCCTTCCTGTCCAAGTCCGAGGGCAGGAGAGCAAGCGATGGTGGCAGGTCCCCTTATAGAAAGTGGCAGTAAAGCCCTGAATGACTGTTGTCCTGTGCCCCGAGGGTGTCCAGAGAGTAAGGATTCTTTTCTCCTTGTTTCAGGGTTCATAGTGGCGTAATGCCCGCAGACTCCTGCGCGTTCCCCTAAGTTCTTAGAGGACCGCTTTGCCTTTTGAATCAGAGAGTTGCAAAGTTCGATAAAGAATGGCCCTTGTGGATAAGCACAAAGTCAAGCGACAGCGATTGGACAGAATTTGTGAAGGTAAGAGCCAGCGTGATTGGCGGTTTGTAACCAAAGGCGCGTAGCCCCGCCCTCGAACCCTCGCCCCGCTCACCGCTGACCCGTGGGGGAACTGGTTCCCTGTTGAGACTGCGCCCCGCCCCCCCTCCAGCCAGAGAGCCCCCGGCCCGTGTCCCGAGCTGTGGTCAGTAGACCTGACCTTCGAGCAGGGGTGCCCATCTCCCAGGGTGTAGGGGTGGGGCTAGGAGAGCTGGGGAGGGAGCGGCCCTAGGTCTGTTTCTGGCACACCCCTCAGGTCATCCTGCGTATGAAAGACGCTGCGTAACAAACAAGATCATCTTTTTTCACTTTCTGAGGTTTCCGGACTCTTATCTGTTTCGGATTAAGGTATTTATACAGTGATGAATTCCAAGATACTACTGAAGAGTCCGTGCATTGTCTCTCATTACGTGTTCACATCCCTGGTATCTTTGAAAATGTCTGGAAGTGTTTTATTCATGAAAGGAAAAATAAACATAATTAAAATCTAATGGAAACCTGGGGACAGACCTCTGCGATGTTGATTAAACACCATCCCTCCCTAATGAGGGAGCGGTAAGAAATCCAGAGTGCGTGGCCCTGGGCTTGGAGTTGAGTGCTCCTTGCCAGCCTCGTCCCGGCTGCCGACTGGGCTGGCTCGGCCTGGTTACCGGTGACTTGGCTGCGACGTGTGTCACAGAGGTCATGGAGGGGAGCCCCCCGGGCAGGATGGGCTCAGCAGCACCCCCTGGGCTCGCACACCGGTTGGCCCACCAGCTGCCCCGTATGGAACGGTTTGTCCCGAAAGCAGAGGTGACTCCAGCCATGTGGGGTGAAAGCATCAATGACGTGTTGTGTGACCGTATGCCCGGCAAGAGCTCTGTGACACGAGCGGGTAGTGGTGCTGACTGTCCCCCACACCCCTGAGGTTCTGCTGCTGTGCAGGGGGCTGGAGATTTAAAGGTTTGGTTTTGTTTTTAATAAACATGCCAAAACGTTCAAACCTCCAGAGAGATCGGTAGGGTAGTCGAACGGATGCTGATAGTCCCTTCCACTGCATTTGCCAGTTGATGAGATTGGCCATCGTTTGCTTTCTTCTTATAGCTGTACAGATAGAGATACATTCGTGTATGAATGGATGGCTGGGCTTTCCAGAACCATGTAGAAGAAAGTTGCAGGTGCAACGGTTCGCTCCCAAATACCTGCGTGGCCTGTGTGCCCTTTTAGGACGTCTCCTGGTGTAAACACAGCACCGTAATCACGCCCAGGGGGCCGGACCACACCGCAGTGTCCTGATAACAGACCGCGCACTCACGCTGCCCCTGTGCACGTGATTCGTGCGGGTGCTTGTTCGTGCAGGAACTCCTCAAGGGTCGCACCCTCCATTTAGTGGTCTTCTCCTTGGTCTCCTTAGCCTACATAATTTTTTGAAAGCCTGTTTGACTTTCAGAAGCATGACTAGTCATGGAAGAGCCCAGACCAACTGGTTGGTCGCGTCCCAGACTCTGGCTTCCACCCGATCGCGTGGGGATTTAGTCAGTTTACTTTTTGACCTCTGGCGGAAAGGTGCTTCGTTTGAGGTTACTGGGTCTCCTGTTCTAAAAAGCCTTTAGTGGATCAAAACTTTCCAGCGTTCGTGTCCTTGATGCCTGTGGTGCGGATTCCACCCGTTCTATGGTATTTATCTAGACGTACCGCATCGGAGACGAGAATGGGATTAGAGCCAGTGGCCTGTCCCCTCTACGTTTTTAGGGCTGTCGGCAAGGGCAAAACCAGTGACGGTTTTTTCAGACCCACTCTCCCCAGCATGGTTCACCCACCTGCCGCCCACTTTTTATAACCGAAATTTCAGCGTCTGCTTCACCTGTGAACGGCATTCCCGAGATAAGTTAAAGCTACAATTTTTGAAATTTCTCAATAGGCACCATCAAGACAGACATTTGAAATTCAGTTACTCGGGTGTTACTTGTAACCCACGATCCCAAACGCTCGTTTGCTGTCCCGTTAAGTACAACAGGTGTTCCAAGGTGCACCTTTGGTGGCCCTTGCATTTGTACACTGAGTTACCATTTTTCCAGGCCGGGTCAGGTGCTCACGGCCCAGCTGCTACCAGTGAGACACAGAGGAGGTGGTATGTGTGCCCCTTATTTGGCCTCTCCCTCAAATCAGTTCCGTGGATCCAGTCATTTCCCCCTGTGTCTCCATCCCTGGCTTTGGATTGTCTCCAGTGTCTGTTCTAGAAACCCGGTCTACCTGCTCTTGAACGTTCTATTGGGAAATCCAGAGAGCCCAGCAGACAGTCTTCTCCTTCTTCCTGCCAGTGCCCCACCCCCAGGACCACGTGTGTCTGTCTGTGTGTGTGTGTGTCTCTCTCTCTCTCTCTCTCTCTCTCTCTCTCTCTCTCTCGTTTCTGATTGTTAGGTTAAAAGCATGAAGTTGTCTTTCTGTGTTGTAGCCACTCTGGGCTCATAGGGGCTTTGTCTTTGGCTTCTTGGTTTCTTTGGTCTCTGGGAACAAACCTCCTTCAGATTTCGGTCCTCTCTCCTGTCGCCAGACCCCAGTGCAAACCCCAGCTGCAGGATCCCTTTCCAGACAGGCCCTCCTGGGTCTGCCTTCAGCCCCCTCTGTCTCTTCAATGAACACCTTTGCTCCAGCCTAGCCTGTCTGGTGGAAACTGAGCCTCACCCCTGCACAGAACCCCTGCCTGCCTTCCCAGGCCCAGCCCGTTCCTCCTGGAAACCTGAGGGTCTCCGTCCTCCTGAACTTCAATGTCCTGTGGCCACTCCTAGCCACTCTGTCCTCTGGGGTTCCGAGTTGAAGCCAAGGGAAGACAGGGTGGAAGGCAGAATCTGACTCAGGCCGCGTCTTCCCGTCACCCCCACCCCCGCCACGGGATGTTTGTTCGAGATGGAAGCACAGTGCAGAGTATGGCTTTGCTTCTCACCAGCCAGTCTTTGGGACTCCATCCAAATCAGTTGGAATAATGGCCTTTCAAGCTGACTTAGAAGCCAGATTTTAATTTTTCTTTTTAAAGGAACCGTTCTATTTTGATATTGATAATTTGTTCTCCGCTCTTGCCGATGCCTGGTCTCAAACAATCCCAGAATGCTGTTGTGTCAGGGTTAGTATGGAGTAGGGTCTGGTAACAGGGACTGGTCAGAGCTGGGCTGCAACGGCAGTCCATCTTTTCTGATGGACAGTTCCAGTCTTGGTTTCCCCCTCCGTTAAGTTTGCTGGCATAACTGATACATCGCATTTGTGAATCGGACCGTCGGAGTTTCAGTATGTTACATCTAGACACAGCTGGTGTGATTTTTCCCCAGATATTTGTTGGTCAGAGAAGAGGGCTTACTGTCTCTCGGCATCACCAAAGTAACCCAGGAAAGCGTTTTGCGGAAAGCATTTTCTGGGTTTGTAGAAGTGTAATATACCAGAATGGCTCTGCCGATGACATTTTGTCGGAACATCTTATTGTGGGTTATGGTAGAATAAATCACTAAACGCCATCCTCCCCTGTGGCTATGGAGAATGTCATTTGACAAAAGTAGATGTTTCATTTTACTTTATTTTGTTCAAATGTCTTATGCACGTGGAAAAATGGTCCTAATGATTGCATCCGTTGAGCTGTGATTAGTGCCCTCCTCATACCATAACTCAGGAGTGGACTTTCCCCCTTCCTCTGCATGTCAAGAAGAAATGACGTGAACCTCCCTTTGAAGAAACAGCCCTGTTTGACATTGCTTACCTCTAGGATGTCCTCACGAGCAGAGGTAAAAAGTGAGAAGGTGGGTTCGTTGAATGGATACTGGGAAAATAGAGACCAACTGATAATCTGTTAAATATAGGAGTAATTACAAATTCTGGTAATTTTTTAATTAAAAAAATTTTTTTTAATATTTATTTTTCATGTCTTTTGCCCATTTCTTCACGGATTATTTGGGTTTTGGGTGTTGAGTTTGTTTTAAAAAAATTTTTTTTACATTTATTTATTTATTTTTGAGAGACAGAGCACAAGTGGGGGATGGGCACCCCAAGTGTTGACTTTGTTTAATGTTTACTTTTGAGAGAGAGAGAGGGGCAGGCAGAGCACAAGCGGGGGATGGGCAGAGAGAAGGAGACAGAATCCAAAGTGGGCTCCAGGCTCTGAGCTGTCAGCACAGAGCCCGACATGGGGCTCAAACTCATGAACCATGAGATCATGACCTGCACCAAAGTCAGACGCTTAACTGACTGAGCCACCCAGGCGCCCCTACCTTTTTCGGTCTTTAAAGCGTATGTAGTACTTTCTACAGAAACAGCATCGAAGCTGGCCATTTCTAGGCAGTCCACAATCATTTCTAATAAATACCCATAAACAACCCCAAAATGTGGATTTTAAAAGGGGGATTTATAATGTTGCTGTACATTATAATTATATGTTTGGATTGGGCAATTATGCATGTTTCCAGTAATTATGTGATTAGCGATAATTACGTTAGCTGTGTAAATATACAATAGTCAACTAGACTCGACTTTAAACTCCAAAAGCATAAATGAACGTATTACTGCCATGTGCTCATGTAAAGGAAGGGAGCGAAGTCAAGTTGAAGCTTTATGGAAGTTATTGGCAAGGGATAAAAATCCACATTTCCCCTTTATCTGGTGTGGTTTTTAGATAAACTCCTCCCCCGGGGTGCCTCTTGTCAACTAGGGGCTGGGTTCGTAGAATTGCCCACGCTCAGTCAGGCCCTCGCTTTCTGCAGGTGGGAATCGGGTTAAACGTTGTATTTCTCTGTTCTCCTCATCTGTAAGATGCAGACATCAGCTTCTCTCTGAACTTGTCTGTGTGCGGAAAGGGCTCTGACTGCAGCTGGCAGATGTCCTTTAACTCCCTGTGTTTCTAACAGCAGCGTGTCCGGTCCGCTCGTATCCACCTGTGCTTGGCGTATTTGGCCGGTGGCTGGTGTTTCAGCGGCCGCCCCACCCCAGTGGATTTTTGCTCTTGCTCTAGACAGACCCCTGTCTGTGTCCCTGTTGATGGTCAAACTTCCTAAGTGCCCTGGAGCCACCTGGCTTATCTTCCCAACCTACTTGGATTTGAGTGCCTTTCCTTGGGTCACCGCACCCTTAGGAAAGGCTGTCTGCTTTCAGGCTCAGTAAACCCCTCCCAGGAACCAGGGTTCCGATGGACCCAGGTCCAGTCTCCTTCCAACAGAGTAGGTCCAAGGACAGCAGAACAGTCCTGGCTGTGAAGAAGCGGAGAGCTCAGCCCACAGTGCCCCCCACAAATTCGGAGGATGTCCCTGGGCCTGGGTAGGTCCCAACACCGCTCAGTGTCATTACAGGCATTTGGGGGGACGATGGCACCAGAACCCCAGAATATACTTTGGTGCCAGCTTTTTGTGCTGTGACTTCTTTTTCAGGACCTACAGGTGATACGCTGTGAGATGAGACCCTTGTTTCTGATCAACTCATACTCAGTTCACCAAACCACGATGTTAGCAGCATCCTGACGTTAATGGGACTCTTGCCCTAACAAAGCTCAGGGTTTGGGGCATGCTGTCTGCCTCCAGAGAGGCCTCCGGTGCCCCTCTGGGTCCAGGCAAGAACTTGGCTCAGCACCACCAGCCGAGCTGTGAGGTACCGGGAGGGGGCGTCTTCCGGGAACCGATGTGCATGCACCTGGTCACAGTGGTCTCCCTCTTTTGTCTGGTTACTTGCTCCTGGGGGGGGGGGGGGGGGGTGCTGGGCCATCCATGGGCTTGTTTCCCGTGTCCTGCTGGGAGAGATGTGTGTGCCAAGAGAATCCTTCCCATTCACACCCCGGAATGGGTGAAACAGCTTCTCGAAGCAGGGTGGACCGTCGGTCTTTACGCCTGCAAGGTCTTGGCAGCCCATCTTCCGACTGCCCCCGGGCACAGCCGGCTGAGCCAATGCAGAGTGTTGCCAGGCAGCGTCAGATAGCGGGCGGCGGGTCCTCTGCGCTCTTAGCTTGGTGCCTCTGCACGCAGACCCGTGCAGGTGAGCGCCTATGCTTTGGCCTGGGCGTGGGTTCGGAGGTCCTCCCGGTGACCCTGTACGCCTGTCAGCTTTCCCCATCGCACAGGACGTGCCTTGAGGGCAAGGACTGGCTGTCCATGGAGTCCTGTTGTCCTGTACAGTCACACCCATCTGGTCCCTTCACAGCCTATGTGTTGAAGGAACAGGCACATGGGGGAGAAAAGGACATGTCGGAGGGACAGGGCTCCATCACCTTGAGTGAGAAAACCAAGGGCTGTCTCTGCCAATTGATGCATCCCCTGGATTGCTTTGGTAGTGTACTCCCCTTATAGGGTAGATTTCTTTGGATCTGGGGACAAAGAGACCTCGAGTGAACCGAAGAAGTTTCCTGGAGGTGCGGGTTACTTGAGCTGGGCCCTGGTGGACGGACGTGACTGGGGCATCTCAAAGCCAAGAGGAAGGAATTCTGGAATATTGGGAACCCAATCCAGATTAAGTCACATAAAATACAGAGTGCGATGGAGTGAGGGGTGGCAACGTCGAGGTGGGTTAGGGGGTTACCTGAGATGCTAAGATTTTGTGGGATTTTTGCTCTTATCAGAGGTTTTTACAGAGAGGAAAGAAGAAAGTGGTTTTTGTTCTAGCACCTGCTGAAGGCAGATCCTGTGTGGGTCAGCTTTCCTGGTAGATTTTTGTCCTGTGGCTTGCCCAGGCCTGCGTCCCAGCCCGGGGCTCCAGCTCATACTTAGTTTCAAAACATGCCCTAAAAGAGGAATGGACTTTTACCCCCATCACAAGAGGGAGTCAAAGCTAATTTTCATAATACAGCTGTTAGTAAGTTTCATAATCTAGGGACACCCGAGTGGCTCAGTCGGTTGAGAGTCCGACTCTTGATTTTAGCTCAGGTCATGATCTCACCGTTCGTGGGATTGAGCCCAGCCTGCTTGAGATTCTCTCTCTCTCCGCCTCCCCTTCCCTCCCTCAAATAAACTTTTTTTTTAAGAGTTTTATATGGGGCGCCTGGGTGGCTCAGTCGGTTAAGTGTCCGACTTCAACTCAGGTCACGATGTCACAGTCCGTGAGTTCAAGCCCTGCATCAGGCTCTGTGCTGATGGCTCAGAGCCTGGAGCCTGCTTCCGATTCTGTGTCTCCCTCTCCTTGCCCCTCGCCTGCTCTAGCCCTTTCCGTCTCTCTCTCTCTCTCTCAAATAAAATAAAACATTTTAAAAAATTAAACAATGATAAACGGATAAGTCTGGAGTTCCTTGAGGGCTGGGACTGTTTACATGGCAGCTCATCTTGGAAGGGTAGGTTTGGTTATACGGCCCCATTTCAGGTCTGGGGTTTTCTTCCGAGGGCATTCAGTGCTGTGTCAATCCCCTGATGACTGAAATGCTGTCTGGCCATTCTCGTTTTCTCTTTGCATTCATGAGAACGTACATACAGGCAGCCTTGAAACTCTATTTCCTATTTCACCAGTGCACTTGGGTCCCCCGCCCCCTGTGATTGAGATCAGCCAAGGAAGTTATTTTGGTAGGGGCCCTGCGGGAACAGAAGGGACAGAAAACTTTTCTAAAGGCAGGAAGCTGTTTTTAAACATAAATCCTAAAACACTTGACAGAAACAAACAACCAACACAGCCTGTACACATTTAAAAGTAGGAAGCAGGATGTCCTAAGCCCATCTTTGGCCCTGTTTCTTCAGGAAAATAGCGCGTAACCCACCGACCTCTGCCGTGTCCCCCCGGAGATGCCGCCCGTGGAAGGCAGAGGCGTGGGCGCTGCCGTGGCTTCCGTCCTGCGACCCAGCAGGCACAGGGGAGCATCTCTGGGGGCTCCGGTTTCTGCCTTCGCTTGTGGAGCTGCCGTGATCTTGGGGGCCCGAGGGCTGGAGGGGGACCAAGAGATGGAAGGCTGGCCAGAAATGCTCCAAAGCTCGGCCTGGCTGCCTCCTCAGAAGGAGCAAGCATTTATTGCCACCAGGCGGGACACAGCACAGCCGTCTGTGGACAGGCAGTCAGACCCAGTGCCCTTCATGTGAGTCCAAACGTTAGATTGGGTGACTCCGCCTCATGCTTGAGAAACGTGTAATTTATTTGTGAATGAATGTGGGGCTTAGACCCCAGAGCCATACTTTCCTTGTCTTTTCAAGCAGTTTCCTAGGTCACGGTAGTGGTTGGAACACGAGATGCTTATTGGTGATTTGCCCAAGGGCGAGCTGGCTGGTTGTGCCCTCCTTGATTTTCCTCCCTGTCCTTCTGGAACCTTCTAGATCATCTCTGAGCATCTTCTAATCTGTCATACAGGAAAAATGAACAATTGGCTTTGGGGGAGGGTGTTGGCATCTAACCCCCCCCCCCCGCCCCGGGGCTGCCGTTCGGGTTATTCTACGACGTCCGCTCTGGCTTGGGTTCATTTTGTCTGCAAGAGAATTTGGGTTGTTTCTTAACTTTCGGAAGATGGCTTTTCCCTCGGCGCAATTTTCCATAGCGAAACTCTTTGCAGGATTGAAGGGTTAAGTCTGGGGGACTCCTTATCCTCTCAGAAATTGGGCCCATCTTGCTTTATTTCATAAACATGAGCTTTGCAGAAAAGCGGCTCGCTCGAAGAGGCTGCAGCGCACTTGAGAAAAATCTGCCCGCGCGTTTGGGAAAGCGTGAGTCAAGTTACAGGTGTTTTCACCTAACACAGGAAAACATCTGTCCTAATATTTGGCGGCTTGTGGAGCCGGGGCTGCGTGAGTTTGGGTGGCTTCCAAGTGGGATGAGTTGGACGAGGATGGAAAGGAGACCCGGGCCTCCTCATTCCCGTGTGGAGGGGGAGGCGCCCACCCTGGAGCCTCCCCCCTACCCACCGCCCCCCCCAACCCTGCCTCTGGTATTACACTTTGCCCTCCTTCTCAGAAATCTGTTACTGGTTTCATAGGAGCTGTTGGGTGCACATTCTTCTAGACGGTCCTGCTTCAGTCAGAGAACTTGAACCTTAAATGAGGTATTTGTAAGCCCGGGTGAGCAGGTGCGCTCCAGGGGTGATGCGCTCCCCTCCGAAGCGATGTGTCCGTACCAGGAGCGGAGCCTTTCAGGCCAGCACCACACAGTGTTAACGGTTTCTTCGTGACAAGATGGGAAGGAAAGGAAATGGCACGATGGACTGACTAATCCTGAGGCTTGAGGTGGTTTTATACCTTCCACTAACAGAGCGGGGGGGGGGGGGCCCGGCTCCCACAGCAGCCCAGTGCTCCCCACGCTGAGGGGCGGGAACAGCCCAAGTTCAGGAAGTTCCTTTCTGATACTCTAGCACTTAATTTTGTAGGTGACCTCTTCAGTACCTGGGGGTTCTGGAAAATCGTAAGCAAAATGACAGAATTACTGTGCTAACGAGGTTTCCTGTTTCGGGCAGCAGCGGGGCAGAGTGACCCAAGGTCAGCGCAGGGAATTCTGGAAAGCAGAGCGTTTGCTATGCCATGTGATCGCGTCCCACGCCCTGTGGCCCCCCCCCCCCCCCCCCCCCCCCCCCCCCCACCCCCCCAGGACAGGGCCCCCGGCTCCATCCCCAGCGACTGGGATGTGACATAATCATAGCTGCTTCTAGAGTCACTTGGGGCCAGAGCACCTGGAACGGGGCCTGGTGCAGACATTGACCAACGTGGACGTCCTCTAAGAAGGAAACGGTAGGAGGAACGTGACACCAGAGAGGCCTTGTTTCTGGTCACCTCTGCTCTTCCCGTCTTGCCCGGCCAGCCAGTGGAAGTGTTGACAGTGGGGCAGAGTCCCCACCCCTCCCCCTTTCGGCCACAAAACCCAAGACCGGAAGGGGAAGGTGACGAGGTGGATGTGGGCCCGGGCTTCTCGGGGGTGTCTGGCCCGTGTCCTCCGTCAGGCTGAGGTGTGACCGACCTGATAGACGTGCCAGCTTGTGTCCTGTGCTCCGTCTGAGAAGGGTCCCGGGTGTCGCGCCCCAGCCTCTGCAGCCCTGAGCGGTGAGAGCCTGCCCACGGCGGGCCTGCCCAGCTTGCCAGCCCAGCCGTGCCGGGAAGTGATCTGCTGTAACCAGATAGCACTGTTTCCATTTGGTTGTGGGCTCCAGACCGCCTTCCCATCCGTTTGGACGTGTCTTCTAAGCGGACACATCCTGGGGCTGCTGGGGAGGCGTGTAAATACCGTCTTGCGTGTGGCCAGGCCTGTTTCCTCGTTGCCTGCCCAGCCAGGCCTTGGGTACCAACGTGCCAGCAGAGGAATTACTGACCTTGGCACCAGCAGGCTGCTTTTATACGTGGAAACCCTACATTTGGCAGTGTGGCTTGGTAATTTTTTTTTTTTTTTTGTTCCCCCACGCCTCCCAGGAGGGGATCGCGGGGGAAGATTTGGGTCTCCTCCTGCCAGCATATTTTTCCAGATACCTTGAGGCTTTGTTGGTGTTTTGGGGGTCAGAAGTGGTAACAGACTGGGTTCCTGGGCTCCATCCTTGGCGCGGTTTCTCAACAGTCCGCGGGTGGCCACAGAGCGCTCGGGGAACAGCGCTGTTGTAAACAGCCGGTCCGCACGTTTGGTACGCCCGTGTGCACTGGGACACAAGGAGATGGGATAGAGCCCTGCTCCCTTAAACTGCCTCGCATTGCCACGCACCCCCAGTTCAAAGTAGGATTTGCACCTACTTTCCTCTCTCGCGGTACATTTTTGGTATTTCTCATTCCAAAAAATTTTTTTTTTTTTTTTTTTTTTTTTTTTTTAACGACCGGTGTTTTTCGTAAGTGAAAAATCGAATCTGACGTAGACGTGGGTGAAGACAGCAGTCTGGTTTAACGGCTGCAGACGCGCACAGTGTCTCGTCTGTAAAGGTTCTCAACGGCACGCTGCCTTTGCAGCATCATGATCATGAGCTTTTGTTTTTCTGGTGGGTTCGGTGTCATGGGCTCCCGTGGTCGGAGGAGGGGAACCTGTAGCTTGGCTCTGAGTTGTTTCTCTGGGACCCTTCTCTCTCTTTAAAGAAATGGTTGAATGCTCAGAGGTGGGCCGTTCCTTATCGAAATTAAATAACTGTTGTCCTTTGTGTTATTGCGCCTGAAGTCCCTCTGAGCCATGTAAGGATCTTAATCCGTGGGACTATGGAGAAGCCTCCCCAACATCGAAGCTCGCCGAGCCTGCTGGAAGGACGCTTTCCCTGCAAACGGATATGAAGGAAGGCACACCTAAGCTGCAGAAGCTTCCCGGTTTCCTTCCTAATGTCAGGGCTCAGTCGTTGACCTCTGTTGTAGTCTTAAATTTTCTTTTCTTAATGTTTGTTTATTTTTGAGAGAGAGAGACAGCGTGAGCGGGGGAGGGGCAGAGAGAGGGAGAGACACAGAATCCAAAGCAGGCTCCAGGCTGTCAGCACAGAGCCCGGCGCGGGGCTCAAACTCAAGAACCGTGAGATCATAACCTGAGCCAAAGTCAGAGGCTTAACTGACTGAGCCACCCAGGTGCCCTTCTGTTGTAGTCTTTAAGGTGGCAAATTCTAGATCACACACCGCAGGTGTGTGTTTGTTTGTCCCTGGCAGGATGGAGGGTTTGGTGTTTTATGATAATAAGGCAAAGAATGCATGTGGACTTGAGCGGCAGAACTCATGTGATTGGTAACCCCGGAGTCCTCTCAGAGCCAGATTTCACTATCGGCGGGGCATCGGGCTGCAGGCCTGGCCCATTTCTCAGGGCACCTCGTGTTCTAGAATTGTGCATGAGATTGTTTTTTTCCCCTTTTTATCCTGCCTGCCTGTTCACATTTAATTTGTTCTTAGCCGTGTGCAATGGATTAACATTTCATCAGGATGGATTAAGATTGAACTGACATTAAAGCAGTCTTTTCCTATTTTCCTTCTGTCACTTTTAGGCGATCCGAGGCGGGGGGTGTGGGGGTGCTCATCCCAAAAGTGCCCTGGTGAGGACGAAGGAGATAAGCCAGGGCTTCAGTGTGAAAATAATTCCCAGTCGTGGGTCGGGAGGCCTGGCTGGAGCCCTCAGCCCTCCTCCTCCGTCTAATGAGATGTCACATGGAACAAAAGCTTTAGGGGTTTTATTTAGCTCCTAATCCCCGCGCTGAGAGAGCCGAGGTCCATGTGAGCTCGCCCACCGGGAGGAAGGGGGGCCGGCGAGCTGGGCGCAGCCTCATCCCCGGGACTCTGGTGCCGCAGCTGGGGAGTGAGGCGAAGTTACCGTGAGTGTTGTGTTTTGCCTACTAAGGTTTCGGAGGATTAATAATTTAGGCCGTACTTTGAAACAGAAAACCCCCAGTTGGTCTTTCCTGCCGTCCGGGAAGGGTTCGGATGCAGCAGGCCCGCTGTGATGTGTGTCACTGAAGATTCGTAGAGACCGGCCGCCTCCCCTGCCTCGGCCGCCGCCGTCCCTCCTTCCCGATGCCGGTCCCCAGCCGGCAGGTCCCCATCGGCCGATCCCAGAGCTGGGATGCTGCCGGGTGGTACGAAGGCCCCTGGGAGGTGGCCGAGGCCCCGGCGAGGAGCAGCTCCGTGGCGGACGGCGGCACGGCGGGACCGTGGTACGAGCCCCAGGGCGCAGGCGAGCCCTTCCTCTACCGGGAGGCCTTCTTCAACTCTGTGGCTGGCAGCAAGAGCCCCGTCGCCGACTTCGCCTTTTACGACAGCAGACAGGCGCTGATGTCTGGCCGGGGTGCCCTGCTGCCGCGGGATTACTACGGCGACGCGGCCGCCCGGGTGCCCAAGGAGGCTCGCCACCCGCGGGACCCGGGACCCAGCCGGTCGCTGCCTGGTTACGGCGTGACGGGCGGCAGGCTGACGTGGGATCAGGTGCAAGGCCGGGTCCCCGCCCTGCAGGATGCCGGGCACCTGTACCGGGACCCCGCGGGTAAAGGGGTGGCTCAGGGGCAGCGGACGCAGAGCCGGGCCCCGTCGCCCGCGCACTGTGCGGGGGAGCTGCTCGATGGCAGGTTCTCGGCCCAGGCCCCCGCCTACCCCGCCGGCCAGATCTACAACGACGTCGCCGAGAGGCCCGTGGATTCCGCCCTCTCCAGGCAGGCGGCCCCCACCTGCCTGGTCGTGGACCCCAGCACGGCCGCGGCGCCGGACGGCGGCCCGGGGGTGGCCCCGGGAGCCCTGAGCCGAGGCTACGGGCCTGCCCGGGAAAGCGTCTCCGGGCTGGTTTACGAGAACTGCGAGGCGGTCCTGCCATCCTTCCAGGGTCCCGGCGGCAGGAGGAGCGCGCTCCCTGAGTTCCTGGCCCTCCTGCGGGCCGAGGGGGTGGCGGAGGCCACCCTGGTGGCCCTGCTGCAGCAGGGCTTTGACTCTCCGGCCGTCCTGGCCACCATGGAGGACGCGGACATCAAGTGCGTCGCGCCCAACCTGGGCCAGGCCCGCGTGCTGAGCCGCCTGGCCGCCGGCTGCAGGACCGAGATGCACCTGCGGAGGCAGGGCCGGGTGGGCCCCCTCCCCCGGGTGCGCTCCAGCAGCTTCAGCCACCGAAGCGAGCTCCACGGGGACTTGTCTTCTCTGGGCGCTGCGGCCTCGCAGCCCCAGCCCGTGGGTCCCCTGCAGGCGGCATCCCCCCGAGCAGGAGACCCGGCCCGCCGCCCCTCCAGCGCGCCATCATCCCAGCACCTCCTAGAGACGGCGGCCGCCTACTCTGCCCCCGGGGTGGGCGCCCAAGCGCCCCCCTTCCCCTCCAACTCTGGGTACGGCTCACCCACCCCCTGCGCCCTGACAGCACGGCCGGGCCCCACGTGCCCCCCACAGGCCGGGGTGGCCTTAACTTACCCGGGCCCGGCCCCTCCCCTTCACCCAGGCCCCAGAACGGCCTACTCCACGGCATACACAGTGCCCATGGAGCTGCTCAAGAGGGAACGCGCTGGGGCCGCGTCTCCCCTGCCCAGCCCCCATGGCAGCCCCCAGCTCTTGCGGAAGCCCGGTGTCCCCGTGGAACCGTCCACCCTGCCGCCAGCCGGCCAGAGCCTCCACACGCCTCACTCGCCCTACCAGAAGGTGGCCCGGCGGACGGGCGCCCCCATCATCGTCTCCACCATGCTGGCTCCGGAACCAAGTAACGAACCCGCCCCGGCCCTTCCTCGTGGGACGGTGAGGGGATGGTGCGGGCAGAGGTCGAGCACAGGACGGTGGGGCCTCACGCTCTTACTGCTCTCTTGCCACGCCCGGAGAGACCAGCCCCTGCGCCCTCGTGCCCGCACACACTCCCGGGCGAGGCGCCACAGGTTCGCTTGGGTGACTCGGGTTTGCCTTCAGGCGGACCCCCTGGGACAGCACCCTCCTGTTTCTCTAGTTCAGCTCAGGTTGCTTAGGGAACTTGCCTTTATGGTGATGACCCACAGCGGTGTATCTGGGAGAGAAACCCAGGCTTCATTCAGGACAGAATGAAACCGTTGGCCCATGGGAGGGGGGTGTGTGTGACATTTTCTCCAGTTCACCTTCAGCGGCTTTGGAGAAGGCAGGGGTGTTTATCCAGTGCCTCCTGTAAATCGTTGATCATTCATTTGCCATTCGAAGTATGTTCTAGCATGGAACCCCGCCCCCCCCAGCCCTGACGTGTCTCTATACAGCGTCAGAGGTGGGACTGTCACCCACCATAGAGCTAAAATCTGGCGTGCTGCCAGACTTGTGTGTTAAAGCGAGATGACGAACAAAATCCCTTAGAACTCCCTGTTTCAAAAACAGACTTAATCTCGTTGGGATACAGTTGGTTGGGAATTCTGTTGACTTGTAGGGAACGATATATTTTCAAGTTGAGGAATGAGAGAACCGTCCTAGGTGGTTGTCTTCAAAGCAGGAGACAAGTATAATTTATTACATGTGTTTCCTTGGGCATTGTGGGTAAGAATCCGGGTGGACGTCCCCCGAACAACGCTTTACTTTGAACTGTAAAATCCTTGCTGCTAATTCAAGCTGTACATCCGTTTTCTTTCTTCCTTCTTGCCTCCCCAGTTTGGAAAACTAAACCCCTTTTAAATGAATTTTTGTTTTCTGAATAACTAGAATGCTCGGGTGGAGGGACTTGTGTGGAAATAGGATGTGCCTTTTTGGAAATAACCCCCTCGAGAGCTGTGGGAGCCTGATCTTGAAACCCTGAGGTAGCTCGTCTATCTTGTGCGCGGAGCTGGTGACCTAGTGGCTACCAGGGGACTGAAATGGCTACTTTGCTTTTTCGGATCCACCCGCATTCGCAGTGTCTTTCTTCTTTCCGAAAGGGGACTGAGCAATTGGAGTTTTCTGTTGTCTCGCACCGTAGATTCTGGTTTTGTCTTGTGTGTGGGGTTTTTTGTTTGTTTGTTTGTTTGTTTTAAGTTTGATCATACAATGTATTTGACTTACGGTTTTGTTTTTTTTTTAAGATCAGTGTACAACGGGAGGGAAGTCAGATGCACACACCAAGAGCTTGTGCACCTCCTCCTTCCCAAACATTCTTTCTTTGCAACCAACTAATTTGCATGGCGATGACATTTGTTGCTCCGGTAATTTCATCTGATAATGGCCGGGCTTGCAAAGCGGATCTGAAAACATATTCCTTAATTATGTGTTGCTAAGCAACGAGAGGGTTTGGTCATAATCACAGAAAGATTATCTCCTCATTGAAGTCCTGGAAAGGTTTTGCTGAAGGAGGACCTGTAAAACTGCCTTATTTTCTCCTTTTTTTTTTTTTTTTTTTTTTCCCCTGTTAGTTTTGCACCGCCTTCTCGAGAAAACATTCCCCATTATTTGGGTCCGGGGTAAGGGATATTATTTAAGTTGTTTGGAGTCTGATTGTTAACACACTGCTTTGCAGACCAAAGGATATTGATTTTTGTTTCATTTGTGTGGCAGTGAGCCAGTGCCAAGGAAGCCTAAAGTAGGAAGTCTGCCAGCAAATAAATTTCTCTGTCGGATGATCTAGCCCGTAGCAGCCGTTTTCCTCCGCGTCCCTTCTCGTACATGCAGTGTGTCTTTATAACCGCCCCCCCCCCCCGGCCCTGAAAGCGGCGTGTCGGGGACCCGGGGGTAGGAGCTCGCAGCCTGCAGAAGTGGCATTTGGGGTGGCAGGCTTCATAGAATCGATAGCCGGCTTTCGATCGGTTGGAACCTACAGCCGAGCTCCCGGCAGCCCTTTCCCCCCCGCGAGGGGAACGTTTACGTTGAAGGGAAGCAGCACAGACCTCAAGCCTGGAAACCCGAAGCCCCCGCGGGGCGGTCCCCGCTTGCCTGCTGAGCTGGGCGATGGCCATCTTCGAATCTAGCTCTGGCCGCCGTGGTCACTTGCGACACGGCCAGCAGGAGTAGTAAAGCTTCTTCGTCTTGGTCTTCACCTAACTCCAAAGGTTTCCGGGTGATCTGGAGGAGCAGGGAAGGCCAGGAAGGGGGACTGTGTTCTCTCTCTTTGGAGAGGGAATCTGTAGGTTTCCAGTGGGTTGCATGTTAGGGCTTCAGTGCCTGGTTTCCTTTTTATGGGCTTTGGATGTGGGGACACCTACTTGCTTTTCTTAGTCCATGAATTACCTGCTTCATCTCGGCCGTCTTTGTGGGTATAAATACCAGGCTGCTTGCTAGTCCGTGGCAGTTCAGGGTGACCGGACGAGGAGGGACCCCCGTGCAGCCCGCCATTCCCACGTGACCCGGGATTAGGGAGCTTGCACATCAGACCTGCGTGAGCGTCGGCCCCCGGTGCACCTGCTGTGGCTCACGCGCTGACCTGGTTGACTGTGTGGCACAAGCTGCGGAACCTTCCGGCAGTGGCTGCAACCCGGCGGTGCCCCCTCCCCCACATCACGTGGTGTCGATTGAGCCCTTTCTGTGACAGTGCAGCAGGGCGCCTCCTGTAAACAGCGGCACTGCAGCCATCTTCGGAATCTGTCTTCCCCGGACACGACAGAGCACACAGCCTGCGGAGGGCTCGCCCAGAGCACGCCCAGCGCTCGTGGTTGCAGATGAGAAATGCAGCAGGGCTCGCTCTTTCTGGGGCTTGTCTGTTTCCTTCCAGGCTTTTTTCTGCATGCAGCTGGATTCATTAAGCATTGTGACCCCCAGCTGGTTGCAGGGGCCACTGCCCCGAGGACCTTTCAGGATACATCCAAGGTCCGTTTCCACTGGGGCTGTGGGGAGATGGGTGGTTGTCCCCACATTCTCCGCCATCAGAGCTGGTCACGCGTGTGGTGTTGTTGGATGTGGCACTGACGTGTGTGCACCTGGCCTGCTGGGTAGGAAGCTGGGGACCCCCCCCCCCCCCCCCCCACCCGGAGAAAACCCCAGTCTCAACAGAATCAGAGGATCGGGCCACGCACACCTGGTGATTCCTTCCCGGTCCTTGGTTTTTGTGGAGGGGCCCTGGGCATATGAAGGTCTGTGCTGACAGGTGGGCAGGGAGGCGATTCCCTGGTCTTGAGGGTGAGGACTCTCAAACCATCGGGCTGGAGGGAGGTCACCGTGAGGCCCCAAAGGCACCCAGTGCCAGCCATTCACACCATTCCCTACCCCAGGTTAGAGCCAGCCTGGGAGGGGCGGGATGGGGATCTGGGGGCTGTGACCCTGAGCTGACCCGGCAGGACAGCAGGCTGACACCATCCCTTCTGCTGAATAGCATTACTTTGGCAAGATCTTGCCATTTGACTAAAGAGATGTGTGAGGGAAGCAGGGAGACCCTCAACACTCCTGAACACAGACCGTGGACCAAGTAAGGCAGGTTGTGAGCTTTGCACTTGGGCACGGTTCTTCAGCACTGACCGTGCCCCTGCTGTGTGCTGAGCCCCAAGTCAGATGTTTTGACGCTCACAATCGCGTAAGACCCAAGCGTGGTCCTCAGATGTTCCACAGCCTGGGGTGTTGTCAGGGGTGGGGCGTGCTGCCATGTGAAACCAGGGGGCCACGCGGGGGCCTTCTGGGAGCCCGATGTGGCTGGGAACACTTGTCTATGGACATGGTGTGCACTGGAGGGAAAGGCTGAGGGCACAGTACGAACCCTAGGACAGCCATCAAATGCAGACCTTGCAGGGAGGTCGAGGGAGAGCACATGAGCCAGCGTGAGGGAGCAAAGACCTGTGTGCAGGAGTCACAGCCTGCAAGGGCTCTTAGAGTCCGGGCTGTTGTTTTGTGACCCCCGTCTGGGGCAACTCTGGGACTTGTTTTCTTACAGAGTGGTCTGTACCTCGGTGGCCAAGAAATTTCTAGCAGGAAGGAGACTTGTGTGAGGCCACTCAGCCAGTTCTCGTCTCTGTTTCTGGCCAGGACCCTCTTTTCTACGGTTGCCTCCCTTACAAATCAAGCTCGGGAAGGAGCCGTGCACTGCAGAGGTGCTGACAGCTCAGCCTTCCCGAGTGAGGAAAACCCCTAAAATGCGTTCCTGTGCCCATAAAAGTGGCAGCTTTTGTCCGTCTTTCAGGCTGGCCCCTGTGCACATTTAGGAGTCAAATGTGGCTCTTTGGTTCCTTGTTCTCCAAATTCAAGGTGCCCCCTCCCTCTGTGGTCACTTGCTCCTGGCCTCTGCATTCGAGGCCTAGATGCAGCCGTTCCCTCTTGGAGACCCCACCATTCCCACCCCTGTTGGAGCTCACCTGGGCTGATGGGTCATTCCCGGTCATCACTGTTGACTGTTTGCCCAGAGTGGGAATGATCATCTCCTGTCAGCGCCCAGAAGAATCTGGATCTCGGTCATTTTCTCCTTTTCGGACTAAACTCAGAACCTGAACTCGATACCACCTTTTTTGTTCCTGCAGCTGATCTTACTGGGCAGAGTCTGAATTTCTCAGTTCTTTTTTTTTTTTTTTTTTAATTTTTTTTTTAACGTTTATTTATTTTTGAGACAGAGAGAGACAGAGCATGAACGGGGGAGGGGCAGAGAGAGAGGGAGACACAGAATCGCAAGCAGGCTCTAGGCTCTGAACCATCAGCCCAGAGCCCGACGCGGGGCTCGAACTCATGGACCGTGAGATCGTGACCTGAGCTGAAGTCGGCCGCTTAACCGACTGAGCCACCCAGGCGCCCCTGAATTTCTCAGTTCTTACTGAGCTCCTAGAAAACCCACGTACCCTGCAGCCCAGGAACATAGCAAGGTGGTTGAATGCATGGCTGGGACGTCTATAGCGTGCTGTGTGTCTTTCGGTAAGCGTATGGAGTTCTCGGTTTCTTTGTCCATGTCTGCCACACGAGGGTAGGAACCGAACCTGCCTTGTGGGCATGTGTGCACGCAGCGAGCATAGGAAGAAGTGACTTGAGTGTTGAGGTCCTCAAACCTGTGTGGCCTTGGCCAGAGACTGGGCCTGCTTCGGGAATGGTGCCTTTCTCGTCATTATGTCCTGTTCACTTCTGAGGCTGGAGGCAGGACTCTGGGCTGAGGGGCACTGGGGGCTCAGAGGCCAGGCTAGAGTCATTAGAGCTTAACGGGCCTTTCCCAAATCTGGGTGTCTGGGAATTTCTATGAACTTAATTCTTGCGCAGCTCACCCTCCAACGTTGCGTGGCTAACTGCATCCCCCTCTGCACAGATGCGTGTCGGCGATCATACAGGGAGTGTGGCCTGGGTACTTGGGTTTGAACGCCAGTCCTCTGCCTAACGGCAAGGAAGTCCCCACCCCTCTGTGTAACGGGGGCTTCTGGACCTCCCCGGGACACTGGCCACCTCTGCCTGAGCTCCTGTCGCCACACCCTCTCCGGCGTGACCCCAGCGGGCCCGAAGTCTCCCGGCACGGGTTGGCTGTGCCTTATCTCTAGATGGCCATTCTGTCTTCCTGTTTTAGAAAGAGTGGGGCAGACTCCGCTTCGGCTTCCAAAGAATAGTTTTGTGTCTCAGTATCTCTTCCTATCTTCAGACTCCTCCAGGGGTGACTACCTCTCAAATCTTTCAAAGAGGCAGCGGTCCCAACCACACAGCCAAATTTCCCTGGAAGATTTGCAGAGTTAGGGACACAAGGGGCTGAGCCAAATCCACAGTCGGGGTGAGCATTGGTGCAATTATCTGCCCAAGCAAGGAAAGGAGAAGCTGATTGAGCCCTTCACCATGCTACTTTCTTTCTCCTCCCCCCCCCCCCTTAAAGTTTATTTATTTTGAGAGAGACAGAATACGAGCAGGGGAGGGGCAGAGAGAGAGAGAGAATGAGAATCCCAAGCAGGCTCCACGCTGTCAGCCCAGAGCTCAGTGTAGGGCTTGAACTCACGAATCCATGAGATCATGACCTGAGCCAAAATCAAGAGTTGGACACAACCGACTGAGCCACCCAGGCTCCCCGACCATCAACTTTCTCACGTGACCTTTTCTTTATTCTCTTAACTGCACATATATGACGGCCAGACGTGTTATGTTGTGCAAGTTTAAGGTGTTACTTTGATACGTTTATATATGGCAATATGATTGCTGATACGGTGGTGGTATGATACAGTGTCGTCTAAATTCATCGTACTGTGCGTTAGATCTCTACGGATAACACTTTTTTGCAAGTTTGCATCGTGAAACGCTATCACTCTTGTCCCTACGCTCTGGCCACCCCTTGGTAGCCACCATTTTACTTTCTGGGTTTTTCAGGTTTAACCTTCCTAGATTCCACTGAGATCTGAGGTTACACATACTTGCCTTCCTCCGTCTGACTTCTCCGGCGTAGTATCACGTGCTCAGGGGCCGCCCGTGTTGTCGCAAATGGGAGAATATTCCCCCTTTCTCGTGGCTGAGTCATATTGTGCACACGGAGCACATCTTTTTTTATCCGTTCGTCTGTGGAGGAGCATTTAGGTTGTTTCCACATCTTCACCGTTGAGAATAATGCTTTGATGAACATGAGAGCGCATACATGTGAAAATTCTGTTTTCCTGCCCTTTGCACATATACCCCAAAGTGGAATGGTTGGATCATATAACGGATCTATTTTTAATTTTTTGAAGAACGTCCATACTGGTTTCCACGGTGGTCGGACCAGTTTACATTCCCACTAACGGCGAACCTGGTTTCCTTTTTACCACCCCGTCACCAGCACCCTTTGTCTCTTGTCTCCTTGTTGGTAGCCATTCCGCCAGGTGTGAATTGACATCTTGTGATTCGGGGTTGCAACTCCCCAATGATTAGTGATGTGGAGCGTCTTTTCACGTGTCTGTTTGCCATTTTGGTCTCGCACGTGATCGGTGCTCTACCGTGGGGCTCTCCGGGTTCCATTTGACCTCACTGACCCCAGGGCTTGACATGGGTCTTCCCATGGACCCGGGGCCCAGGAAGCAGACGGGAAGTCCTCACTGGCTTTTGGTATCATATTTGTGCCTTGCAAATACTTTCTGCCTTTCTATGGCTGTCTTTTCATGTTCTTGATACTGACCTTGAAACACAAATGTTTTTCCATTTGATGAAGTCCAGTTTGTTTCCTTTGCTTGCTTTGTGCTTTGGTATTAATCCAAGGTCATGAAGATTTATGCCTATATTTTCTGTCTAAGGGTTTGACAGCATTACTTCTTCCATCTAGAAGAGCCAAGTTTGAACCATTTTGAGTGCAAATGTGTGCACGAGTGTGAAGTAGGCGTCCAGCCACCTTCATTCTACCGCCTGTGGGTATCTAGGTGTTCAGTTCTGTTTGTATTTGCTTTCAGAGGAGCAGAGCTAACCTGAGGGGGCCCAGGGCCAGGGCAGCAGGGGAACCACACCCTAGATGTATTGCATTTGGTGATTAATCTTCCAAAGAAGATTGACTTTTTTTTTTTTTTTTTTTTTTTTGGTGTTTATTTATTATTGAGAGACAGAGCATGAGCATGGGAGGGACAGAGAGAGAGGGAGACACCGAATCTGAAACGGGCCCCAGGCTCCAAGCTGTCAACACAGAGCCCGCCGCGGGGCTCGAGCTCACAGACCGTGAGATCGTGTCCTGAGCCGAAGTCGGACGCTTAACCGACCGAGCCACCCAGGCGCCCCAGTTGACATTTTTTTAAAAAGAGAAAACCGGCACGTGTTAGAAGATTTTCAGGCATTTGGAACCAATTTCTTGTCGCCAAGATTATACGAGTCAAGAATTCTAAAGCTCTTTCACAGGAGCCTTGCTAGTACATAGGAGCTTGGGGTTTGGTTTTGTTTTTTAGGTTTCTGAAAAAGAAATAATGCTTGGAGCCCATAACTAACTAGCCCATGTTGGCGATACGGAGCCTGAATGTGATTAAACATGCTGCTGTTGGGTGTTTTCCCCACTCGGAGGCTGGCTGACACAAAGAACTTTCTAGTTGTTTTTCATGTAAAGGGAAAAAACAGTCTGTTCACTTGTACTTACCCCCTCCACTGCTCAAGGAACAGGAAGGTACACGGCAGTTAAATTTAGCCAAATAGCGAGCGGTACGCGTGTATGAATAAAACAACTTTTTGCCAAATTGTTAGGGGAGCATAAAATCAAACCTGTAAATGCCCGTCCCCGCTGAGAAGGTGGGCGGCTCTGGGGACATGTTCTCCTGAGAGCCGTTGAGAATTGGTCCCAGGAAGGTTTTGCCAAATGTGAGCGGAACAACTTGTTGTTTAAACAAGATCGCTGCGGGAGGAAGCATCCCGGTGTGCTGAGTTTGTACGAAGCGATGAGGGCTCTGAGCAGGAACTCTGACTTCGGGGTCCCCATCCCAGGTAGCCGAGGTGCTGGTGGGGCCGAGGGGGAGTGAGTGCTCCCAACAGGAACCACGCGAAAGCAGGGTAGGGGGTGAATCAGCCCAGGAAATGGTGGGAATGGTCACCATTCTGGAACATTTGACAAGGATTATTCCATCTGAAGTCCTGAGAAACTGGGTGATTCCCCGTGAAGATGACGAATCTTGAGGCTCAGGGAGTTCGTGCTTTCGCCCAGGTCACACCGCAGGGCTGGGACGTGAAGCCAGCCTGTCTGACTCCAAGCCTGTGACTGGTGTCTGTGCCACGATGAGCCACCAAGCTCAGTGCGACAGTCAAGTGGCATAAAGCCGGGAAGGAGAAACCAGCCTAGGCCGGAGGCTGAGGTCTATGTTAGCGAGAAGAACAGGGTCAAGGGGGTGACTCTGGAGGAGTCCCATGGTGCTCTGAGGCTCATTTCCTCAAATATGACATGGGGGTGATGGGCTCCCCTCGTCCCCAGAGACCTGAGGACTATGTCACACCACACGCTGGCCCAGGCTTTGCTCATGGCCAAGCTTGGTGCACGTACAGCTCCCTGGGTGCCTTCTGGGTACATTCCTGTCCCCACCTGGGGCCCTGCAAGCTGCATGGGGGCCCTGCCGCTGTGCCCCAGAGCCAAGAGCCTTTCCTCTGTGCTGTGCTGCCTTTTGGGAGCACCAAGGAAATTAACTCTTCTGTGTGCTCCAGTGGAGGGCGCACGTCCCTTTGTCCTAAGAGGATGTAAGCCTAGCAAAGGGGAGGGCTCTAACACACGAGGGAAGAATCGAGTAGGTGGTGGAAAAAGAAAACACAGAAGACAAAAATGAAGCTGGATGATGAGGCCAGAACACAGAGAGCTTTCGCTGCGGTCTTGTGCCCAAAGACAGGTGGGAATTTCACTCCAGGCTTCCTAGTAACCCTAGTAAAGAGGGAAATGAGATCCCTTAAAAATCCACATCGTGCACTGGAGGGAACCACTGAGCCCCATCGCTCAGAAGCAGCTTTCTCTGAGCGATCCCAAGGCATCTCCTGCCCTTGACCACCCGTCCAAAGAATCTGCACGAGCCAGGTTTGCAGTTTGCCTCCGTGTGTTACCTCCCCATGATGGCCCAACCTTCCCCGTTCCGTCCAGGGGCTCCCTGACTTCTGACCACTTCCTGCGATGCTGTCTTCTAATTTTTATAAAACATTGGTTAAGATTTTCACTGGACCTCCTCCAGGCGCGATTGCTAAGCCCACCACGTGCAGGTTTGGGGTCTGGGTGAGCTGTTCCTGCAGCTGGCGTCTGATTTCCTCTCCAGGGTGTCTGCCTCTTCCTCCGGCCAGCCCTTCAGGAGGCATCGCCGAGGCCCAAGGGAGGTAGCGATTTTCCTCCGTTGTTGAAGGGGGCTGTGCCTTGGAGAGGCGAACGCTGTCCCCAGGCGCACGGCATGGGCCCGGCCACCCCCCTCCATCTACGGTGCTTAAAGCTGACCTCTCAACCTGCCCCACTTCCCCACTGGGGATTTCTCTATGAGCTGCTTTTCATTTGATGGAATAAATATGACTTTGTGATGGGTTCTAGTGTTTTCCTGTGAACTGGGCTTCGAGCCTGGAACGCTTTGGGAGTCATTAGATTTTAAGAAAAAAAGTTACAGAGGAGAAGAGCAGGGAGGGGACATCACACCAGCTGCCGTGCTTGGGAAAATCAGCTTCCCGGCCACTCTGGGGCCCGAGGGCAGCACGTTTGGCTGCTGGCCCACCGGATAGCAAGCCTGTTAAAGGGTCTTTAGAATCTCTTTCCTCTTTGGTTTTAGGGATACATGAAAAAACCGAGTTAGCTGAAAGCCTTGGGCTTCTTCCCTCTCCCGTCCTGGCCCTGGTGGCTGTTGTAACTAAGAAACAGGGCACTATTTTGTTTTTGCGGGCACTGGGCCTGGGCAGTATATGGGCAGAAGAATAAGCCTGGGTCTCCCGGGCTCTTCCAGGGGCCTTCAGGAAGAAAGCATGTTGTCTGTTCCCTGGGCACGGGGAGAGGGGGCGCCAAAGGAGTCAGTCCATCTTATTCCAGGAGAGGACCCAGTGGCTGATGTGGTGACCAGGAAAGACCAGGGTGCCGGGCACGCACGGGCAGCCCAAGGACCTTGGTGAGACAAGCCTGTAGGGGCAGGGTCGTTCGCAGCTGCTCCCGGGTCACAGGTCACCTGAGCACCTGGCTTGCTGTCCTTTGGAAGGAAAGGCCCTTCTGGGCCCCAAAGAGAGTGGGGGTCTGTCCTCAGCCTGGTCGGGCACCCCCCCCCCCCCCCCCGCTCCAGGAGCTTCCTTGACTTTGCTGTGTCCCCTAGACTGCCACAGCCCCCTTCTGAGTGCGAGGGCCCTCAAGTGCTCCCGTGGAGAGAGGTTGGGGTAGGCGAGTCCCTGCGGTCGGTGGGTTGACTGCGGCCCCCTGGGGCTCCCGCAGAGTCCTGTCAGCCCTGCGTGAGCCAGGGACACTCCAGCAGCACACAGGCCGCAAGTGGGCGTGCAAAGCCTGCCTCTGCCAGACTCTTCTGGCAACTGCCGCTTCTTTTCTCATCTTTATTTCATTTTATTTTTCTCAAACATCTCCTTCTGTTGTTGCCATGGGCACATTTTTAGCACTTGAGACATACTCCGATGGAACAGCCCGGTGGCCTCTGCTGGTGCCCCCCCCCCCCCCCCCCCCCCCCCCCCTGGGCAGGTAGAGCCTTTCTGGAAGTCCTGGAGGGACAGCCCATCCCTCCGCAGCCGTGGGCCAGGGGGAGACCAGCAGGGTCTGCGCCCCCCCGTTCCCCCCTCCCCAGGGCTGGAGCGGGGTGCACGGACGAGGCCTGGGAGCCAGGCCCGCGTCCCACGGCCCCGTAGCACGGTGTCCGCGCGTTCCGGGCAGACAGGTGCACGGTTTTGCGCGTCCGGCCACTCGGGAAAGGCCCTACGGTGGCGACGAGCCGTCGTCGTCCTTGCTCGGAGCCCTTGGGGTTCCTGCGGATGTTTGCTCCCCGACGAACACCGGCAGCTGCTCTCCCGTGTGGGACGCGGCTCTCACGGTGGCGAAGTGCAGTCCCTGGGGAAGCAGTGACCTTGGCGGTGTGTTGGTCAGACACCTGTGTGGATGGTTTCCCACGTGGCTGGCGTGTTACGTCCGGCACCGTCTACGGGCTAAATGATAAACGGACTCCAGCCCAGTAACAGGAGGGGAGTAAGGTTTTCTCCGGGGCAGCACCTCCGGGCCGTGAACAAGCCTCGTTAGCTTGCCCAGAGCTTCTGTCGAAGGCTGTGGAACACGTTTCTTCCCCCACCCCCACCCCCACCCCCACCCCCACCCCAGGCTAATTGAAAGCCCAAGGAAACAGACATATGGTAACTGGTAAATACCCTACACACTCTGAGTATTTTCTAGGAAAAAATACTTGGTGTGGGGAGCTCTGGGTGGCGAATACTCGCTTTTCTTACCTCTGTCCTCTTTCCACGAGGCCTGATGGCTTGACCATTTATTTCTGCAGTTAACGTTTACAAGGGACTGAACTGTGTCATGCTCCCCCCGCTCCCCTGCCAGCACTGGTCGAAGCTCAGTCCTCTGAGCTCATCCCTTCCCCGAGGCCTCGGGGAACTGTTTCCTCCTTCCAAGCCTGCACATCCCGAACCCCAGAGCCTCCCCCCGGAGCCTCAGCGAGCCCGCCTGACCAGGGGCTGCCATCACAGGTTGCTTCCTGTAAGCATGGTCTGGCAAGGCGTCGGTCCATGGCGTCCTTGGGTTAATGCTTTTAGGGGCAGAGGTCGAGAGCCAAGCTGGCATTTGCCAGACCGGGTTTCTTATCCGCCGGGCCCATGGGTGCATGTTGGTTCTTAGGGCACTTCGAGGAATGACCTCGTGTCCCTGAGAGTGGCTTGGGGAATGGGACCACCCGCTCTTCAGTTTGCTCAACATTCTGTGGTGTTCTGGGACTTGGTCTGGATACATCTTTTCAGTCTCCGTCGTTCTCGGGGCTCCAGGGGCCACCAGCAGACCAGAGGGACTTGGGTGGGCCCTGGGCGAGGTCCCAGCTTGGAGGGTACCACAGAGGGGGAGGGGTTGACTTCTTTTGGTGCCTCAAGATCACGTTGGATGACAATTAACCACCCTGAGATTCGTCTCTTGGGCCCCCAAATCCAGAGCAACCCCACAGGGAAGGGTCCATCCCTGCTATGAGAAACCCCAGGATTCTTGATTGACAGGTAGCCAGTGCTGCCCGGGAGAGGGGAACCTGAAGGCCCACCTTCTCCCCTAAGCTGTTGGGGTCACCTGTCATCAGGCGAGTTGGGTCCCAGGCCCAAGGCATGCTGGGAAACTGGAAGGTGAATTGTGACCTCGCCCAGATGGGAAGCCAGTGGGTCCTTGAACCTGGGGGTGGGTTGGTCCTGAGCCGAGTGTCTGCTGCCCTTGGACCCAGATTACATCCCTCCAGCCCGTCCTCCCTCCTTCCGCGCTCCAGGACCACCCACGTGAGACTGGCCTTTGGGGAAATCCAGAACATGAATCACGTTTTACCACAAATAGAAGCAGAACCTTGCATCCTTGGCTGTGGAAATGTGCCCCGCACCCGCGTGCTTGGTTTTCTGTCTTGTCCCCGTGGCCCTGAGCTGGTCGAAGCTCATCCCCCCCCTGCCTCAGGAGCTCCTTCAGGGCAAAGGGATTCACCAGAAACCTGAGACCCCCTGGCGACTGGTGAGGGTGACACGGCTCACACCCTCAAAGCCAGGAGCCACTCTGGAAAGGATGCATCGAGCGCGGCAGGGCTGGGGGCACCTGTGCGTGCGAGTGTCCACGGGAATGATTTCAAGCAAGCAATAAATGGCTCTTGGTTTTGCTCTTAAGCTCTGTGGGAAAAAGGAAAAGTTGCTGTCACTTTTCTCTGTTCAAGGTCCCCGGTGTGGTGTGGACATTCTGTACAGTTCAGGCGGCTGGGACAGTTTCCCTGGGTTGCTCTAAGGAACCAGTTAAAGCGACAACAAATGCTTGTCTTTCTGGAGGTACAGAAGTTCTACGTTGTTTTTGGGGTTTTTTTACTGGATGATGTGGTTCCCGCAAATATAGACACCTGCTTCTCTATTCTGGCAGTCCCCACACACAGGAGCACACACGCACACTGGGCTAGCTGCAGTCGCCCCGCAAGCCTTGGGTGGGGAGGGGGCGGTGGCTCAGGCTCCTGGGAACCTGAGAGCCACCCGCGTGGCCGGCTTTCTGTCCACCTGTTACCTGAGCTACAAAAGGAGGTGGCCTGCAGGCACCTCCCTGGGAGGGCCGTGACTCATTAAGACCCATGTTTTATTTAAGAAGCTAATCTCCTTATCCTGTGGCCATCTGAACCTCCAGCTGACTGCGGACAACATTAAAATCAGAGCTGAGGAGTGGCTTAAAACCAGGCGCCCCCGTGGGACACAGCCAGCCCTCTGGGGAGTCAGTCCCCTTCTGCGTGTTACCGCCAACAGCCCGGCCCCTGGGTGCTCGGAGGGCCTGGCGAGGCCAGGTTTTCCCACCCTTGTGTTATTTTCCTAACAGCTTCACTGAGAGAGCACTCAGGCCTATACCCGTCACCAGTAACGTGCAAGGCAGTGGTTTTTAGTAGGTCCACAGCTCAGGGGAAGAACGTGGCTCTGGGAGACCCAGCTGCCTCTAAGTCGCTGGTGCTCCCAGGCCAAGGAGAGCGTGGGCTGCGTGCGCGGTGTCTGTGCTGAGCCTTCCTCTTGCCTGGTTGTGTCACGCATCCCTGGAGAGAGTTGGGCCAACGGCCAGAGTGGCTGAGGGTCTACACAGGGATGGATGGCATGGCCCTTGCCGCTCTCTTAGCTTGCAAAGGACTTCGCTCCTTTCCGGCCCCCTGCGCCAGATCTGAGCCAGGCCGGTTTCTATCTTGCTCTTTACTCCTGCTGTCTCTCCGGCACCTGGCCTGGGGCTGGCCCTTCGTCAGGGTCGAGTTGAATAAATTTCTGCCAGGCCAGGCTCTCGATGCTGGCCCCTTGGACCTGTCGCCGTCCCGGGTCTCGGTGCTGGTGGAGTAAAGGGTTGAACTCCATTCCAGACAAGAAGAGCGACCTCTCACACGAGGCTCCTAAGGCCCCGACCGTAAGGCTTAGCATCAGGTAGGAGTTCTAGGATGTTCCAGGTAAGAAGTCCAAGAGCTGGGGGCTCATCCAGAAAGTGGGAAGACGGGAAAGTGGTTTCAAAAGGCCACACGCCAGGGTCTCAGCCTCCCTCGGCCAGGCCCTCACACAGGGACGCCGGTGACTGAGCCGTCCACACCTCACCGTAATTGGGGCGCCCCCCCCCCCCCCCTGCACAAACCCAGCCCCCAGGGGAGCTCTTGCTTCTGGGTTTGAAAAGAACCCGGACTGGATCTGTCTTGGCGAGGCCTGGGGACAATGGGGACAAGCTTCCAGGGGTTTCTGCAACATGGGCATGGGTCATACCATGGGCTCCGACCCCACCGCCAGCCCCCACCCCCCAGGCCTTGCCTTCCTGAGTGCATTGGCCCGCTATGCCACCTAGCAGATGACTCCGGGCCCCTTGTCAGCGGGGCCAACGGGGCCTTGCGCTCAGCGGTCCTTCCTCCCAGGTGCCTCGCACCATGGGGGGTGCACATTCCTGTGTGAATGTGGAAGGCACCACGCCCACCCCTGTGGGGACTCGCCTTGGAAGTGATGCCACATCACTCCTGCCACCCGATGTCCAGAGCAAAGCACGAGGCCAGCCCATTTCCAGGGGTGAGGAGGTGCCCTCCCCCCTCGGGGGCTGGGGTGGGGTGCAGCAGCAAAGTCTCGTCGGGAAGGGGCTTTGATCACCACAGGAGGCAGGTGTCCCGAGCGGTCGATGACCCGTGCCAGGCGCAGCTGACACTCTTCACCGTGGGGGACGTGGATGCAGACCAAGGCACCCACCGTGGAGCCCAGCGGGTCACAGGCCTGGCGGGGGCGGCACCCGGGGTCTGATCCTGGGTGGGCCTTTGCCTCCTTCTCCTGGAGCCTCCCTGCTCCCTTCTTACGTTCGCAGTGTTCGCGTATCGTGGGAAACCTCGACCTTCACCTTCCTTCGCCGGTTTCGAGAGGGGATTGGGCTCCACGCGGCAGGCAGATGGCAGCTGGCCTTGCAGGGTGGCTCCGTGGGGCGGCGTGCTCGACAGGGACTTGCAGGCTACAAGTGCCGAGCTCGATTAGTGATGCCTGCCCTGAGCGCAGAAAACGAGCTTGTGTGTTTGCTTTCCTTAGCTGGTTCGCTTTCCTTTCTCCTCTTCCGTTCTCGCCGTCCCAAGGTGTGCAGAATGGCCACTGTGGTCCAGCCGGAGCTGAATTTGGGGGTGTTCTGATTTAACTTGTGTGCTAGAAAAGTTGCCTTCCACACTTGGCCCTGGTTAAGACTCCCTTCGTGTTCCTGGTTTTGAAACCCCCCAGGGATCGCCGTCTCTTCCAGATTGCCTGTGCGTTTGGAGCTCCCAGAGGGAGGTGGTTCCTCTGTGGGTCCCTAGAGCCGGGCCAGGGCCACGTGTCAGAGCCTGAGGAAAGCACGCAGTTGGGAAGGTGTGAGGACAGACCCAGCTCCGAGGGGCCGCGAGCTGTCGGCCGGTGCTGGTTTCACCGAACTGGCTTTACTTCTGCCTCCTCTGGGAAGTGTGCTGCCTGCCCGACGTGAAGCCAGAAACTGCTGTAGATCCTCAGCCCCCAGATTTTATACATGCCCGTTCATTCTCCATGTTCATTCTCGTGCTCCCCCCCCCCCTCCCCGCCCCCCGTGATCCCCTACCGCCCGGGGGCCTTCCCCAGCGGGACTGTCGGAAGTGTAAAACAAGACGTGAAAACAGAGACAACCTAAGAAAAATCAGGTACTCTGCTGGGGGGATGGGGACGGGGACACAGGCCTGGACTGTGTCCCCAGACGGCCCCGGGGGCATGGGAAGGACGCGGACACAGCTCACTCGGCCTGGGAGAGCTGCTTGGGGACACCACCTCACAAAGCAAGTTTGCCAGATGAAAAGGCGGGGACGTGGAAACAAAGATGAGATTTCTAACGCTAACCGCAGGTTTTTTGGTTTTTGGGTTTTTTTTTTTTTTTTTTTTTTAACTTTAAAATAGTGCCACACTAGGGGTGCCTGGGTGGCCCAGACCGTTGAGCGTCCAAGTTCGGCTCAGGTCATGATCTCACAGTTCATGAGTTCGAGCCCCACACCGTGAGTTCGAGCCCCGTGTGGCTCTGTGCCGACAGCTCAGAGCCTGGAGCCTGCTTCCGATTCAGTGTCTCCCTCTCTCTCTGCCCCTCCCCCCACTCATGCTCTCTCTCTCTCTCTCTCTCTCTGTCAAAAATAAATACACGTTTAAAAAAATATATATATATATATTTTTTTAAAATAGAATAGTGCCACACTTAACAACACACATTTTGCTACGCTCGCTGCCTTGAGGTCTCTCGGCCTCGTCTTCTCCCACGTCACTTCTCGTGAAGGGCAAAAATAGCTGCCGTGTGCGCGGGGTCCCTGGGCCTCCGGGGACGGTCACTGTGCCTTTGCTGGCTCTCCAGATCCGCTTTCTGAGCAAACTGCAGCCAACCACAGGACACTTGTCGAGATCCCGTGTCTGACCGTTTCGAGCGGTTTTTATTCCACGGGTAAACGTGTTTACAAGCAAGGAGACCTCGCACCGAGACCCAAGATGCCACAACCTCCATCACCAGGCCGGGTTCCGAAACCCTGGGCACCACGGAAATGGATGGACCCACCCCCACCCCCGGCACAGCCATGTCTGCAAGTTTTTTTGTTTGTTTGTTTATTTTTGAGAGAGACAGACACAGTGTGTGGGTTAGGGGCAGCGAGAGAGGGAGACACAGAATCTGAAGCAGGCTCCGGGCTCCGAGCTGTCGGCACAGAGCCCGACGCGGGGCTCGAACTCCCGAGTCGTGAGGTCCTGACCTGAGCCGAAGTCGGACGCTCGACCGACTGAGCCCCCCAGGCGCCGCATCATGTCTGCAAGTTTAATGCCGAGTTTTCAGATGCAGGTTCATTTGTGACCCGGAGTCAGCATCTGGTCCCCAGCTGGGCCCCGGTCATGAGTTTGAGCTCTAGATTGTAGAAATGCAGGCCTGTGAAATATGCTCCCTGTCAGACCCGAGATCGGATTCTGTGTCTGGCCTTCTAGAAACCGGGACTGCTGAGCCCAGCCAATGAGGGCTGGTTTGTGCAAGATGGCAGGAAGTGGCTTTTTAATTGGGGGGCACCCGCACTTAAGGGGATGCTGTTCTTGGGGTGGTGGGCAACGTGGTCACATGGTCAGACCCTTGTGAAGTGGTCCGGGCTGCAGAGGCTGCAAGTCCAGATCTGAGTGCCCTCTCCCGCCCACGGCGGACCTCTGGGACTCTGTGAGGCCGCGTCTCCTCTCCCCACCTTCCAGACCGCCTTGCCATAGGAACTGACAACCCCTTTATTTGATTGGCTCCAGGGCCTCTAGGCGTGCAGGGCAGTGCGTTTTGTCTCAGATCTTTCTAAGGCCCGTATGGATCGCTCAGTTTTTTTCCAGGTACTTATTCTAGCATCAGCTGCCAGAGCACCCGAGAATCCCAGCAACTGCCTCCCGGCCCCCCAAGGCTCCCAGCTGGGTTCCACCTGCAAGGCCCCCTGAGCAGCGGTGAAGATCGGGGTCCGAATCTGCGCTGCTTGGCAGGCCCTTTCCCCCTCAGTGGTCATACTTGGTCAGCAGAGGCTGTCCCTGAGCAGGTGGGGTGGTCCACTCGTGACTGTCGTCCAAGATCCCGGCCCGCCTAGCACAGGTGTTTCCAGACTGCCACAGGGTAGGGGTGCTTTGGCAAAATCCGGTCGGTTGTAGAAAGAGGCCTCTGCCTGCCGGACGAGACGTGTCCGTTGTGGCCTCTTTGCTTTGGGGTAACACGGCAGAGTTTCTTGAAATCTTAAAATAGCAAACTCAAAAAAAACCTCAGGCATTTGGTTCTTGAGTCGCAAGCAACAGAAACCAACTCGGGTCTTCAGACACGATGCATGGTTCTGTAGAAAGCATGTCAGCCGAACTCACACCGTGTCCAGGAGAGCCGGCAAATGTGTCTCAGAAACCCCACAGGACTGTTTCATGTGGCAGGATCAGCCTGGTTCCCCTCGGTCACTCTGCTTAGGAAGCTGGTCCCATTAGTCCGACTGCAACCCTGTCAGCCTGTGTCACCCGTAAAAGCGGCGGCTCCTTAGAAGAAATCGGGTGCTATTCCGGTCGGGTGGCCAGAGAGCTGCCAGTGTCCTGCCTGGGGACCTCCCTCTCCTCCTCCTGAATCCACGAGGCCAGCGGACTTGTCTTTCCCGAGACGATCAGCATTGCGCCCTGGCATCGTCGTCGTTTTCCACCGAATGGCTAATTTCACAATTTTTTGCATGCAGCTCTTGCTGTAAGTAATACCGGGCCCGAGGACGGCCATTGGAGCTGGCCTCGAGCTGGGGCACTGCGTCCCTGATGATGAACACGTTCCTGCTTGTGCAGAGGCGAGCCTGAAACCAGCGAGTAATTGCCACCAGGGGAGCCAGCCCTGCAAAGTTAATGCTGGCCAAGTGGTTGAAAGGAGTGTGGTGATCTATTTTTTGCGATGTGTCCAACTGCAGCCAGAATTGTCCTGAGATAGATACGACAAGCTTGTAGAAAGGGAGTAGTCGTGTTGACTAGAGGGCCACCAGGACCCTCAGATCCTCCTCAGCAGGTGTTTCCTCGGGCTCTGTTGGGTCTCTGGGACTGTGTGAGGGGCTCTCTCCTTGTTTCTGTGTTGTTCCTTGGTGCGGGATGTGGTCATACGTGGCTCTGCCCTGGCCGTGACATGGGAATAAGAGTGACATTGCGAGCTTCTGAATGTCACCTTTGGAGGTTTGAGCAGTGTCTGCTTATCGGTACCCTAGCTTTTGGTCACAGACCTCCGTTTCTAGTCAGTTTTCCTTAAACATTCATTGTGCCTTGGCTTTCTCCCCTCCAAATCCCCTGGCTGTAGAGGAAATGGGGCACTCCCTCCAGGCCTAGGGTTCGCCCTTGCCCCTGGGTACCCCCTTTCCCCTAGTCCCTTAATGGGTTATTTGCAACAACCCGTCCATTACATCCTAATATTAAAAATGACTCAAACGGGGCGCCTGGGTGGCTCAGTCGGTTAAGCGTCCGACTTCAGCTCAGGTCACGATCTCACGGTCCGTGAGTTCGAGCCCCACGTCGGGCTCTGGGCTGACGGCTCGGAGCCTGGAGCCTGCTTCCGATTCTGTGTCTCCCTCTCTCTCTGCCCCTCCCCAGTTCATGCTCTGTCTCCCTCTGTCCCAAAAATAAATAAACGTTAAAAAAAAATTAAAAAAAAAATTACTCAAAATGTCAGAAGCAATGAAAAGTACGTTGGTTAATATGAGGCAACATGGCAAGTCTATCTGCAACTTCCCTTCGCTGGCATTTTCTGGGGTCTTCTGGGAACCTCTACCCCAACTTCAGCAACACTGTAGGGACAGCAGGTGCTGGGCAGCAGGGTGGCTTGAATTAAACTGGATTCTCTGGTGAGTGGGTCGACGAGTCCCTGCTGTGACTGAGGGAACATGTATGGCATGGTCCCTTCCTCATTGGAAGTGAATCTTGGCAGTGGCCCGGCTCAGCAATCTCTCCTCCTCAGCAGTGGGGTTTCCCGCGGCCCCCACACTTCACGCAGGACACGTGTGGGTCTCACCCATACCCGCCTCCCATGCAGCTGCCCCCCACCCCCCACCTCAGCATCCGTTCCCAGCACAACCCCCTGCGCCTTGCCCTTTCCTGCTTTCCCGTAAGGACTTGCAGCCCGTATCCGAGCCTCGGGCCTCCGCTGGGAGCCCCTGGGTCTCCTGCACAAGCCTCAGCTGCATTCTGCATGCCCAACCTGAACGAGGGCAAAGGGTGGGTTTCGCCAAAGAGGAGGCGACCCAAGCCAGGGAGGGGGGCGATCGCTAGGCAACCTGGAGCGTGTTGCCCAGGTAACGGGATCCATGCGCTGATGCTGTGGATGGACATCTTGTGATGAGGGCCCTCGGCCTCTACGGATGTCTTGGATAGCTCTAGATGCCTGCCTTGTGCCTGCCCGGCGTCTTCCTGTGGTTGCTTTTTAATTAACAACTTGGGTTTCTTACTATGATCTTGAACTCTGCAAACATTGTCTGATTAACACGTTTGCCAGCTCCTTCAGAGGCAAGTCAGGGTGTTCTGCACCCTGTAGGGGGGACAGCTTGGGACAGGTGGGCCGATCTGACCACACAGTGGAAGACCCCCAGTCCATGGGAGTCCGCCCCTGGGATTGGCAGCAGGTAGGGGGAGAGGCAGAAGAATCTGGTGGAAGAAGGACGGGTCAAAGTCTCACCCTTTTGTTGGCCAAAAGGACGGGCAGAGGTAGGAGCTTTTTAGTGAGCACGTCGAGGCCCCCCCCCCCCGCCCCCTTTCCAGGGGCCGCTTTCCACTCTGTGCCTCAGTGTTCTCATCTGTTAAAGGGGACGGTGCTGCCATCTCAGGGATGAAATGAGAGGGTGTAGGCCACCGTGTGAATTACCGTCCATCACTTCCTTCTGCAGAGTTGGGGTAAAGGGCAGGGTCCGGGGGGCTTGTCTCAAGATGACACCCTTGGTCTCTGGGGAATCCTTCTTCCCATTTGCACACACTCCTCTTGACCTCTTGTGGGGCTTACCTGCCAGTTGAGCCAAGAAGAACGCCAGCAGAGGGCTCACCAACCCCTCCCTGCCCACAAACCGCCTCGGCACCCTGATCCCCACCCGCCATGCGGGGTTAGGTCTGATGAAGTCGTGGGGTGGGGGGAGTCCCTGTTTTCCTGCCTGGTACCGAGGCTGTTGGGCTCGATTCACTTCACTGCCCTGCGCTGGGGAGCCACGTCGTGGGTTAGGCAGGAGTGTTGTTGGCACCCGCAGACTGGGAGGGACTGGATCACTGGGTGCATCCCGGCCCAGGATGGAGAAAGCGCTGCCCAGAGGAATCCTGCGCCCTGGCCCCTTCTGAGGCCAGGACAAAAGCCTTTTCTCTGCTCCTCGTTCAATGAGGTGATTGTCCCAGGAGGCCGCAGCTGTGGCGTGGGAGTGCTCTCCCGGGGCAGAGAGGCCACTGCAGCGGTCATGTGGGCACCACGGGGACACCCTCCCCACCTCCACGTGCTGGTGGGAACGTGGACACGGCTCCAGGTGGGGATTTCGCTTTCAGCTTCTGACATAAGTGTGTCGCGTTGCGTGATGAGCCCTCTGGTCACGCAGGGGCTTCGCGTGTCTGGGGCCCCGACCGGCACCCCCAGCGGCCTTTGCAGGGCTGGCAGGAGAGGAACCTTTCGGGAGACCACACAGCTGAGCGCAGCCTGTGCAAGCCTCTGCCGGAGCCTTCACCCCATGCCCCGTGGTCACACAAAGGCCACCAGGGCCGGAACATCACATGCTCCTGGCAGGGGCTCCAGGAGCCCAGCCATGCCCAGCAGGCCCCGTGAGCCGGCACAAGTACGTTCTGTGCAAGAAGGAAACGAGACAGACTGAGCCCGGCCTTGACACGCCGGTCACTGTCCAAGCCTGTCCCGACATCTGAAGGCAGAAGACGTGTGGGAAGCTTTCTCCTTTTTACTTGTAGCCTGTGACAGCCCACATGTGATGTGTCGAGAAAGCGGGAGTCGTTCCACCTTGGCCATCTGGGTCCCGCGGGGCGGGTGGGGGTGGCGGGGCGGGAGGGCACGAGGCCCAAGACTTGCCAGCACGTGGATTTGAAGGGAATGGTTTTGTTGGAGAAAATGCTGCTCCTGCATCACCGGGGAGGACGTGCCGGGGCTCACACGCAGCCTCGGGCGCCTACCTCAGGCTTCCACTCCTCTCTCGATTGGGTTGGGGGTGTTGCTCTGCCCCGTTGAGCCAGCTGGCCGGCCTGGAGCAGGGGGACAGCCTGCACTTCGGCAGCGTGTAGGGAGAACTGGCCCCGCCTGCCTCCTGGCCCCCACCCCCCAAGCTGTGGGGACAGGTGTCCCTGGTCTGACGGCAGCAGGACACATGACCTCTCTGACATGCTGGTACCCGACCGAGGAGGGGCTGCTCGCTTTGCTGTCCTCGGGGAAATTCTCTGCTCTCCCGAGTCCCCAGAGAGCTGTGCGCCCTCATGCACGACTCCCGCCACCTGGCCCAGGTGAAGAGGGGTCGTGAGCTGAGCCCAGGGTGCCTGTTTCTACCAGGGATTTCCTCAGGAGCCATGACATGTCCCTCTTGTTTGTTTAGGACAGTGGGGGCAGGTGGGGGCAGGGAAGCAGAGGGGAGCCCCCCACCCCCACCCCCCGCAGGCCTCGGCAGGTGCAGGGGGCAGTTGTGTCTTGTTGGCCTGATGCCATGTGGCGGTGGAGTTAGGAACCACGGTGGTTCGTGTGCACAGCATTGGAGATGGCTCACCGAGACCCGGGTCCCCCTCGGACCCCCACCCGGACAGACCCGGCAGACACACGTTCTCTCTGGGTCTCCTTGGCTCCTCCTGGAATCTTCCCCAGTGACTCCCAAGTAGTCCGCAGTCTTTGAACCCCCCGGGGGCCCAGGGAGTAGGGAGGGAGCTGTGCCCCGCCCCCCCCCCCCCCCCCCCCGCACCTGATGGAGGTGGGTAGGGGTGGAGCCAACAGGTGTGAGTGGGGGCGGAGCAGAGCCACCTGTGGAGGACAGGCCACCCTGCCCACCTGCCGCATCATCCTGCCGTCCTCACAGGCATCCGCCCCCAGATCATGAACGGCCCCCTGCACCCCCGCCCCCTGGTGGCGCTGCTCGATGGGAGAGACTGCACCGTGGAGATGCCCATCCTGAAGGACCTGGCCACCGTGGCCTTCTGTGACGCACAGTCCACTCAGGAGATCCACGAGAAGGTGGGCGCCCCCCATCCCCACCCCCCGCCCCCAGGCCAGGGGCAGCCACTGGTGCTGCCATCCTGACGGTGCCCTTCCTGCCCCCACCCTTGGGTCTCCCCTGCCTAGACCCTCCCGCCCACCACCCCACACCCAGACGCCACCTCCACATCTGCCTTCCTTCCCCTCCCCCCCGTTGTCACCGGCAGAGTCCCGGCACAACCACGGGCCGCTCAGCCGGTCGCTTCCCTGCTGAAGTTCTCGGCTGCGGGCTCGAGGGCGATGGGGGACACGGGGCGAGGCTCCAGCCCGCGTTCTGCTTCCCCCATCACAGGTGTTAAACGAAGCTGTTGGTGCCATGATGTACCACACCATCACCCTCACCAGGGAGGACCTGGAGAAGTTCAAGGCCCTGAGGGTGATCGTGCGGATAGGCAGCGGCTACGACAACGTTGACATCAAGGCTGCCGGTGAGCTCGGTGAGTGCCCGGGGCTGGGTCCGCACGCCTGCCGCTCTGGCCGCAGGGAGGTGACCTTGCCAGGCGGCCCCGCCTGGTGGCCGTGCTCGCCTCGGCCTTCGCAAGTGAGGGACCTGAAGCCAGACGAGCTGGGAGCCCTTCGCCGCAGAGGGGACCGTGTGTGTATGTGGCCACAGGTCCGTGTTGGCCAGCGCGGACCCGTCATCCTGAAATAGCAGTGCCGGGAGCGCGGCTCAGGGCTCGGGGAGTGGGGGGGGGGCGCGGGGCTCCCCCCGGGTCGTGGCAGGGAGCCCCCCCACCCTCCTCCTCCCAGAGGCTGCTGTCCACACAGACGCCGGCACCTCCTGTCCAGCCCTGTCGCTGGGGGTTACCACAGAAGGGCAGAGGCGGGAGGTGGACGCCCCGGGGCAGGCCCGTGGCACCGTGGCCTCCCTGTCCCAGCACCTGGTGTGGACTCCGTATGCGTCGGGTGTTTGCAGAGCATTGATAGTAAGCATCCCCGGGCTGTCCTGCTCTCTTTGGGAGGCTCCAAGGTCCCTCTACATCAGCTCCCTGGTCACTGTCCTTGCTGTGTGTTTGAAATACGCCGGATCTGCTCCTGGGTGCGAGGGCCGGTGCTGTGCCTGGTGAGGAGTAGGGTGCCCCGAGGCCACAAGGCTGCTAATCTAGGAACCCAGGCCTTCCCAGTCCCCCAGCCCTTGGCTGTGCTGAGGCCCTGGTGGGCCGTCTACGGGCCAGGGGTCCGTCTTCCTCCCCACCCCCACCCAAGTCAGCCTCTCGGCGCCCTCTGAGGACCCTGTGGGCCCCAGGGACGTGCCGGCACGTGCAGCAGGCGTCCCGCAGCCCTGGCTTCGGCTCAGGTGCCCACCTGCTGCCTTTTCAGCCCCGGGAACCCCAGCGGGCCCCAGCCTCCTCTCCCAAGGTCCCAGCCCGGACCTCTGAGTGAAGGTCCCCGGTTTCTCTGAATGGTTAGCTCCCTCCCCTGAACTGGGGAGCACCCCGATACCTGAGCCGCAGGGTGAACTGGGGAGAGGGAGCCTGGCCGTGGCGGAGCCTGTCTGGCGCTGAGCCTGCCGTGCCACTGTGTAGTGGTTCCAGGTGCTCTGGGAACGTGCGTGTGGCAGGTGGGGTTGCCCCGCAGGTGAACCCGAGAGGAACAGGCGAGAGGTGGTCATTCCCCAACACCTGCCTCCTTCCCCTGCCCCCTCCTGGAAGTGGGGGCGGGGTGGCAGGTGGCTTGGGAGATGACGCTGGCTTTCCTGGGTCCCCGCTCCTCTCAGCACCCCTCTGGAAGGGGTGACCTCACATTCCAGACTCATTCTCTGCTCTTGGTAGAGCTGAAATCCCAAGTTCAAACAGCGACGGAGAATGTGGTTTAATGGGCTGGGGGTCCTCAGATGCGCGTACCTGTGCACGCCTTCCCATTTCTGCAGTGTTTCTCCCCCCCCCCCCCGGCCCCCCCGGCCCCCCCGCCAACCGCTCCTGGCAGCCACAGCCTCCTGGGTTCGAGGGAAATGTTCGTGTTGAGTTTCCTCGACGGGAACCAGCCACTTCTCTCCAGCGAGATACGGGAAGTTCTCCTGAGCAAAACTTGCCACCCCTCCCCTCGGCAAATGCCACCGCGCAGCCGGGCAGGTCCTGGGGGGGGACCCTCATCTCCCTAAAACCAGAGGTGCTCACCTCACCCGGCCACACGTCCGCACTGGCCCCGGGAGGTGGTGTTCCCAGGGGCCTGCGGTTTTGAACAACGTTAAAGGATGTGGGCCCTGGTGTTTTCATTGATCCTGATGCGGTCTGATGCGGGAGCTGCCCAGGACACCTCTGGGCCTCTGTCCTGTCTGCAGATTGCACTTCCCAGGTCATTCTGTGCCCAGACCTTCTGCAGATGAGGACAGAATGGCCCGTGGCTGCGGGTTGTCCTGGGTCGGGCCTGCGGTGGGGCATTGCTGGGCGGGCGCTCCCTTCCCGGGGCACACTGGAGCCGTCTGGGGACCAGACCGCCACACTGGAGGCCCTGAGATGGTCTGGGTTGAGAGCAGGGCGATGCTCAGGAAACAAAGGTGGCACCTGCCTGGGCCTGGACTGGTGGAGGTGGGAGGTTGCTGGAGGCCCCAGGGCATGGAGCCCGCAGGCTCTCACCTGGTGTGCCTTTCTAGCAAACTCCTTTATCTCTCGTTCTGGAGGGGTGACCGTGGAGAGTGAAAACATGGACTGAAAAAGCAGCTCAGCTCTTGGGGTCAGGCAGCTGCCACTCCTGCCCTGTGGGCGTTAGAAGCTTGTCCTAAAAGCCTTTGGAGAATTGCCCCGACTCGACCACACCCACCGACCTGCCGATGGTTTAGAAAGTCGGCACCTCTAGAGGGCTGGCGAGGCTTTAGAGTTTTTGGAGGAAGGTGCCGTTGCCCTCAGGGCTGGACAGTCCTTTGTCTCTTGGGGACCTCTCTCTGGGACATCCCCTCCCAGGGTACAGCCATTCTCGGGGCTCAGGCAGGGGAGGGGGGTCAGGGTCCGCGCTCAGCTCTTGTCCTGCTGGGCTTTGGCCGGAACACTTCAGGTTCCTCAGAGGAATGAAAACCAGCCCAAATGCCAGAAGATTCCCTTAAATCCTGGCATCTGCCTCCATCTGTCCAGACTGATAAACCATGGCTTCCAGCGCTGCCCGAATTCTAGGCCCGGCTATTTCAAGTGAAGCGTAGGCCGCACCGTGGCTGTTCCACAAGACGACTGACCTCCAGCCTGGGGAAGGTTGGTCAGCCGGGATGTCAGACACTTTGTCCCCCGGCAGGTGGCCGTGACCAGATGGGCCAGGTAGAATGATGTGCTCGTGGGTGCTTTCATCCTCTGAGCTGTCTTCCTGAGGGCGTCGCCGAGACCCTGGACCTCTGGGCAGCCCTCATGGGGTGGAAACACAGCTGCTAGAATGGGGGTGCTCGTCACGGATGGCCCTGGGTCCTGTTTCCCGGCGCTTCCTGCCCAAGACTTCGGGTGGTTCTTTCAGGCTCTCGGCCACAGGGCCTGTGGGCCCGCCCTCACCAGCTGCCCACTGCTTGCTTCCCAGAAACACGGGGTCTAGAAGCACAGGGTGGGCCGGACGTGGGACGGGTAGGGGACCTGGGGGTGAGCCAAGCCTGGGGGCTGAAGGCCCCTGAGCGTCAGAGCGGGGGGGGGGGGGGTCAGCATCCCTGAGGCGACAGGCAGGCCTCAGAGACCCGGCCCTGCCTGGGGTCACAGTCTGTGGCCGGACAGGCCGGCTCTGCCTGCCGCCCCCGCCCCTCAGCCGGGTGCCCCGCAGTCCCGGAGCCCCCCCACAGAACCGGGCCCGGCCCTGTCCTCCCCAGGGATCGCCGTGTGCAACATCCCGTCGGCGGCGGTGGAAGAGACGGCCGACTCCACTATCTGCCACATCCTCAACCTGTACCGGAGGAACACGTGGCTGTACCAGGCGCTGCGGGAGGGCACGCGGGTCCAGAGCGTCGAGCAGATCCGGGAGGTCGCCTCGGGAGCAGCCCGCATCCGCGGGGAGACGCTGGGCCTCATCGGCTTCGGTACGTGGCGCTGCCCAGCCCCGTCCCCGCCCACCGTGGCCGGTCCCCCGGGAGCCGGTGAGGGCGAGACCGATGAGGGAGCTCCCCCGTCTGGGCGGCTGTGTCTGCCGTGGCTGGGTGGGCGGCAGGAGGGGCTGAGCCGAGTCTGAGCCAAGCGGACGGGTTCCCCGCGCACCAGGCCGGGGTGACAGCAGGGCGTCCCTGAAGGATCTTGAGCCAGACGGTGGCATGGGTGGCACGGTCAGGTCACCAGCTTAGAAAGTTCACCTGGGGTCAGGGGGGCAGGAAGAGGTCTTCCTGGCGACAGCCGGTGGCCCGGGGCGTATTTGGGGCAGGTTATCAAGGACCAGGTGGGCTGTGACAGGAAGCAGCCTGATGATGCAGCGTCAGCAACCCAGGGGCTCGGGTGGGTCCCACGCTGCGCACGGCAGGGGGGCGGGGGTGCTTGCTTGTGTTTGCTGAGTCTCCTCCCCACCGCATGGCCATTCCGTGGTTGAGGAGATGAACCGACCTCCCTGCCTCAGTGTCCCAGTCTACCTCGGGAAGGAAGCGAGACACGGGGCTGCCTCTTAGGACGCAAAGGAGGCATGAGAAGCACGGCCCGGGTAGTGAGTGCTGGGCTGGCTTCCAGAGGGCTCCCCAAACCGTCACTCCTCCTTAGCTCAGGGCTCTGTTTCCGGAAGACCGAGGGTCAGGACTGCTGGGACGGCCCGGGTGCCAGCTTGAACAAGGCAGAAGGAGCTGGGTTTCTTCAGGGGGTGCACATCTTTCTAACTCCCGGGGTCTAAGAACCCAGGTGTCGGGGGTGATCACACTCACGCAGGAATCCTAAAACTACGTACGACGGAGGCTGGCGTACTTTCCTACAAAGGACCGCAGGAGACGCACATGCGGAGTGTGAGGCCCGCAGCGCCCTCTGCTGGTGCCCGGAGGCCTCCCGTTCTGCCAAGTGGCTCTTGGACGTGGTTCTTACTTAGAACGTTGGGCATTCTTCTGGTTTTTTTCTAAGTTTATTTATTTTGAGAGAGGGGGATGTGCAAGTGGGGGAGGGGCAGAGGAGGAGAGAGAGAATCCCAAGCAGGCCCCGCACTGTCTGCATGGAGCCCGACGCGGAGCTCAAACTCACGAACCACGGGATCGTGACCTGAGCCAAAATCAAGAGTCAGATCAACCGACGGAGCCCCCCAGGCGCCCCCGTCACACATCCTTCACCCCCGCAGCGGCCCAGCCCCGTGGTAGCAGCCACGGGCCCCAAGCTCTTCCTGGGGTCGTTTCTTTGGCCGAGCCCTTCGAAGGCTGCCCATCCTTTGAAGACCCTTTCAGTATATCGAGTCCCATGGTTTGAGCCCCGTGTGCCCCGGACTATAATCCAGCACCTGCCACATTCTCCATGCACTCTGATTGTGACGTCTCCTTGCCGCCTTCCAGAACTGCAGCTTTGGGAGGGGGTGGGAGGGGGCGCAGAGGTAGGCGGCCTGACTGCCACGGCTGCCCCTGGGGGCCGAAAGCCTTCGCCTGCCTGGGGCTCGGCTGAGAAGCCGCAGCAGAACCTGGAGCGTGCGGCGGGCAGGTCCCCGGCGTGGCCCCAGCCCGGGCTGGTGGTGGCACGGTGCTCGAGGACAGCCACCAGGTCGGGAAGTTGCACAAAAACTGGAAGGGCCAGCCAGCCAGTGGCGACGACATCTGCATGCTTTTTTAAGGCCGAGGCCATTGGCCCTTCCTCCTGCAGGGCTCCGTCTTGACCAAGTCAGGAACGGAGTGAAGTCCTCCAGTCTTGTAGAGACTTCACGACACCTCACGGCCTAGGTAGAAGCCCGGGAAAAGGTGAGGGTCAGGGAAGTCACGCACAGGTAGCAGCGCCCCCGGTGAAATCTGGGCGGGCTGCTCTCCGGCCCCCAGAGCCGCAGCCGGGAAACCCCATCTAGAAGCAAAGTGTGTCAGGACGTGGAAGTAAAGCAGGGGGCTGGGGGCCCGTGAGGTGGGGGAAGGGTGGGGGCCTCACTGTTGGGTGTGAGCCCCCAGCCGCCCTGCGTGGGGGCCCGTGGTCCCGTATTTCAGGTGCATCGGGGGGTCTCGTAGGCCACTGCCACACCCGCCTCCGGTGTGTCACCTTAGGTCACCTGCCTCCCCTGGCGGGGTGTGGCTGGGGTTCCTGCTTCGCCGCATCCAAGCGGGGACGTGGAAGGAGGGGGCCAGGAGGGACGGCCAGCTGCCGATCACCCTGCGGCCGTCCTGTAGAATGACCTCCTTAAACCTCCGCCACCAAGTCGCCCCCACGCGGGCTTCCTCGTTTGGAAAGGGACACCTTCCTTGTCCCTCCCTCCCCCCC